>NC_056739.1:730264233-730381733 GCF_019279795.1 Protopterus annectens
AGCCAATCACAATCTCATACAAGAAAATAAACCAATCAAAATGCACCTATACCAGACTGTTTAATACACAATGGATCTCAAATTGTGGTGCAAATCTCTGAACAAAACCATTCAAGGTAAACTACCTAAACCTTAAATGTTTATACATAAATACAAGAAATGAAAAACATATATATGCATAAAAACTCTAACTACTAAAACTACATATTGTAGATCACCAAGCCCCAATACATATAAATAAATAAATAAATATTTAGCATAGCCAACAAGACATAAATGGGACAGCATGATCTTAATACTACTTCTACTCTACGATCCGTGATGAAAACCAAATCATTGTTAGTTATACCGTCAGCTATAACTACGGTTGGGATAATGCATTTAAGGGACAGCCCAATGCATTATGTCCAGGTGCTATGAATAACAACTGTCTGATAACTATGATCATTGCATTCTTCAAGCCTTTAGAGCAGGTTTCAGTGGTACTGCTATATTCAAACCCGGTATTTTGTCTGCTTGCAATTCTATAATCCACCTCATCTTCACTTATTCAATCCTCAAAACTACATCCCCATGATGTATACCTTCTGAGGTATTTTGAATTGCCATAAATCTAAAATAATGCCCAGGCTGCAAGGAAATATGTTTGAATAAAGGATCCCTTATGTCTTGTAGCCTTATGTCACTGATATGCTTGGAAATTTGTTCTTTGAATTGTCTGTTGGTCTTACCAACATAAAAAGAGTCACAAAGCATACAAGCAGTGATGTAAATCAGATGTGTTCTGCAATCCACATAATTATGGCAAGAATATCACTTCTTCGTTACAGGGTGAATAAATTAATTCCCAGTATGTATGTGGGGACAGGATGTGCATGTGGAGCAGGGATAGTACTTCTCTTATGACTAATGTGTAACTGGTTGAGATTATTTCTATAACATAACAATTGTTTCAAAGTACAATTCCTTTTAAAGCTGAAATACGGTTCAACCCCCACAATGTCAACAAGCTCTGGGTCAGATCTAAGGATTTTCCAGTTGGATCTAAGAACATTGCAGATCTGATGGTAGAACTAGAGTGCTTAAGTGAGAATTTGAGAAACTCTGGCATTGTTTTAAGATAGATGACAAACTCCTGCAATCATTCATAAGTACCTTCCCACAAAAGATAGATATCATCTACAAATCTCTTATAAAACTTTAAACATGAAAAAGGATTGCTGTTAAAGATCACCACTACTTCCCAAATGGCCAACACTAAGTTGGCATATGAGGTGCCTATAGCTACCCCCTATCTTTGCTAATAGATGTCATGCTCAAAAGTAAAGGCATTATTCTCCAAGACTAATTCCAGAAAAATACTAATCAAATCTATTTGGTCAGTATCAAAGGAGCTATTCGAAATGAGGAACTCCTTGACAGACTCGATTCCATAATTAATAGGAATAACTTTAAAGAGACTAGTCACATCCAAAGTGGCCATTATATATTGAGTGACTCCATTATTCATGCTCGTAAAGTCATACAGAGCATGCAAAAAGTCACTTGTGTCTTTAATAACCGCTGGTGCTTGTGCTAACACCTGCTTCAGGCGCCAATCTGAAAACAGAGAAATAATGTCTGTGACCCATCCATTTCCCGACACTATTGGACGCATCTGTGGATTATCCAATGCTTTATGAATTTTAGGAAGACCTTTAATCACAGGAATTAAAGGATGTCCAACTAACAGCATATTATATAATTCTGAAGATATTTTGTGCAGTTCAAGAAGAATGAGGAACCTTTCCTTAACATTCAATATCTGTCTAGAAACATCCTCTTGTGAGATATTAATGTACATAGAGTCTTCACTGAGAAGTTGTAGCATCTTCGGGCATTAAAAGTCAGCTTCCATAATCACCAGACCTCCACCCTTGTCAGCTGGTCTGATCATTAGTTGGTAATTATGTAGTAACTGAAGTAAAGCTTCCCTTTCTCTAAAGTTCAAATTACTGAAACTGTGTTTCCACTTTTTCAATACCTCCGGAATCTCCTTTTCATAGATCTGCATAAACATATCAACAGTCAGATTATTCTGTGGTATAAATGCACTTGGTTTGTACAGTTTGGTAGCCATATTAGATGCAGATTGATGGCCATGGCATGATCTCAAGGTAAGAGTTCTACAAAAGAGTCTAAGCTCCACAATTACATTATTCAATCTAGAAGATGTGGAAGGGACAAAATTCAGACCTTCACTGAATACTGCATATTGATATTCCGTTAGTTCATAAGGAGATAAATTCACAACCAGTTTATTTACTGGGGCAGATGTCTGATGTTCCTTGGATGAATCTCGGAAGATATGGATCTCTTCCTGGCTCCTCTGCTTCATGATCTGCCCCTGTCCCATTGTTTTGGAAGAGACTTCTTGAGAGGAAATTTTCAAAAAAACAAAGAGGTCTGATCTCCTGATCTAGGTTTGGCTACCATCTATCAAAGGATGTCCTATTAGGTTCTCTCTCATTGCTTAAACCCTCATTCATTGTGCCTTCCACTTCCAGAACAGTGTGAGGCAAGAATTGTACACTAATAGACATTGAGTTGCATGACTCTGTTGTCATTTCTTGATTGTTTTGTGACTCCATATTTTGGGTGTTGCCAGAATTTTCCTTGCCATTATTGTGTGTACTATCAGTCCTGGGCCATACAAAAACATGACCTTTTTTAAAATCATTGAAGTCACACTTTAATTTCTTAATCTTACCATTTTCCAGCCTAGAATCATAAGCAGCAATATTATGATATAAATCTTCCAGTCTAGATGTATATTGAGGGTCAATATAGCTCAGTTCAGTATCTTGTTGCAATCTTTCAGCAGTTGCCATCAAGTCTTTTTCTATAGGAGCGAAGTCTTCTAACAATAGTCAAATGTAGTTGAAACTCATTTCAAGATTAATTAGCTGCCATTTCCTAAGAAAATATGGATGTGTGTGGCCATAAGTAGGCATGAATTGAACCCACATGCCTCTTTGGATCACTTTATGATCTAGGCAAGCCTCCAGCTTGAGGCATTGTCATTGTACTCTCTTCAACTTGAAGAGTTGATTCTCCAAAGTTCTTAGATTCAGCAAGAACATTTCCATGTGTACAGGTTGCATATCCACATCCAAATCTCCATCCAAACTAGTTTAGTTTCAACGCAGCAGCATAGAGTGATTTTAATATAGTGCATGCTCTAAGTGTTCAGGTACCAGATATAGTATATATATATTTATTTTTACTTTTAAGTTACTCTCTATGTAGATAGTGCTAGAATTAAGATAATGAGTTTTAGTCCAGCTGAGTTAGGCATGCTAACTGGTTTCATCAATGGTGTGACCTTTTGGTTTAAGGGCTTTTATTATGTGATACTATTGGTGCAGAGAAATTAATTAAGAGTGTCATTGGTTGTTTTGCCACCAAGGAATGTTCTCATCTACTGTACTAGTTCATTTTGAATGTAGGCTTTTTGACCTTAAAGAAGTAGATGTATTTGAACTCTGATTGGATGTATTGAGATTTATTTTTTTAGAGTTATTTCACTGGCTATTTAGATGTGCTGTTGCCTATCATTGGTAGTTTGTTTGTTTAAATAGCAGCTATTCCTTGTGTAATTAGATCTGATCTAACATATTTAGGTAATGAATGAAGGTGGTTGCCACTTTAAGAGCAGCTGATTCCTGCTGATTCAGGAACCAGCTGACTTTTCACTTCCTTTCCACTTCCTATATAGTTTATGTCCTATGTAGTATAATTATCTGAAGAAGTTGGGCTATGTGGCCTGATGAAAAGCGCTTTATGTGATTTTTTGTTTTTTGTAATAAACAGTACGTTACTTCATCGTGCTTGTAGGATTTATTTGGGCAGTTGGATACACTGTGGTGCTTCTTCTTTTGGTAGTACAGATCTGAAGAAGTACTCTTCTGTCCAAAAGCTCTCATCTTTTCAGTTTAATAAAGAACTTTTCCCATGACTTGGTGGAGGCACGGAGTATTACTTCATTTGTTTATATATATATATATATATATATATATATATATATATATATATATATATATATGTGTGTGTGTGTGTGTGTGTGTGTGTGTGTGTGTGTGTGTGTGTGTGTGTGTGTGTGTGTGTGGGTATCCCCTTCAGAACCCAAAGTCCCACTTACCCAAAACCCAAAAGACCGAGATCAAAATCCTGACATCCCATAAGACCAACCGCCTGGAGCACAGACAAATCACTAATGGTAAGCAACCACATGGCCAGCCTGCTGACCTTTGTCGCTTACCTCCATGATAGTGTGATCTTGGAGTTGGTATATTTAGTTGGGGGGGGGGCAAAGTCCCCTGCATGGGTGGGTTTTCTGTGCTTCGGTTTTAGTGTGTTTGTGGGTTGGGCAATCAGTTATTTACCATTAGTGTTTTGTCAGTGTTCCTGGAGGTTGGTCTTCTGGGATGTCAGGATTTTCGTCTCGGTCTTTTGGGTAAGTGGGATTTTAGATTTCTGAAGGGCATCTATATATATATATATATATATATATATATATATATATATATATATATATATATATATATATATATATATAGATATATATCACATTCTAGTTCTGCTTTTTAGTCACAATTACTACTGGAATAAGAGGATGATGACACTAGAGGAATCTGTCCTTAATAAATTTCTGGCTGAGAAACCACGCCATGGATTCCACATGGGTTCATAGGTAAGTACTAGAGTAGATACCCTTGTGGGCCATTACAAGCTTAGCCAGTTTCCTTTTTAAAAGATGGGAATTAATCCCTGTGTCTTTTGTCTGTGAGCTAGGCACCCTAAGCAATATGCCATCACCCCATTCTAGTTTCAAAGAATTTGTCTTAGAATAATCAGTCCTTAAATCAGGCAGAAGTCATCTTCAAAATTTGAAATACTTCAGATAATAAACCTATACAGCAAACCTGATGTTTTCCATTTCTAAAATTCTTTTATTATTATATTTTACACTACTATCTGGCAAGTTAGACAACATTTCACAACTGGTAACTTACACAAAAAAACTTAATTGGAACAACTTTCTATATGTATCTCTGGTATAGGAAAGCAATAATTTGAAACCAGCATATATGTAGTCTTCTTTATTATACATAAAATGTAATGAAATAAAGCAGCAGATGTGACAATGAACAACACTAATATAACAGTTGCATAGAAGCAAACCTACCATATCACTTTGACCTGAAACAAATGTTTCAGTAAAACATAATGATTTTGGATCAAACTATTCAGGAAATAAAATGCTTGTTCACTAAGTTTCTTAAGTGAAAAAGAAACAGAACTTTAGTTAATAGAAAAAAGAAAATTAATAGATTTATATACTTAGTCATCTCTTTTCAGTGAATAATTCATTAAGGCATGGTTTTAACATAATAGTAAGGTTAAAAATCATGGACATTGAAGCACATGATAGAAGAAAAGACTGTGCTTATTAAGGGTGTCTGGCTATTCTGAATGCAGTGACAGACACTGTGTTCAAAGGAATTGCGGCTATCTATTGTTATCTATGCTAAATCTGAAAATAAAGAATAGAGTCTTTGTTCTCTCTAGAACAAGAATTTACTTGAGTAGAATCTGCCATTGAAGTTTATTACTTCTATTTTCTATAAAGCTGAGTTTTAAGAACTGCTAATTTTATTTAATGTATGGATGTTGAAAATATATGTGGCTGACATTTGGTAGTCTGCAGTCTATAAATTAACTCTTCTACCTTGCCTTCAGTCATAGTTGTGATTGAAAAAAGTTTTGTATTAAAACAGTCCTTTTAGCTTTTCAAAAAACATCATATAAACAGAAAAGTGAAACTTTGTTTTAATACGCCATTAGCAATGAGAATGTTTAGAAAGATTTATTTTCACACAGAGGAGTATTGTTTGGAAAAAATATTTTTTTTTTACATTTTTTGTACAATTTTATTATTCCTTCCATTCAGTTTACCTGAATGCATTGGAATAATTCTACAAAAATCCAAGGTAATCACTCAGGAAACTGACTTCATTATATTTGCCAAACTGCAGAACATCTCTACCACACAAGGACATAAAAGGAGAATCACCATAGAATGTTAAATAAAACCTGGTCTTTGATGTAAAGACTTTAACTCTCTTGTCTTCCTACAAGTATTAACACACAGTTACCTGCGAACAGTTCAGTATAATATGCATTTAACTATACAAAATGTATTCTAAATTCATTTTCATATAACTAATCAAAAAACTGTATTCATTTGTCTTGTGTTTTGTATCAGCCAATATATTGATTTGCCAAGGAGTTAGGCAGTATCATCATTACAAAGTACACAAGTGTAATGAGAACTGTAGTTTGCTGCTCAGGCAAATTGATAGATTCATAAGTCCATAGGTAAGAAGTAGGCTAGCTATCCTTGTGAGCCATTTTAAACATAGCCAATTTATCTTTCTAAGGAGAAAAATTAAACCCTGTACCTTGTGTTTTTGAGGCAAACACCTTAACCATTATACCAACCCAAACTCCAAAAGAGTGGCCCATTCCCATACCAGGGCTAGAACCCAGGCTCCGTGGGTGAACACCCAGAATCCTAATTGCTAGACCATGTGGGACATCCTATAGAAGAGTGCCAGTTGAAATCATCAGTGATGTGTCTGTCCTCAGTGATGTTATTTTGGAGAAAGCAATTGTCATTGTGGTTAAATAATGCTTCCACCAGATAATATAAAATCACTTTGAAACTGTCATTAATCTTGTGCTGTCTTCCATAAGCAGGGAAGTTTTCTTGTTAGTGTTTAAGTTTGAATGTGATTTAGATGCAACAGTACAAATTAATAATAATAAAACAAAAATTGGGCAAGAGTGGACAAGTTTGCAAAATTCTACATTTGCTGCAATGAATCCCGTACAATAAATGAATAAAACCAAGTAGTGGTGTAGAATTACTGTTTAGGAACAAATGCATTATACTGCTGATTTATGTTGTAATCCATATCCCCCTTATATATCACACATCAGCATAATTTTCTATACAGATTAATGTACTAGTCTGCAATATGTTCCTTTAGATATGGCAGGCTGGTTTCACAAAACTTTCCTCCATCATGGTAAGGGAATTTACGTGATGACCAGTCATGTAGAAGGTATGTGCAATTCAGAAATGCACTCATTGATAATGGAGAAAGTCAGGCACTGTACATGCTAATGGCTATATAATGACATGGTAATGATCCATATTATTAAACTGAGCATCTCAGGGTATGCAAATGAGCAAAACAAAGTGGAGGAGTGATTCATAAACACAAAATGCTGTGCAATGGAGCTATATATTTTAATTCAGACAAATGTTCATGTTCAGACTAAGGGAATCACAAAAAAATGTTAGGGGGTTGCCGCAACATTAGAAAATGTGTCTGCAAAATGTTCATATTGCCGTTACTTTTAGAGTAGCACCTCATTCTCTTCAGCAGAGCACTTTGGCTTACATTTCATCTTCTATCCTAAGTCTGCAGTGTGTTTGTACTTCCCCTTTGTTTTAGGCATTGCTGTATACATATATGGGAAGCAATGGAATTAACATCCTTGTTTTTAAGTAGCACTGCAAAAGCCTTACACCTCTAGGTCCCCGTGATGCTGATGTACAATGAAGTTCATGTGCCTGACAGCTAGATATATTTGGCGATGTTCTATGGTGAAACAGGTAGCACACTTACCTTTGGGGCAGAAGGCTGTGAGTTCTGTTCCTAAACCAGAGAGATCGACTGCTGTGCAGCATAAGGGGGTGCTGCACTGCTGAGTGTGACTTACTTTGGATGACACATTAAAACCAGGGTGGTAGCTCAGGTGGATGCAAAATATCCCATGGCACCTATCAAAAGGAGTAGGGGTTCTTTATTATACAACTACATACAATTTACATATTTACAAAGAATTTGCATTAGCTCAACATTCCTTCATTACTAATAAAACTTTACATTTGTAGACATCCCACTCTTTTTTTCCATAACCACCATTTGATTTTTTGTATTATGTTTGATAATATTCATTTTCCATTGAACACATTCAGTCTTTCATCTCAGATTGTCTGTATAATACAAAACATTTTTCTATCCAAATTACTAACATATTCTTTACTATATTTCCCATAAAAAATATTCGATCATATCCATACTATCTGTTTATAATCTACTAATTCATTTACAATTTTATTTTCTATTATTTTTTCCATACATTTTTAATTCTTTTACATGATAAGAAAACCTGCTCTGTTGTTTCTAACTCAGTACAAAAATGGCAAAGCCTTCATTTACCTTTTGTATAAGGTGTATTTCCTTTTACTCGTACCTTATTCATTTCCAACCTCCACAAGACGTCTTGCCATACAATAGTCTTCATACACCATTTATTTCTTTGCTTTATAGCCTTTACCTTTTCCTCTGTTAAATGTGTGTGTGGATTCACACAGTAGTATCATTATATTTTTATGCCATGTTTTCCTATTTTCTTTTATTCCGTTAGTCTTTAATTTCTAGAATTTATTTTTTTCTTGATGCATTTTTATTTCTTCGTTCCTCCATTCTCTCTCCCTTTTATTCATTTTTATTAAACTCCATTCTCTCTCATATTTCTTCTGGAATATTCTTGTTATCGGCTTATTTTCCTTTTCATTTAGCTATTCCAACACCTTCTATAGATTCAGTGAGACTCCATATACTATAAGATTCAATAAACCTAATTCCCCAGGCCTCCTTAACCATGCATGAATCCCCTCTTTTAACTGGTTTTAACCTAGACCTCAAATAAATTTAAATATAATTTCAAGAATTTGTTTCCCCAAATTTATTGGGGTCTATATTAGAAAATTGAATATTTAACAGTTTGATCACTAAAGGTTGACCTTTAGTGATCAAACTGTTAAAATATCGAATGTTCAGAAAAAAAAATGAAAACAAAAAAAAAAATAAATAAACAGTATAGGCAGGGGGGTAAGCCCCCCTGCACCCCCTGCTACTTAAATATACCAACTCTGAGACCGCACTGCATTGAAGTAAATGGAAATCTCCCCTTACAGAGTTTTCCATTTACTTGTTCAATGTTTGGCAGTTTCGCTATTCTCGTGTCTACAATGTCAGATTTGGCATTGTCGGCTTTAGAGAATGTAATATAGACCCATTAATTGGTATCATGTAAAATTTGGTTCTTCAAATTTTTTGGTGTCATTTATTTACTAGCTATATGTGATAGTTTTCCCATCCATATTGTGTTTATTAAATGTACTTTTTTTCTGAATGACAACCTATCCTTATTTTACATGACAATGAGCCCCATTTAAATTTCTCAGCATTACTTCCTGTTGCTCATTCAATATATAATATTCTTTTTTATGCTCTTTCATCCTTCCAAAGCAACAGCACCTACTCCCCTGTTCTCTGTTTCTGCATTAGATAATACCTCTATCTCCCCTGTTACACAAACCAAATTACTAGGGTTCATTATTGACAATAATATGAAATTTGACAAACACATAGCTCATACATTAACCAAAATCTACAAAAACTAGGTACTCTTTACAGATGTATAAACATCCTAACCAGCAACAGTAAAGTGACCCTAACTTGTACCCGTCTTCTCTCTACCTTACTGTATGCTTCTCGTGTCCTAATTAATCTAAACAAGAGCAATTTGAACAAGCTACACGTATATTACAACAAAATAGCAAAATTCGCCACAAACTCTTCCTACCACATCCACCACTGTCAGGCCTTTAAACAGCTTTCTTGGCTTGAACTCCCTAACACCTTAGCTCTAAATCAGTTTCTTCTAGCTCACCAAATACTGTACCAACCTGACAAAACTCCAGCCTTACAAGACCTGATCATCCTCTACTCCAATAACCAAGAACTTAGATCCACTAAGAAGGCACTAATCACAATCTCCAAAAGCCATTACAGCTCTGGTGACTCCCTGTATTCTAGCAACATTGCTAAGACTTGGAACTCCCTACCACTACAAATCAGGGTGCAACCTAATAAAACCATTTTCAAAAAACAGCTTATTTCCCACCAAAACAACTACTGGACATACAACGGCTTAGCACCTGACTGACATATTCTAAGTTCTTTCCCCTACCTACTATCCAACCTCTTTAAAACTCCCACAGATGCACTACATATTATCACACATTACTTACCAACTCACTGCTGCCTACTCCTCACTGCCCCATTTATACCCACTAACTCTTCCCTTAGAATAAGCTGAGAAGCTTTCCCTTAAAATGTCAATGCACCTCATATGAACTTGTCTATATTCTCCCTTTTTAGTTTTCCTTTCTTGTCTTATCGTCAGTACATCTTCAAGATTATCTCTACTAAACATACTGTATGAACAACAATCAAATGTTGCTACCTACTATACTTTTAATTGTCTGTCTGAACCAATATGCTTATGTAAATATTTTATGCAGTCATATGTTATTGTCTGCTGTATTTTTATAACTGAATGTGTAAATATCTTATGTATAGTATGTTACCAATTGTTCTGGAGCTTTTCTCCTCGAGCTTCCAATGAAAATGGACAGCTCTGTCTAGTCGGACTTTCCCAGTAAACAAATGTAAAATAAAATAAAATAAATGAAATGAAATTGCACTACTTCCAACTGTTTATCATCTCCAAAACCCTTACCTGTTTTTATTAATTTTTAATCCAACTTCTTGTAATCTTTTATGCAGATATATAAGTATCTCTTTCATTTCTTCTTTATTTTTAGCTGTTAATATTATATAATTAGGATAACACATAATAATAGGATATAAAATGCCAATTTCCAGTACACATTTACTTTTTACAATTTCTTCATATATCCCTTTTACTGCACAATTCATAACTATTACAAACAAAATATTACTCATTGGACATCCTTGTTTTAAACCTCTATTCGTTTCTATTTTTTTCACTTAACCAACATTTATTAATATTCTAACTTTAGTAGTTTATATATTGATTCACATATTTTTCTTTCACATATATTACAATTATATTCTTCCATTGCTTGCCATAAGATATCATGCTCTATTGAATCAAATACTTTATTTATATCAGCCACCATTAATTTTGCCTCTTTTTGTTCTTTATTACTATCATCCACCATTTCCCTAATTATTATTAGTTCTTGACTTCTTTTTCCTTTGACACCTTAAAATGCCGTTATATAATTCAATTTGTTTTACAAACTTTTTTGCATTATCTTCATAAATAGCTTATAATCACTATTATTCAGCATGACTGGCCTCCAGTTTTTAATTTCATTTTCCATTTTTTTCCATATAAATCTTATAACAACTCTACATATTTCTAAATAACTAACTTCATTTAACTGTTCATTAAATATCTTTACCAAGATTTCTTTTTTGCCATGTCATTAAATTCCTGCAGATTAGATATCCTTTATCATCTAGCCTGGCTACTGAGCTTATATTTATTTTCTTCATTGCCTTTTCTAAATTCTAATTTGTTTTCATATTTCTTTGTTTATTTCTTCTGTAAGTTGCTTTGCCACCCATTGATTTTTTCCTCTTATTTCTTTCTTTGGTACCATCTATGTCATGTACTTAACTACAATACTTATAATAATTGTCTGTTGTCTTTCAATTTCTTCCTTTTCAATTTTCATTTCTCTCATCATGTCATTGTCTTTCTTTACTTTTTACTTAAATGTGGTGAAACAACTTTCATTTTTCCCCTTGTAAAACATTTTTGTTCATATAATAAATCTTTAATTCTTTCTTGATTCTTTTGCTAAATCTCTTCTTTTTAAAAATATTCTCTTTCATTCCTAGCATGACTAAATATTTCTGTTTGTCTTTTTCTATTTTCCTAAGTTAGATGCATTCTTTTGGTATTTCTCCTTAAATATTATCCACCATTCTGACTTATTTTTGAAAAATCTTTCATAGTCAAATGATATGCCCATAACACTGTTACTGCTTCTTGACCTTTCTCATTCCAATCCTTTTTATTAATTCTCTTAATCCCTTTCCCAATTTTTCTATATCCTTTATTTTCCTCTGTTTCTATCCATATTGAAAAATGATCTAAAACACAATTCTACTGCTTCTTCTATCACCATTCTTACAGTTTTAGATATTAAAAAATGATCTCTCTCTATTCCCAATTTTCCTCTTTTATAAGCACTTTTATTCAAACTCCATAGTTCTAAATTCCTACATTTTATTATTTCCTCCATTACTTTCTTATCTATTTTTTTTTGCTTTTTATATCTGAAGTCACAATCAAAATATCATGTTATTATTATTATATCCATGTTTAGTATAACCAAATCCATCATTCCTTGAAATAATTTCTCCCTTTCTTTACATATCACCTATGCATATATTACTATTAATCTATAAACTTTCCCTTCCACCTAAAATCCACTACCATTAATCTCTCTAATTTAACTAAAGTATAATCCTAAATGTGTATTCCCTTCCTTTATGATATAGCAATCCCAAAACATGTTTCTTTACTCAAGTTCCATATTATACCTCCTAACCATAACACTGATCTGTTCTCTTTCTTCTTCATTTAAACTCATAATATCCTTCAATACAATTACATCTACCTCACACATATTGCACCGTTCTATCCTCCTTACTATATTTTATACTCTCAACATTAACCAATAGCAGTGGCGGCTGGTGACTTCAAATCAAAGGGGGGCTGCAGGGGATAGCTGAATGGGTGGGGTCAATAGGAAGAGGTGCGGCCAACTAGAAAGGGGAGGAGCTATGCTCAAAACCACAAAAACTAACTTTAATTAAATATGCTGCCCTGGGTGCCAAACCCTCATTATGAGAGTCCAATCAAGACAAATGAATGTAAAAGAATAAAAATATTTAAATGCATTGGCTGCATGACAGCTTACTTAATATCTAGATGGTATCAAAAATGTTGTGAGGCATGAAAAAATGAATTACTTTTTAAATACATTACGGGAATGCCAGTCAAAATCAAGTATAAGAAAAACAAGGAGCACTCAACTCAAACTACTTCTCCTTGCACTGCAGTTCTAATTATAATTTATATTCAGCTTTATTAAAGCACCTTGCACTGCAGTTCTAATTATAATTTATATTCAGCTTTATTAAAGCACCAAGTAACATGCTGAAAGTAGCAATCTCTGTGATGCCCCCACTTGTAAAAATGTTTCTTATCCAAAACAGACCTGCTGCCTGACAACTATCTACTTGTTTCATGGGGAAAACACGATCAAAGTAATGAAAAGCAAACAAGAAACAAGCTCAATATACATTGCTTAAATTATTACTGTACAGGTTATAGACCACACATGAATGGCATTCTGTTTAGATTAGTGGTAAAGCCCTCAGAGATCACTAGAAGTATCCAACAAGTGTAATGAGCTTCTTAAAATAATGTAATCCTGTCCTTTACTACAAATACTGTCATATGCATTTCAATATCCAATGTTTATACATTATCTAGTTAAGTATTCTCTGCATGGCAACAACAGAAAGGCTTCAATGTTGGCAATTCTTTAACAGTATGCTTATTAAAGCTTACTTGCATGTTATGATCTCAGACAAGCTTACTTGATGGTCATTAAAGCATTGCTACTTAAAACACAGAGCAACAGGCACTTTGAGTAATAAGCATAAATCAACAGTACAAAAATATGACAGAAACCAGACCATTCTGCAAAATCGAACAGATGAAAAGCCACTGTAGTACTTGTGTCTACCTTGTATGGGAATACGCTGCACATTTACACTGCATAACTGATCCTTGCTTTGCTTGGACACATCTAGACTCACTACATGGGGGAGTGGGGTGCAACAAGTATGTCACAATTTGAAATGTCTCTGGCTGACGGTGATTGGCCCTAACACATTTGTCATACCTCTCACCCTCAGGGCAAGAAATCTGGGCAAAGCCATACATAGAAGTGGGACAAAGGCCCAAAAATAAGGACAATTTTTAAATATTGTTCTTATAAACTTAGAAAAATAATAGAATAGGTCTTGCATTAGTATGAATTTTTTGAAGGATATGAAATCTGAAACTCAAATGCCTGTCATTATTTTCTAACTTCAGTCTTTAATGATTTACCACTAATTTGCCAAAAAAACCACAATTTTATGAAAAATGAACCAAAAATGTGATGCAACAATATAAAATAGCCACACAATACAGCTGGGAACCTGTCAAAGAAGGGACACTTTAATATTAGTACAATAGTAATGCTAACTTGAGCAGCTGACAAAATAAAAGAGTCTACATGCATTTCTGAAATAAAAGTAATATATAACTCTGATTATTACAGTTATTTCTTAATTGTAAACCCTCCATGTTTTCTTCCAAAATTGCTATTTTGCAGAGGGATTATTAGGAGAAGAGCAACATTTTGAGCCAAATTCAGGGACAGTTGAGAGGTTTGGCTATGCCTAATTCTATAAAGCAATTTGCATGTACCTCTCAACCTGTTAATGTAATAAATCTGGACAAGGCCAAATATATTGGGGGAACATATAAACAGTACTAAAAATTGCTCTTGTATAAACTGGGACAGTTGATAGAACAGGTCTTACTTTAGCATGCATTTTTCTGTAGATTATGAAGTCTGAAACTAGTGTGTCATTATTTAGTGACTTAATTCCTAAATTCCTAAATGATTTGCCAGAAAACAACAAATTTTATGAGGAACAAACCAAAAATAAGAAGCAAAAAAACTATTCATTCTTTGAAAATCTGGACAGTTGGGAGGTACAATTCAGCTGGGGCTGTCTAAGTTTGCTGCCCTTCCCCCTCACAAAACCATGGTTGAATGGAGCCTCCCCCTGCAGCCATTCCAATGATTCATTACTTTGCTATTTCACTCCATTTACCATAAACACTAATGTGCATACTGATTTACTTCTATGATGATTTGAACTTCATTTGAAAGTTTTATTTTGCATTTTACAGCACAAACACTAAGACATCTGCTAAACAAACTTGGCATTAAAACTTCTCTGCCCCTGAAACTCTCATTGAAACAACATTAAAACCCACATTCAAAGAAAATACATTTTACCTGTGACAGATAAAAATTAATTTTGGGCTGTTTTCAAATCATAGGCCCCTTGCATATGAAACATACATGTGCTCTTTGATACACCTTCCTATTGCTTTGAACATTTTTCCAGTTAGCAATGAAACAAAACTGCCCAATTCAGAACATTTCCATCATAAAAGTCTAGTCAAACTTCTACAGTCCACTATTATCAGTAAATATGCACAATTCTACAGTCCACCATTATCAGTAAATATGCACAATCTCTGAAGTAGTAAAAAAGTCATCTAAATAATTCCACGTTAAATAAATCTGTAATGAAGAGGTTGCTGCTAGCAGTCACCTTTATATTTCATAGTTTCATCGAACAATAAAGTGTCTGATACCCCTGAGGAATAAATTGCCTAAATTACATTAAAAATAAGCTAGTAATATTGCAATAGGAAATGGATGGCAAACTGATAACAGGCTCATAATTAGTATCTTAACTTTCAGTATGGCAGCATTCACCCCTTATGGGAGTAGAACCAACAACCTTCTGCATCAAAAGCAAGTACACAGCCTGCTGTGCTATTAGCACTAAACTTCTCTTCCCCTCCAACTCTCAGCTCCTTGTAAAATCTACTCAATACTCAACTGCATCTCAACTTCGCAGCACAAGAAGTCTGGAAAAAGCCAAATTTATTGGGGTGGGTCAAACATTGTTTGTATAATCTTGGAAAGCTGCTAGAATAAAATGCTGTGTTACCACCATACATTTTACTGCCTAAGTCCCTGTGCAAAAAAGAGTCAGAACAACATACCACTATGCCAAATCACCTGCTTTGTGAAAGAAAAATGCTGTGTTACAACCGTACATTTTACAGATAAGGTCCCTGTGCAAAACAGTCAAGAGCAACATACCACTACGCCAAATTAGCTGCTTTGTGAATGAGAGGAAGACTGAAACTTAAATGGCTATCATTTAATGAATTCAATTCTCACCATAGCTGTCAACCTCTTAGCACAAAACACCTGGACAAACCCAGTAATGAGGGAATACAGCCCTCAAACATATTCAGTGAATTCAGTTCTTGCCATAGCTGTCAACCTTAGCATAAAAAACCTGGACAAAGCCAATAACAGGGTATTACAGTCCCAAAAATAAGGAAATATTTCAAATAGTCATCTTATAAACTTAAAAAAATGCTATAATAAAAGGTTGTGTTACTATATATTATTGCTAGAATAAAAAGTTGTTTTACCATGTATTTTCTGAAGACTATGAAGTCTGAAATTCAAATGCCTGTCAATTTTACTTCTGATGGAACAGAAACAATTTTCAGCAGAGGCCCAGGGAGAAATACTGCAGACATGTCTTTGTAAAATGGCAGGACACCAGAGCAAATCCACACAAACACAGAGATAAGATGCAGACTCCACAAAGAAGGCACCCCAGCCAAGAATCAAACCACAAATCCTGTAGCTATGAGGCAACAATACTGCCACTGCACCATCAAATATGCAAGAAGTTAAGCATTCAGAAACCTGAAGTCTGAAATTCAAATGCCTGTCAATTTTATTTAACATTTGTTAATCAGGACAGTCTGACTTGGAACAAAAAAACAATTTTCAGCAGAGGCCCAGGAAGAAATAATGCAGACGTGTTTTTGTAACATGGGAGGACACAAAAGCAAACCCACACAAACACAGGGAGAAGGTAACAGACCCCACAAAGAAGGAACCCCAGCCAAGAATCAAACCTGAGAACCTACAGCTATGAGGCAACAATGCTACCACTGCACCATCAAATAAAAGCAAGTCCACACAAACACAGGGAAAAGATAGCAGACCCCACAAAGAAGGAACCCCAGCCAAGAATCAAACCTGAGAACCTGCAGCTGTGAGGCAACAGTGCTACTACTACACCATCAAATATCAAGCATTGCAACATTTACAAACCACAGATATTATGAGGAACAGATCAGATCAAATATGAGGCAAAAATCTGCAATTTTTTTACAAATGGTGGTGGGTAGGGAACTCAAGTCTTTAACACCTGCATACAGGGTACAGGGTTCAAGCCTGAGGCATTCCCTACCACACCACCATGAGCACCTGGGACATTTACACACACCTATTCAAAGTATAAATAGCATAACTTCATATAGTACAAACACACCTATTCAAAGTCACACACACCACCATCTATTCAACGTAAAAAGCACACAACAGTAAACATATAAGTCACTGAATAGAATGAATGAGTTTCCATCCACTATTGATAAATCACGGATTTTAACCCTATGGTATTTTTGGTTTGGAATCTTTGAGTTCTTTCTTATTGTTTGATATGTTTAGTGAGATACATCCCAAAGGGGGGAATTAACTCAGTAACTGGTCTGATCAGTGCTGATAACATTCCTTTGGTAATTAGTGCATATTAAATAAATAAAAAGATTTCCTGACAGCAATAATTACACAATGGTCAAAAGGATGGCATTATCAACCCAATCTCCTAGGCTACTGAATAATTTTCATTTTGCAGTGGTATGCTGTCTATGTGAAGGACTATATAGGTGACAACACTGTAATCAGTTTAGTAAATGTATTGCTCATATATGATCACAGCTGTAAGTTATGATTCATACCGCCTCAATTTCAATTTAACTTCATACCTAATAAACAAGCTAGGCAACACACTGCAAGATAACAAAAACATTTTCAAGAAGACCCAGCCAAACTACATTAGCCTCTGGCTAACAAGTTCAAACACAGACAAATGCAAAATGTAAAATAAAGTAATGTTTTGACTTTTTATGTGGTATAAGTCAAAATAAGATGTTTTTCACTTTTAAAGTGGTGTGACAAGGCTGGCACCTGGTCTTGGTACACCCCTGCATTCTCTAGTGGACAACCCATACTTATACATGCAGGGCATCTTTGAAGGCACCAGCTATTTAGTATTTACCAAGCCTCTAGTAATTGTTTATTAAAATAAATTGAGGTTGTCTTTACTCAGAAACTGGAATAATACAGAAATTATGAAGTCTTTCAGTTTAGCAATGTCCTTTCCTCAAGTTCCTCCTGAGTTTCAGCCCTAGATAACTTCATATAGTAAACACACACTTACCTGTCCCGGCTGTCCATAATATCCCAAACGCTGCCCGCACAATAATCCAAGACCCGCGAGATCCAAACCCCTTCCCGACGAGACTACTGCAGCAATTCCTGACTGCAACACCAGCAGTCCTTCCCTGATGCATTTTCCCTGCGAGTCTGTGCACGTTAAAAGTGCACAGACGTCTCCTCATGTCCCCCTATTGGGACTGCCGGACTGCCTGGAGCATGCGCATAGACTCGCAGTAGTCTGGTCTACTGCACATGCGCAAAGTCTGCGAAATTTGAAAAACTTTTTTTTTTCTTTTTTCTTTTTTTTTTAATTTGTTTTTAATTCTTTTTGTTGAGGGGGCTGCAGTCCGGCAGTCCAATAGCACGGGCCGCCCCTGACCAATAGAATCCTAAAATTATTTGCTGCATCTCTCCATCATTTGCAATAAATTACTTATCCATGTCCTTTTTTTGCTTTCATTCTAAATTCCTGAAATTTTCCTTTCCTATCTTTCCCAATCAAACTGTTCTTTTTAACCATTTCCCAATCTATATCTTCTCCATCATTAACTTCTCCCCTTCCCCTTTTTGTGTATTAACCACATTTTCTTCTTGAATTGTGTCTTTACTCTCCCTTTTATCTTTTCAATTGTTCCTTATTATGCACATCTTCTCTATTCTGTCATTCTGTATCAGATTCTAAACTTTTTTCCTTCTCACAATCCATCCAGATGTGTCCTGTTTCTTTACATGTATAACATATATTTTTACATTTTCTAACATAATGACTGATTTCCCCACATAAATAACATCTATTTTCATCACAATTATTCATAAAATGTTCCTCCTTCCCAGAGAAAAAAAAAACATGTTTTTGGTTGTTCCCAGTACTTAACAGCTCTATGACCATTAAAATTCATCATTCTTGAAATATGTGTAATTTAGCCATTTTCCATCTTCAAAATCACATTATAGTCCAAAGACCATGTCCAAAGTGTTCTATTATCAATTACTTTAGAAATGTCCATTACTTCTTCACAAAAATTCTTTAATACATTTCTATTAACAGGCTCTCTTCCCATTTCTGTCTAAAATTGTATATTAACTTTTTTCTGTGTTTCTTGAAAAAAAGCCTTTATAATATATTTATTTTGTGGGTACATTTCTATTTTCTTTTCATATTCCCTCCAAACATTCTAAAAGTTAAGCAGTGTTAAAGAAAATATCACAATAAGTCTTTTTTATCAGAATCTTATCTTTTGCACCTTTATTCCTAAAGGCACAACAATCTTATTCCATGCTTCATACCTATGCATTTCATAGGATCATAGGATCATAGGAGTTTACTAAGCTCAGAGGTCATTTCAAGCCTAGCTGATTCATCCCAATGTAATACCATAGATATGCTAGTCAATCCTGGGACTGCATTTAGTAATGACTGCCCATGCCCAGGAGGGTTGTGGGCACTATCCCTGGTAAGAATTTAAAGTGCCCCATCTACTTGTCCAGGTTCCTCTTCAACAGTGTCAGAGGTGCTCTGCTTCAAATGAATTTTCAGCCTATTCCAAAGACCTGGTAGTCAGTGGGAGACAAATCTGTTCCTTCTATTTAAGTTGCAGGCCATATTTAGGTCCCAGGAATGGGTAGCTCTAGTTACGTTTGATTTACAGATATGCAGCAAGTTCATTAGGTTTGGGTCTGAGATTGCTCTATAAGCCAGGCATAAGTCTCCCCTTAGAAGACTATATGATACAGAGTATAGTGACAGGGACTTTAGTCGGTCTGGGTATGACACGTTCTGGAATCCCTTGATCTTCTTTCTTAGAAACCTCTGAGGTCTCTGAAATTGCTGCAGGTGCTTTGTATGGTACATACCAAATGGGCCATGATACTCAATTATGGACTGGATTAGTGCCGAGTATAGAGGGGGTTATAACCTGCTTTGCTTTCAAGGCAATGCCTTTACTAATGTGCAATTAAGGGATGGATTAGTGCCGAGTATAGAGGGGTTATAACCTCCTTTGCTCTTGATATGATGCCTTTACTAATCAAATGTGCTACATAGAAAGCCTTCCTTACTACAGTAGATACATGGTGGTCGAATTTAAGGTCACAGTCTACTTGTGATTCCAGATCCCTTCCCACTTTGTGGGTACTTAGGGTATTGTTTATGATTTGATAGTGTGAAGGGACATTGTTTTGCCAAAGAGAATGATGATTCATTTCTTTGCATTCAGTTTGAGATCATGACCAAGACAGCAGTCGTTGGTCTGTGTAAGACCCTCCTGGAGTATACTGACATCATCTGGGGATTCAATAATTGCACCCAGTTTGTAGTTGTGCACAGACCTGGTCGGCCATAACCCCTTGGTTTTGGCCTGAACATCTGAGAAGTATATACCAAACAGTAATGATTCTTCTTTACTCTAGATTTCTGCTACATGTTTCTTTTTTTTCTCATTCTCATGTCTTCTTTTACTCCCTTCTAACTTCTTTCTGTTCATCAACCACTTCTGTTAATGATATCTTCTTTAATTCTTGTCCTTCTCCCATGTTCCATCAAATCACCCCATGATATATCCTTCCCTGTCTCTGGCTCACTCTGTTCTACCATTTCTTCTAATAGTTCACCCTGCAACCTTCCTGACTAGAGGGTTGTAATGATAACTTCTTCCCTCCATTGCTCTTTACCCTTTGATTCTTTGAAATAAATCCTCCAAATCCTAAGTCTGATCTCCTTCTCGTATATCAAAATCATCTCTCTTCTCCTCCACTTCAAAAATTATCTCTGTGGCATTAGCATTTGCCACTGCTCCATTCTTCTCTGAAACCATAGTTTGCATGCTATTCTACCCCCCACCACCACTGTGCTAGGAATGGAATGCATGCTCACAGTGTTTGAGAGGTAGGGGGAGTTCCCAATGCCCTGATTCAATTCCCCTAAATACTACCTGAGGCTTTCCCTAACCTAATGGGACTAACCTGGTCAACACAGGATAAATAAATATCAGGCACTTAAGTTTACTGACAAATGTCCCCGCATGATGCAATATCTGAAACATTGCAACAGACTAAAGTGACATGACTTTCTTCACTCATAGTTAATGAATATTTTGCAAATGACACAAATGTGAACATTCAGTTTTTTTTATTGAAAGTGATATAACAAGGCCAGCCAGAAAGTTGTTAAACTGTACTCTGAGTTTAACGAAAAATGTAAGGCGTTCAAACACCAAGAACACAAAATAGCCAACCGGACCTCTGTAGCTCGAGCAGAAAATAGGAACAACTACGGTGCACAATAGCTGCAATGTTCAAAGTACAATGAACATACTCCATGCACCAGCCAGTAAAATGACACAGGTTTATTGATGAAATCCTCAGAGCTCCACACAAAAATAGAACCACACAGATTTACAGGTTTAGCGCTTTCATCCGCATATTGCAGACTTCCTCAGAACCAATTAACATCCATTGCTAAGTGGTATATATAGCAGATTTGGCGCCAAAAAATCAATTAGCATACATTTCATAAAAAACTTCCATAAAATTCTTTTCTTTAAAAATATATAATGATATAGAAATAGCTAATTAAATAATATATATTAATACTACAAATACTAAAAATACTAAAAATACAAAAGATGTGTGCAAAACCTTGTTCAAATTGATAGCTATTGACAATGTAAAAACTAATGCATCTCATATCCACAAAATATCCAAAAAATAATAAAAATAAAAATAGTGTACAAAAGGTCATCGCTTGTGACCTCAAGTCACATTTAACCACGATCCGAAAGAAGGAAGGGTTTGATACTTATACTTTCATTTAATCCTGGCCAAGAGGTGGCATCACACAATATCTGCCATTTAGTTTCTAAACAGGACAACCCTACCTTCCAATTACCCCCATATTCACTCACCCCAGTTTGGTCAATGATTGTAAATGTGAAGCAATGTTGGGGTCCTTTTTCACTAATATGTTTACTTAATGCATTTTTCATATCAGCTTTTTTGATCTTATACAAGTGTTCACATATACGAGTTTTCAACTTCCTTTCAGTCTTGCCAATGTAATATGCTTGACAGAAAGAACAGGAAGCCAAATAAACCACACGCATGGTGTTACAATTCCCTTTCCTACCATAACATACTGTTCTATTTTTGTTGCACAATTTTATAGTCTTGTTTACATTAATATACTGACAGTACCTACAACTACCACATTTACTAGTGTGTTCTTGTTTGTTCTTCCTAAATTCCTTTTTCTTACCACCTTCAATAATTCTCTTGAGGTTAACTGAAGTTTTATACACACTGATGGGGTGGTCACCTAAAACTGTAGCAATATCTTCAGAAGAAGAAATCAAATCCCACTGCCTGTTTAAAATTTCCTTAACCAGATTTGAATAAGGGTTAAACATTATAACACACACATTCCTTCTACTTCCTGAAACATGCTTATGGATGTTCTTATCTACAAATGTACTACCCAATAGGGGGACATATCTATTCCCCCAATGTTTGATCACATATTTAGTCACTTGCTCCACCATAGTAGCCGGATATCCTCTAGATATAAACATCTCTGAAACAGTCCTCATTTGATCTTCCATATTCTGTCTAGTAGAACACATCCATGCAACACAAATGCATTGCCCTTTGAGTACATTTCTAAAGATGTGAGGAGGGTGACTACTGCCAAATTGAATATAATTGTTGGAAAAGGTAGATTTCCTGTAGATTTTGGAGCTAAAACCTTCATTTGAATTACTAATATATGTGTCCAAATAAGGTATACCCAACTTCTCAATTTTATATGTAAATCTTAAAAAACTTGTAGTACTATTTATATATGAAATAAAACTTGGTATGTCTTCTACAGGTCCCTTCCAAATTATGAATAAATCATCCAAAAAGCGGGTGTATAAGGCAATGTGCTTATAATATTCACTAGGCATAACAAATACATTCTCCCACTCAAGCATGATGGGATTAGCAAATATGGGGGCACAGGATGCCCCCATAGCTACTCCCCGAGTTTGTTTGAAATATTCTCCTTGAAACTGTATGTAATTGTGGGAGAGTACAAGTCCCATCATGTCTAAAATAAGACATATTTTGTCCCATGTGAGTTCTGAAAATTTTTTCAAACTATTTTCAAAATATTCAAGACCAATAGTGTTAGGAATACATGAAAACAATTCCTGAACATCTATCGTAAGGAACGTCAAATCAGTGGACCATATATCTGGTTTTAATTTACTTAGAAAGTCCCAAGAGTCCCTCGTTAAATGGGGAACATTGTTATATACATGTTTACACCACTGGTCAATAGCTACCCCTATGTTAAATGTTTTTGATTTCGAACCAGAAATAATAGGTCTAAAGGGGGGATTTTCAACACTTTTGTGAATTTTAGGGATGCCAACAATTTTGGACATCCTAGGATACTAATTTCTTATAAATTCATATACTTCATTTGTAATACGGTTATCCAATAGATATTCCTCAATAGTCAAGTCAATTCTGTGATATCCTATGTTAATCTGGTTTAAAGAAACCTCTTCATAATTACCAGAATTAAAAAGAATGTCTTGAATAGCTTTACAATAAACATTAGTGTCATATATAACTAAGCCACCCCCCTTATCCGGCTTCATAATCCTAATGTCGCTATTGGCCACTACATGATCCAAACACAATCTCTCTCCCTTGGTAAGATTGTCACAAAAAAGCGAAGAGTACCATGGGTCTCTCCGAATGTTTCCATACAACTGGTAGATGTCCTTACACACCATTCTCTCATAATTGCTAACTTGTGTATTTGCTACAGGGATGTAAGCACTTTTTCTAGCTAGTCTTTTTGGTGAACCATCACACGTAACATCTTTAAACTGTAATGCTAACTGAAGTCTCCGACAATACAACTTGACTTCCTTTATCATATCAAACACATTAAATCTAGATGATGGAATGAACTTCATTCCCTTACTGAACAAGGTAAAAAATTCCTGTGTAATATATACATCAGTAAAGTTGTACACTTTAAAACCTGAAAAGGAGTAAACAGATACTTTGGTGGCACTGCTTACCATAGCATCAAAGGAATTCTTAACACTCATATCTACTTCACTAACAGGAAGGGGTCTATTTTCCAAATGGTCATGTGCCTCACTTGTGTTAAAGGGTCCTCCCATATTCCTTTCTATCTTCTTTTGCGAAATATAGGGGCCTGATGAAACCTTCCACCCTGAAAATTTTCATCTTCTTCTCTTCTTTTATTCCTGCCTATATCTAAATCTTGATACGGCTCAGTAACTCTAATTCTATCTTGATTGAAGCAAGGCCAAATATACGCTCTATGCACTTTGTATGTCTCTAAATCTCTTTCTAGTTTGTCCAACTTCCTATTGTAAATGTCATATGCCTTTGATTTTGCCACTTTGAATTGTTTGTTAAATAAATCCTGCCAGGAATTAAAGTTTGAATCCTGTGTGATTTCATCATGCAATTGTTCACTTTCTGTTAATAAACCTCCAATTTTCTCATCATTGTATTTCATTAACAGTTTTATATATTCAAAACCAAAAAAATCAAACAAGTTGTTGAATTCATACACCACCGACTCATTGAACTGTACCCCTAAGGGTAGTTTAAAAAATCTTAATCCTTTAGGCACTATTTTTAAATTCAAACATTTTTCTAAATACCCATTGTCAATTTTTGCACTCTTAAAATTGTTGAGTTTCTTACCCAACAAAAAGATTTTTGATTTAATTGAATCATTGGTTAATTTTACATTCCTATCATCATACCCAACTTTCATTGCACTATTGTAGCCAAAATCAAAGTCATCATTCAAAAAATTATTCATAACATCATTGGAATATTGTCCATAACTTTTATTGTTAGTGGAGACACCTTGGCCCTTTTTGTTTAAAGTCTTAGATCTAACACATGGACTGGATATAGTATCTTTTCCCACAGTACCTTTATAACGGTCAGCACCTTTGCTGACCGTTGCAGAATATGTTTTCATCATCTCACGCTACTTAGGTTTAGCGCCCATACGGTGAGTCTCTTCGTTAGAATGAAAGAGACTGAAATCAAATGTGAATTCTGCATCATCCATGTACTCTGAGTTTGTTCTGAAGAGTTTGTCTCTCATTATCTTTAACAATCCTTCAGCCCGACAATTGCCTTATCCTTGCAGTCGCCTTCTCAATATACCTTCTCAAATGTAATGACAGATACATATCATATTATGTGAACAAGTACAATAACAGTTAAAAAAAGACATACTTCACAAAATGTATTTGTGAAAAGTAGGACTTAATGTAACAGAGCTTTACTGTGCTTTAACAATTTCTCTGAGTTCCAGCTATTGCAGGTTCTGAATCTGCTGCTGTCTACATCTTCTTTTGTAGACATACCTCTCAAATATCCAAATGTTCAGAGAATGTCTGGATTTTGCTCTCATATTTTTGGTTTGTTCCTTATAAAATGTGTACTTTTTCTGACAAGTCACCAAAGACTGAAGTCACTAAATAATGACATACATTTGAGTTTCACACTTCATATACTTCAGAAAATGCATACTAACAAAAATCATGTTCTTCTAAGAACTTTCTATGTTTATAACAGCCATATTTGAAAGCTGTCCCTATTTTGCTGCCTTTGTACCCCTATTATTTTAGACTTTGTCCAGATTTCTTGCACTAGGAAGCTGCTAGGTATTTCTGTAGCATGATAGTGCTCTCTGCTACCTTCTCAATTTTGCCATGCAGATTCACCTGGCTAGACAAATAATTATGCTAAGCTGGGCTCATGTCATTATTGTTTCTGAACCACTCAATTGGCATAACAGAAAACTTGCTAAAGATTGTGCTGAGTTGTCCTCAACATCAGGCACACACCTGGATCCCTATGAGTAACACTGTGCATGTGAGATCTATGCCATGTATCTGAAGTAGAGGAAGTGTAATTCCATATATAACCTCATGGACATGTCATCACTCTAAGGTCTGCTTTCATAGCAGCATAAATAGGGATACAGGGCTGCCATGTTCCATTCGCTAAAGTGCCATTGAGAACCATAATTATATAGTGCCTATATTAGTGTAGACTGCATGTGCACAGTCAATGAATTCTGGTGGTCATGCTTCCCTGAAGTCATACTGTGATACTAGCCTTTCTTCCTGTAATGCAGGCTGTAGCCATGGCAGGCATAGTTAATAAACTGTGCTTCATGCAGGCTTGACTAAGAATTATTAATTAGCCTTGGGGCTCGGCATTTAGTAAATAGAAGATAGCTGGTCTTAATTGCATTTGTACTGATTCTGAATCACAGGAGTAGACTGCAGAAGAATAGAAATATGTAAAAATATTCCACAAGTCCTTTCACTGTGCACTCATAAACAGAATGGTAGAATTATGTGTGAATATGATAACAGGAGAGGTAGGCATTGTATTCCCAATTGCAATAGAAATGCGTGAACACAAATGCAACGATCACATATTTTCATGGAACATATTATTAATGTAAAAAGGCACAATGTTTTCCAGCTGCACATTTTCTGCTGCACTAATGTGTTTATAGTAGCAATATTTTGAACTGGAAACATCAAAGAAATGAATGGGAAATTAGTTGGAATCTTGAAAATATTAATATTCACTGTCTTGTGTGATTTGGGAGTAAGTTGTGCATGTCAAGGCTCTAAATCACCTCATATGCTTTAATCTCACACACACACACACACACACACACACACACACACACACACACACACACACACACACACAGACACACACACATACACACACACACACCCACGCGCGCACACCCATTTTGTACAGCCATGTAGGATTTTACATGTACACTGTTTTCCAGTGTGTGTCACCTGCTTATCCTATGTACCACACAAGAGTTGCCATGTGTTTAAGAAAACCTATTCCATTTTCTCTGCATCAGGTAATTTTGTTGCTTGCCCATGATTTTTTCCAGAAAAAATCATGCACCTACATACTAGATACAACTCACTCACTTGAATGAAGGCCCAAGTATGTGAATCCTGACTCTTCAAAAAATAAAATGCAAATGAAAACACAACCAAGAAATACCTAAGCTTGCAGTTACACCTTTAAGGCTTATTTGAAGAGGGCTTTGCCTGCTGCTACCGTTGATGTAGAGAGCCTACAATCATCACACTGCCTGCTGTTACACAAGCCCACACACACACACGTGCGCGCGTGCACGCGCGCGCATGTGTGTGTGTTTGTGTGTGTGTGTGTGTGTGTGTGTGTGTGTGTGTGTGTGTGTGTGTGTGTGTGTGTGTGTGTGTGTAATATATGGGTGTAGTGTGGTATATCAAATGAACCCAATGTTGGTATCTGTTCGGTCGACACCATTTGTTTATAAAAACAGATGACTGACATGTACATGTGATTGACAATTCCATGTTAGTGGAATATTCCCTTTCCTTGGGGACTGTGTGATCTCATAGTTAGTATACATAATGGGTGAAGTGGGGGACTTGTCCCCACCAAAATCACTTGCTATTAGTTTAACCAGCTTTCTTTTATTCCGTTAGTCTTTAATTCTCAGAGATATGCACTGTGTATTGACATTATGTGTTGCAATGTCTTTACATCAATATTTTAAATTATATATATATATATATATATATATATATATATATATATATATATATATATATATATATATATATACACATACATAGTGAGTGACCCAGTCAATTGTGTGCGCGCGTGTGTGTGTATGATGTGTGTGAGGTGACTAGTCAACCTCATATGGTCGACTAGGCAGCTAATTTACACTTGTGCGAGACTGCACAAATCCAAGGGTTGGGAAACTTTCCCTTATCGTGTGTTTGAACAATCTCAGAGTTGCTAAATATAATTAGCAATGAGTGTGGGGGTGCAGGTCTTACAAAAAACAATGTTTTATTTTATTTAAAAAAAATAAAAGATTGCATATGCTGAGGCTGTTTCTCAGTACATGTGTATTAATGTGTTAACTTCCACGTTTTTGGCTATATGAAGTCTGCTTTGGGTGTTTTCATTTAAATTAGGTATACACACATACATACACTCACACACACACACACACATATATATATATGTGTGCGCGCGCGTGTGTGTGTGTGTGTGTGTGTGTGTGTGTGTGTGTGTCTCTGTGTGTATATATATATATATATATATATATATATATATATATATATATATATATATATTTAAATACATATACATATGCACACTAACACTGAGATCATTAAATTAATGCTGAGTAAAGGGAATACTCTGAGACAGCACAACTTAATACCTAGTATATGTTTTGCCTGTTTCACGTTTTAATTTCTGCTATTCTAAGGATCACAATTAGTAACTGCAGAATTTCAAATGGAAACCAAGGGATACATAGGTGACCAAAATGTTAGCAAAGAAAGCTGTTTGTTCCTTTAAACAACTAAAATTACTAATGCATTCTGTTGTGTATATGGGACAGAGTCACTTTCTATAGCTACATTTCATGAAACTTAGCTTAATAGCAAAGTCTATAAACACAGTCCCAAAGGTGAAGTGCCTTGATAGTAAAAAATCTGTCAGTGAAAGTATAAATAACTCTAAGGCTCACCACTGGCTGAAAGGACAAAACAGCACACTTTAATATATAACACGAAAAACAGTAAACGCTTTCGTGTTGCTCAGAACGCTTCTTCAGGCTGTACAAAATTCAAAAACACAGTTCAAATAAATAGAAATAATACATCACATGTCCTTTAATTAATTGCTAACCAATCTTTTCTAAAAGCTATATTACACCTCCTGAACTAACGGCTCCTGGATGTATAGTAGAACTAATCAATATGCTAAAAGTATTTAATTTAATGAATATTGTAAAAACATTCTATTATCTAAAACTAAGATAAAAACGTAAATAAAAACTAAAATATATAAATACAATACTGACATTATATTACATTTCATACCATCTATTTCATATCAAAAAACCTTTAGACCTATGGAACTCTGTCAAAGGGACTAAGCTAAAATGTATAGACATATAAATGTAATACTGACAAATGCCATCTATTTAAAAGCTATCTGACATATACTGTTCCGTCAAAGGGACTAAGGAGAGTAATACATGCATGTGCAGAGAATGTATATACATGTAGCAATAAATATCAAAAAATACATATAAAACATGTGGGGAGGACAAAAGGGAAAAAACCTCACTGAAAATGAAGAAAAAAGGGGTTTCCATATGTCAATAGGTACACGTAAAGAATGGCTTATTCATCTATTCACTGGTCTGTCCTTTAGAAAGGGTTTCAGACATAATTTCTCATTGAGCCCATGCCCCCTATCGGCTTGGAACCTGAGTATCCACTTATTCTCCTCTTTTTCTGTGTACTTCCTAATATCACCTAGTCTAACACTAGTATGAATAAGTTCTATTACTAGAAAATTTAATTTATGACTTGCATCATTGTCAATGGTATGTCTCACTAAAGCATTATGTTCATCTTCTCTCCTAATAGCATACATGTGCTCTCTCACTCTCTCCCTCAGGGACCTATTGGTCATCCCTACATAGAACGATTCACACTTAATACACTGTGCTAGGTATACTAAATTTCTTGATTTGCAATCAGCATAATGTTTAAATGTTTATATCTTCCCTGTATCGGGGTGTCTAAAAATATTAATATTTCTCATAGAAGTGCATTGATTGCAGTTTCTACATGCAAACATGCCTTGCCTGTCGGAACTTATACTGTCTTGTGTATTTCCTTCATAACAAAGCATCCTCTTGAGAGACTTAGTATTCTTATAGGAATATTTGGGTTTCTCACCTACAAGTTGTGCTATATTCTTGTCAATTGTCAAAATATTCCAGTGTTTACTGATTATTTCATTAATTTTCCTATTGTTATTAGTAAATGGAATCGTAAGTCTACATACCTGTTCATGGACCTCATCTCTATGTGTCCAAGGTCTGCCTTGCTTGAAAAAAGGCATACCTCTATCTTGTCTATCTATAGATAGTGCATGTAGTATCTCACTATATTCCCTATCTTTGTAGTCTTGCTTTCAATTCATTTTTAAGATAACTCACTGTCCTGTCAAAAGTAGTATCTTGACTGGTCAGTCTAGAAATCCTCAACCCCTGTCCTGTAATTATGTTACGATAGATGTGGGGGGGATGCATACTACTCCTATGTAGTAATGTATTTTTCCTGCAACTCTTTCTAAAAAGTTGTGTATGTATACCATTCATATCCATAGTTATAGAGACATCTAAAAAATCTATTTCTATCTTCGACCACTTGGCTGTAAAGTTAAGGAAACTAGTGGTACCATTAATATAATCTATAAAGTTCTGGAGACTCTCTAAACTCCCTTTCCAAACCAGAAAAACATCGTCCACAAAACATCTGTAATATTTCAAATTTTCTTCATCCAACATATTATCAATAATGTAGGAGTATTCCCAATGTGCCATTACTATATTTGCATACAAATTGTCACAGGGGGTCCCCATTGCCACCCCTTTGACCTGTAGATAGTAGCTATTATTACAAGTAAATACATTGTTACTAAGTATCATTTCTAACAATGTCACTGTTCTCATAATTATTTCTCTAGGGATGTTCTTTCTAATTAAAAACAGTCTTAACATATTCCAAACCTGTGCTATTGGGAATACTTGTAAAAAGGGAAGTGACAGCTAATGTGACTAAATAACATTCAAAGACATCCATATCACTATGGGCATAGTCAGAAAAAGTCTCTAAAAAATGTTGTGGGTCTCTAATAATGATATTAGTGGTATCAACTATAGGCCTTAGTGTCTTTTCAACATAAATCAACAACGTCTTTGTTAACAAACCTCTGCTCGACACGATGGGTCTCAGAGGTGGTTTCAATAAATCTTTGTGGACCATGGGCAATCCACTGAATATCGGTATCAATGGTTTCTCTATTAAAAAATAATTATAAAGTTCACTATTAATCACATCGGACATCAACAAATCATACAATTCACCATTCACGTCTCTAATGAGTTTATTAAGTAGGCTACCATTGAGTTCCTTATATGTGTCTATGTCACTAAGCATTTCATTTATTTTCATGTCATAATATTCTTTATCTAAAAGCACAACTGCCCCTCCCTTATCGGCTGGTCTAATAACTATATTGGAATTGGCTTGCAGAGTTTTCAAGGCTTCTAGTTGTTGGGTCGTTATGTTAAAAAGCTCACTCTTACAATCTACTTTATCAATTTAGCTTAATGGCAAATATGGGTGCATCCTTAATAATGACTCATTTGACCCATGGTTAGTTGGTGGTCCCAGCACTAGAGAAGAAAACTGGGGTGGGAGAAGAATGTGCATCTGAGCCAACTCAGAGGGAGTGTCACATCAAATATATGCCCTTTTTGACCTAATCAGTGGAGAACAGAGAGCCTAAATAAGGACTTGCCTCAAGTGGTTAAAGTGTCTGGGGGTTTACGTCATTCAAGAGGAGGAAGAGACAGTCTCATACAGCAGTGTTACATAGTCAACACCTGAGTTGCTACTGACCATAAAGAAACCACTCCCAGCATTCTCACCCTTCACCCCACAGGAAATAATGGGCCTTAATGACCTGCACACTTGGGGAACAGATAGTTCAGTAGAAGAAAAGGCTCAATGGTCAGAGAGGATCAGTGCAAAAAAAAATATTTTCAAACACACACACACACACACACACACACACACACACACACACACACACACACACACATGTGGCTACTGATCTTGATTAGCTGCATATTTGTGAGTGAATGACACTTCATGAGCTTGTAGGCAGAAAGTAAATCAGGGAAAAGCATACCTCTCCATCTATTATGGCAATAAATCTGGACAAATACTAAAATAATGGGGGTTAAATCCCTAGAAATATGGACAGAGTTTAAATGTTGTTCATAAACTTAAAAAGTCGCTAGAATAACTTGGTTTCTATTTGCATATATTTTCTAAAGGATAAGAAATCTGAAACTAAAATCTGTGTCATTCAGTGGCTTCAACCCTCAAAGATTTGCCAGAAAACCACAAATTTTATGAGGAATAGCCCAAAAATATAATGCAAAAATCTGGACCTTCTGCGAAAATGTGGACAGTTGGGAGGTATGAAGTAAAAGTAAGGTAAGTACTTTTACCAAGACAGAAATGTGAAAGACTAGATGGAAATAACAGGAACTGCAGCTAAGGGAAAAGTGCAGCAAAAAATGTGAGGATCCAGCTTGTTGGTACTCATAGCCCATTAAATAGAAGCCATATGATGAAATACATTGAGCAGTAAAACAAAAACATAGTAACAGGCTTATAAAATTATTCAATGTGCACAATGATGTATCTGAAAACAAGGAAAGCTTAAGAGTGACCAAGTAAAGCTTCAGATATATCAGGATATTCACATAGTAGCTCATCCACACAGAAGACCACACCATTTGTGAAAAAAAGAACAAATGTAAACAATTTACAGAAAATGGACATTGCTGAAAAGCTAACAGAGTTACTACCACTGGTTTCATTTATTGTTAAACCTCCAAAGTAAGTGAGTATGCATAAAAACATGAAAAAGGAAAACAAGGCCATAGTGCTGAAAGAGACCTGTATACAACAGCGAATGACCATATAAGTGAACACAATGAAGCAAATATTTTCATCAAGCTTCATCTATGGTTCAAATTTTTGACAGAATTGCATCTGGTGAAAGTGCTTTAATGGAAACATTTTTGCTGAAACAGCAGTCAGCTAAACTGCCACAACAGAGTGACATGCTCTGCATTTCCAACTCATACATTTGGGATGGGAATCTGCCTAGCTTTATCATGCTAAATGGTAGTTTGTAAGGTAAAAACCTCAAGGACTTGTGTATTGAGCATCTCTAAAATTACATTATGGTTTCCTTATTTTGCTTCACTTACCAATTCTTTCCAAGAATTCAACTCACTGGGCTCCAAACTGCTAAAAATAAGTGCTTTATCGAATCACTAATAAGAGAGGTCAGCACCGATGAGTTGGGTGTTGCAGAATACATTCTCAGGGAGTTGTGTCTCAGAGAAGTGTAAACATAGTAGCACTTGTGACATCTGTGACAGTATAGTCCAGTTGAGTTTTTCTTATGCCAATATCTTCTAAAGAAATACTTAGATTGTTCTCTTTAATGCCATAGCTCATAAAACTTGTAAAAATGTCTAACTATATTTTTTCCTTTTTTTTTGTCTTGCTCAATTGTAAGTTAATGCCAAGTGCTAAGTATGGCTGGATGCCCAGGTATATTAGTATACACATTAGCAACTCATAGATTATTAGGGGCTTCACTGTAATTCCATCAGGCCAACATCTCCTTACGAGAACATGACATTGTTTGGCACTGATGTTCTTAACTGCATAACTTTTAACTAATACCTTACCATCTAGTGATAAACAATGTGAAACGTTCAAGGTGTGAGAAATAAAATGATATTCACATTGCTTGTCTAAGACACACTGCAGTAGAGATAGTAAGCCTTATCAGTTATATATATTAGCATATTTTCAGTTGTACAGTCCTAAGTGACTTATATTATGGGCAAGTCTGAGGAGAAATACTACAATGGGGACAGACAAATGTGTTGTTACCCTCCATGCAGAATGTACTACACTGAAATATTACAATAGGGACAGACAAATGGACGATGCCTTACATGCAGGATGTACCACACTGAAGAGGCAATTTCTTGGTTATCCTTTATGAAGATATATAATAGAACCACATTGCCATAATATTGCCAAAGCAACCGATGTAAAACAAAAATGCGTAGCACCAGATTAGAGCTCAGCTAATTCGGAAGTGAACTGCATATAGTTTCACTGAGTATTTCAGATTACTGAAGTTTTTAAATGACTAAATTCATATGGTTGCTATTTTAAAATGTCAGACTCTCTGTACTGAGATTGAGGAATGTGTCACTTCTTCCACAGTAGTGCAATCTCAGAGTTGGTATATATAATTAGCAGGGGATGTGGGAGGTGCAGGTGGTCCTGCCTCTGCAAAATCACCATTTATGTTCTTTTCTCATTTTTCACTTTTTAAAATGTTATTCAAATGGTCAATTTTGACATTTAAAAAATGTGATAATCTAAACTAGATCCATTTGCACCATACCATGTACACCTACAAGGAGCATTGTTTATATTCCAAATTAGGCTAGTAGGCATCATTTTTAAATTTCAGTAAACAATTTAACAGCAAAGATGTAGCCAGGAATGGCATTTTAATTGTAAGGGATCACAAATCCGGCTTCACAAAGGTGCTCCTCAAAACATTTGTTTTATTTATAAAATTCTCATGATAAGGAAAATTCTGACAATTCTCACAACTATATCATCTGAATTATTTGGCAGTATAATATTAATTACACTATACAGAACAGTATTGCTACTTGTAGCTTTAATAGCATGTTCACAAGATGTTTACATTTATTTAACTTAATACTTTGTTTCAGTTAAGTTTCCTGTCAAGGCTAATTTAACTTAATACTTTGTTTCAGTTAAGTTTCCTGTCAAGGCTAAGGATTGTAAAATGTATCCTTTGCTTTGAGTTTGTATACACTAATGCTGACTGCCCTAAATACATGCTGATGTATAATAGGCCATCTATCATACCTCTCAACCTTTCAGCTCAAGAAACCCAGACAAAGCCTAAAATAATAGAGGGGACAAAGGCTCACAAATAGGGACAGATTTTAAATATTGTTCTTGTAAATTTAGAAAGTTGCTAGAATAACAGGATTTGTGGTAGAATGCCTTTTCTGAAAGATATGAAGTCTGAAACTTAAATGCATGCCATTATTTAGTGACTTCAGTCCTCCGTAATTTGCTAGAAAACCACAAATTTTATAAGGAACAGACCAAAAATAGGCAAAAATGTGGTCATTCTGTGAAAATCTGTGCAGTTGAGAGGTATGCCATGCAAAGTGGCCTAGGCTGAGGTTGCTGCAAATGAGTGTGTCAGCTCCATCTACTATTAGCTTTTCCTTCTGTCTTTGTACTAATAAATACTGCTGGATTTTCAGTGTCATAGTATCAGGCAGTGACCTATAATGTTTACCCTAGAGATATCTACCCTCATATATAAATTTTACTTGGGGTGGGTAAGTTCTGGATTTCTCACATCTGAACAGTAGTTACCACTATTATGCAGCAATTACTTCAAAAAGAAATGGCTCACCTTTAAAATGGAGATCTATCTCCGTCTGCACCATGCACACATGTATCATTGTATACCTCAAGGTATGTTTAGTAAATTGATGAAATGTACTTGCTGTTAGTGGTTGCTACCTTAACATATACTCAGTGCTTTCAGTAACTTTACAGTTTACCTGCAGCTGTCTGGGACAATACTTTTTTAGGTGGGGAGGATTATTAGTTTTAATAGGTTTTAAGGTACAGTAGCATTTTGTTTTTAATTTTTCCTCCTGTTACAGAGTTGCAGTTTGTGTTGCAATGCTGCCAGTTTCAAGAAGAGTTTTTAATCTTGGCTAACCAAACATTTTTCCATCATATCTATAGCTTAGAGACTCTGTTTAGTCAACCATAAAGTCCATTTGTGTGGTCATTTACAGATATAATATAGTATAGGTAATAGGTTCCTAGGATGGTGCAGTGGTGTAGCTGTTAATGCTATCGCCTGACAGCAAGAGGTTCTCCAGTTCGATTCACAGCTGGGGTGCCTTATGTGTGAGGCCTGCTTGTCCTCCCTGTGTTTGTGTGGGTTTCCTCTGGGTGCTCTGGTTTTCTCACACATTCCAAAGACATACAGTAAATGGATTGGACACTCTAAATTGGCTGTAAGTATGAGTGCAATTGTATGGTGCACTCTCTGAGGAGGGTTGAGCCTTGGACCAGCAACCTGACCCTGTAAAACCAGTACCTGCTATGGAAACAATGAGTGCTGAGTGCTTGTTGCCCAATATACTGTATGCACAGGAGCAAATCCAGGAATAAGTTCCTAGGTTGGTGCTAGGCTACCTGCCCTTCTAGGCTGTTTTATTACTGGGCAATTTTCTTCAAAGATATGAATCAAACCTTATACCTTATGCATGTGAGGTAAACACCTTAACTATTATGCCAACCACAGCCCCTTGTCTTTTATCGACCTAGTACAGATCATCACTCTCTTGCATGGCTATTCTTGGTGGGTCAGAAGTAGGTGATGGAGTCACAACAGCAAACCAGGTCAGGAGGGAATTGTGGGAGTGAAAGAGAATAAAACAAAAGAAGACAAGCTAATACCATAATTGGTAAAAGCAGGGTTATTGCACCGCCATGAGATTGCTAGAGGGCATCAGTTATACCTTTTTATAACAGGGTGCTCAGGGAGGTGACTAGGAACTACCATCTGATCAGATTGTCTTCTGTATGTGGAAAAGTTATGCAACTTATGTTCAGTGGGAAATCAGAAGAGTTATTGACCTACAAACTGCAGCACCAGGAAAACATCAGTTTGAGACAAGAATGTGATATAAAAGAATGGAGCAAGAGGGAGTGTATAAATATTTGGGAATTGATAAAGGATCAACAATAAAATGTGAACAAATGTGAATAAAACTTAGTAAAGAATATCTTATAAGACTTAAATTAATTCTGAAAACAGAGTTGACATCTAGGAACAAAATTCAAGCTATAAACTAATTTGCTCTTCCTATCCTAACTTACAGTTTTAGAGTGACTGACTGGGCCGAAAACGTGTTGGATAGATTAGACAGGAAAACATGAGGGATGCTTCATGCTCACCAAATGATTTATAAAAATCAGTGCATACCAAGATTATATATTCCCTATTCCAAAGGAGGGATTGGCCTCCTTGAAATTGATTACATGTACAGATCTGCAATTGTGGGACTCCACACATATCTGCTGACCTCACAAGACACAAATGTAGTGAAAGTTTTGAAACATGAGGAGACTAAATCTAAGATGACTTATCTGCTTAATTTAGCAGAAGCATATCGGTGTCAAGCAGGAATGGAAATCATACCAGAAGTAGATAAAACTCAGGTAACAACTGAATGTGCCAAAAAAACAAAAGAAAAAATATAAGGTGAAGGACCAGATGAGAAGGCAAGAAATGTGGAAGAGCATAAGTATAGTTGCAAGTATAGAAAACGTCTGGAAGAACTTCATGTTGATCACGAATGAACGCAGGAATGGTTAAGGAGAGGTGAATTCAAACCAAGAGATGAAAGGTTAATATTGGCAGCCCAAGATAGTGGACTACATCTGGTGTACAAAGTCCATTGAACATGTAGGAGACACAGACAAATGTAGAGTTTGTAAAACTGAATTGGAAACAGTCGCACACCTTCTTGCTGGTTGTTACATACTAATGACAGAAGGACTATATACTGAAAGGCATAATAATGTGACTGTTGCACTGGGGATTCTGCAAGCATTAGGGTATTAAAGTGGCTGAAAAACACTGGTAACATAAGCCATAGAGCATCATAGAAAATGATGAAGTTTATATCACATGAGATCACCCGTTACCAACAGTTCAAAAGATAGATGCTAGAAAACTGGATATAGTGGTCCAAGAAAAGAAGACAAAAGTAGCATTGATCATTGAAATCACCACACCCAGTGAGTACAGTGTCCTGCGTACAGAGAGACACAAAGTCATAAAATACCAGGATCTGCAGGCAGAAACAAGAGCAATGTAGAAGAAAGATACACAGACAGTTGCAATAGTAGTAGGAGCAACGGGTCTTATAAAAAAGAATCTACAATCGTATTTAGATATGTTACCAATTCATGTAACCCTGTACAAATTGCAGAAGGAATCATTACTGGACACATTGGATATGCTGCAAGGAGCACTTCTGGCTGACATCAAAAATTGAAACAATACTTATTTCATGAACTTTAATCATACTTTGACTTAGGAATGGGGTCCATTCCTGTCATAGTATTAGAAACCCAAAAGATTTGGAAAAATAAAAAAAGAGTAAAAGATCAACATTGCTGAATTCTATGACTGAAGAATAGTCTACCATGAAGATCTTGTAGGTCTGATATACCCAGACTGTGTCAAGACTTGGATGGTATATCACACACACACAGAAGACTGCTAAAAAAGTTAAAGTGATTTGGGCTGAGGACATAAACAGTGAAATGTATGGACAAATAATTGAATGATAAGAGGTAGAAGTTGTCATGAGAGAGTTTGGTTATCAGCGGTGTGTCTAGTATTTTGCAACTGGATTCAATTTTATTCATTTTGTTTTGTCAGATGTCATCAGTGAACAAGAGAACAGAATAAAACTTCTTGCAAGTGATGCAAAAATAGGGAGGTTGGAACAATCAGTGGGGGGGAGTCATAATTTGGTTCTGGTTTATTGTAGGGAGGGTAATCAAAGTTTGCTTCAAATGCAGAAACAGAGCACAAAAAGAAAGTATAGGGTATCTAACTCTTTAACTCTATAAGAAGATACTCGCTCTCCTGAGGAGCCACAAGGAGAAGTACAGAATGTGATGGAAAGGTTCAGCTTGACTGCCATGGAGGTATATTCCAATCAACATACTAACATCTTAGTTAAGTGATTTTGTTACAGTTTTTTAAGTGTTCTTATTTTGTATTACATGCATTGCAATAGCAGTATCACTTTACTGTAGTGTTAACTGTTATGTGTGTTTCTTTTGATGAATTATTTATTTCCTAGCTAAAACTGACAAGAATCTGCTTTCTTTGGTATTCTGAAACTTATTTTTTGAGAAATTCCACCCTCAACATGATGTCTTGTTAGGTTAATAGTCCTGTTGTACAGCTTGAATTACTGAAGTGTGACATGCAGACAGATGACGACTGCACACCAACAACCACCCTAGTGGCGGGGGGACCAGGGACCCCCAACATGATGTTTTGTTAGGTTAATAGTCCTGTTGTACAGCTTGAAGTATTGAAGTGTGACATGCAGAGAGATGATGACTGCACACCAACAACCACCCTAGCGGCAGGGGGACCAGGGGCCTTGGCAGGACTGTTGAATGGGCCTGACTGTCCTTATTCATACTCCTTTGCCGTGCCAGTGGGCTCACCATGGGCACCCTAGATCCATGGCAACATCCATCCACAGTGCCACTGATCTCTGGTTGGTCACTAACCACAGCTTCATCAACATGACTGTCATCTGAACTTCCTGCTGAACTCAGATAAGGGTAATTCTTGCAAGGCTTTAGAATGCCATTATGAAAAGTTAAGCTAGTAAACTGGACATTACTGCTGCCTACAGCAAAAAAACACCCCAATCCTCAGAACTGCCTTCATGCACTGAACTGACAGCTTTAGTGGAATGCTTTACATGACAGCAAAGGTCAAAGGGCAGTCCACAGAGAATTAAAGGGAGGCAGAATATCACACAATGAAAAATAGCAAAAAAAAAAAAAAAGGAAAAATGATTGGAAACATTGTTAATCATGAAACGATTTTGGCAAAACCACAGAAGGAGGCATTACAAAAATAAAACAACCATAAAGGTGAGAATAGCAGCAAATCCCTTTAAGTCATTCATTTGCTACTGCTGTTAGTTCTGAAGCTCATTAAGGGAAAGAGACAGGGATATTGACTGTTGGAATCTATCCTGAGGAAGATAACCAGGAAATGAAAGGGGTGAGGTGAATATGGTATGAGGAAAGGCTGGTCAGATCTGGATTTAGTGCACGGTCTGGCAGTTAGTGCAGATGATTAAAACTCTTAGTTCTCAGCAAGCTGCTGTCAGTACTACAAGGTACAGGACTTGATCCTTTCTAACTCCATTTGCCTACTGTGTGACTCTGAGCAACTCATTTAATCAGACATGCTTGACAGTTAACCCTGGAAAGGCATACTTGTATCCAATGGACCTAGAAAATGAGTAAAGTAAGACATATATGACTAGAAATATGACCTGGACGCATTAAGTATTAAATTACAAGGTGGAAGGGATGATACCAAGGAAGAACTCTGAGGAACAGAAAGGGAAAATCTGGCAAACATAACTATCAGACATAAGAAAGTTTTACCCTACCTGAATGGAACTAAACACTGCTGTTGGGAAATTAAACTTGTCCTGGGACAAAAAGGAAAGGAAAAGGGGTAAGGGTGAGGTAAGGCAAGGTGTTTTCCTATTGGTCATATGTTTTAGTATCTGCTATAAAGAATATATTTATACCTGTGCAGTTCATAGTTGATTTGCTCTGCTGACAGTCATCTAACTGCTGTCATGGGGAGATTATTATTATTATTATTATTATTTTTGTCCACTGAAATTTCTTTCTTTCTTTCTTTTTATGCTTCTCCCTACATAGGTCACATAACCCTTTGGCTGTCCTTACACATGGTATATTTCAACACTCTGGTTTCAGCAAATTAATTTTATTACACTACCCTGACTTATCCCCCATCTACATGGGTAGCTGACCTTGTGTTACATGTACGTTTCACCTATGGACCAGGAGAATGTATGCACAAAGAGCGAGTCAGAATGCATAGAGTGGCAGTGTGTTGTGCATGTGCAATAATAGTATGACATTCTACGTGTCTGCCACGTTAAATAAGCTGCATGCAGTAACACCAGTCCCCATCAGAGCTCTCACAGGCTGTGATGTCCCATGACCTGCTCTTTGAATAAGAAGGCTATCCACCAAGCTGCTTCATCCTACCCCCCCCCCCATATTGACCTTACCAGCCCCCTGATCCCTTTCCTAGACTCAGGCTGCCAGTGGCTCAGTTTGATGCCTTTTCTGCTCAATCCATTTTAGAAAGTAGCATCTCTGTTATCTTTCTGTAGCTTATCCTATTTCCTCCATACATCTAACCAATACAGTCAGACTAACAAGTAAATCAACAATGCAGCTTGACTACATGGTTTTCCCTATGTTTATCTGGTGCACTGTCTTAACTTAGACATCGAAGCACTGTAACATAGACACCCATGGTAAAGAGTGTATAACCAGCTCAGTACCCAAATATTGAAAAAAGAATGCAGTTCTTATGTCAAGAATTTACCTATAACCGGAGATTTTCACCTTTTCTCACCCTACTGAAGCTGTCCTCTAAGACATTTCTGGTAATCATATCTGATTATTTAGGAAAATTCTATCTGCCCTTTACTGAAAATTCTCTGCTACAGTTTTGTTTTGATACTCACTAACATTATTCCCTCTAAACCTGCAGAGGATCTCACAGCACAGAATGCACATACATTTCAGCTAAGTATTTGGTCATGGCAACTACTTTACTCCCTTATAAAGACAATATATTCTGAGACAGTTTTCCTCACTTCACATGTATTAATCTTCTTACTTTATATCAATACTATGGCTTTTCCACCTAGATTATTTTCAGCTAGCAGTAACCTTTCTTAAGATAAAGGATTTTGCATTCTGCACTCCATTTCAGGTGAGATTCCCTAGACAGATATGTACACACAAAATAATTATGTAGTTTTCTCAATTTCAAGGCTGTTATGTGTGTAGTGATTGTGGAGATTGCCAAAAGATTGCCTCATATATGAAGTGTTGATGGAGAATGTGCAAGTTTTTTTCTGCATTTTTGACAGCTACTAATGTCAGGGGACCTGGTCCAGCTGATGCTGATTAAATGCTTCTTTTTTAATTTGTTATTAGTTCATGATGACAGGTTTACTGTTTTACACATTACTTAAGGCATCCTACTTTTTAGTCCGTTATCAGCATATGGCTGTTAAATTAGCTCATGTGGTGACAGTGGGATCACAGTCAACCTTCTTCAGTCCATCTTAATCACTTAACAATGTGTGATATGCAAAAAGCTACTGCTTAGAGATGTGGAACGCAGATACAGCTTCCTTGGCCTGACAAAAGTTAGTGTAAGTGCTGTCAGAGACAAACTGTTTTTCTGTGCTAAACCCAGTCCTCCATCCACGTTAAACCAGCACACCTACATTATTGATAAGGATAGAATTCTCTCTCCATTGTGCTCTAAAATGCTGGCCTTAAACCAATACAGAGAGTCATCTTTATTCTTGAACTACCTTACTTGTAAATAGGTATTTACCTTTAGAACTTGTAAATACTCTTTACACTATATGATGAGTTACTATAACCGAGTACTTTTTCTCAACTGCATGAGTGAGTTTAGTGCTACAAGTCTGAATACACAGTATGTGATTAAATAATAGCATGTGCATGTTGCTTCAGTAGTTGCTAAAATATAACTTCCATTATTAATCTATGCTGTACTGTCAGTGGTAATAGAAATGGACTTTACATTTACTTTTTTCTTAGTATTGTACAAACATGAAGTCACTGTGCCAGTGTTAACGTACCAACTCTTCCAAAGAAAAGGGTAAAAAAAAGTCACGCAGACAAACCATTCAGTAAAAACTGCAAGAAAGACAGCCATGCTACAGTGTTCACTGTGCAATACCTTCAATCTCCTGTAGTGGAGGCCCATGGGATACATGCAAATGATTCTTTAAGGGCATACCAGTGGTTCATCTGTATGGTTATGAATGCCCAGGATTTTTTACTTTTTAAGTCTTTATGGGTGGATTCAGGTCAATAAAGACAAACCCAAATAGCTGTAGACCTGCCATGTTTCAGCTTTCTCTCTTTTTTTTTGACATCAAGAATTTATGCTTTTTTGTGTACTGTATATGTAGTGTATGTACTTATCTGCCATTGTGTTCCAGTCTTAAATGAAAAAGGGCTTAGATTGGTCCACCTTTCTGGTTAAGTATGTATTTATTTTCATCTGTATACCAGGCAAGAAACCCCTTTTCAGCACAGGCCTGGAAAGAAAAGCTCCAAGATAAAAGGTTTGGCACTGTCACTGTAATGTAGATTAGTTGTTGCTGTTTCATTCTTTAATCAGGTAGATTACCATTACCCTTCCCCATGGACTATAGTCTGATTTCTCTACCCTGACCTGCCCAGCTTAGGTTGCTATGCACTTTACTGCTCACACCTTCAGTGAGATGCACAACTCCTCATTGCTATGAGGTTACAGCCCCCCAAAAAGTGATGGAGAATAATATGCAACCCCCCCCCACTCGCATACGAAGTTCAAGACTGATGTATTTCAGACTATTCTTTCTTCTCTGAGTCACAATGAATTTTAAATTGGTATGTGCAAATAGCAAGCTGTGCCCACCCATCCAGATGGGGATGCATGAGTTAAACATCTCTAAATGCTTTATTACAAATGTTATGGTATGTTCTGAATGCTGAAAATCAATATTTCAGGTTTCAATATTGCTAGTGAGATGTTATTTTATCTTCACATATTATGATGTATTATATTTATAATGTATTTGAAAAGAGTTATAGAAAAGTCTAACAACTTGGCTAGGATAACACAATAATAGTATAATAATTAAGACTTAAATAACTTATGTGCCTTCTGGTGCTGACTTAAAAGCAGAATGATAATTCAGAACAATTGTCCCAGTGTTGCCACCATATTTGGTTTCATACCATTTTAATGATATACTTAGCATTTACCTAGATGGGTGAGTGCAAATAATGGTGTTACAACTAGTACTGGATTAAGTATACTATGTGAAGCAAAGCAGCATGCATGCATGCATGTGTTTTTGGAATGCTATTTAAGCTGAAAAGTACCACAAGAGTATACCTTAGCCCCCCAAAATGGTTCTATATACTAGCAGCTGGGAGGGGTACTAACCCATTACAAGAAGTATTTTAATTAGATGCAATACAGATAGCATTGCAATAATGTAGACCTAGTAAATTATCTCACTTTCACTTCCACATGAGACTTTTCAGTCCGCTCAGTACTACCTCATATGTAAGCAGCATCTAGTATAATAACCCTGCCTGTATGCCTACTGGGTGGCATTAACATCATCATACAAGCCCATTTCAGTTTTTAACCATGATTATAAAGTGCTTATAGCTATAATGGCTAAAAGAATGGCAAAGGTGTTGCTTCAATTGATAGATATGAATCAGAGTGGTTTTTTAGAGGTGAGGCAAACATATGGCAACCTTAATAGAACAACGAACATATGGCAACCTTAATAGAACAACGATGATCCAACTGGAAACACAACATAAGAAAATGCTGCTGCTGTTGCTGGGTATTAATGCAGAAAAAGCATTCAACATGGTAAGCTCAGATTTTATGAGTAGGGCAAGTGGAAACATTTGCATTCCTTGATACAATAAAAAGGCTAATTATGAGGATATATGAGGGATCAGAGGCAAAAATTAAAGTGGGTGGAGTCCTCTCAGATAAACTGCATCTGAAGAGAGGAACTAGGCAGGGATGTCATCTTTCCCCTCTGTTATTTACATTATATTTAGCATCATTGGCAAAGAAAATAAGGCACTCAGAATTTCAAGGATATAATTGGTATGGTAATCAAATAAAGTTGGCTTTATTTGCAGATTATATTATTTTGTACCTGATAAATCTAGAAAAATACATAACAGTGTTGTGGAACTTCTTGAGACACTTTCCAAGTCTTTTTGGGATATAAACCTAAGAAGAAAAATCACAGGCTATAGTCGTAAATTTTGTACCCACACACGAATTGATTCAGCAATACCCATATTTATGAGGACATGATAAAATGAAGTATTTAGGGGTGTGGGTTAAAACGGATTCTGTTATGACAGCTAAGGATATTTGGAAAGAGACTAAACAAAAGAAAAAAAACTGATAAACTGGAAGCTGTTGTTATGGATATGGAAAGTAAGATAAAAGAACTGAAAATGTTTTTAATCTTTTTAGTTTTATATACAGGTCAGGCATATTTTTATTAACCAGAGGTGATGTGGACAATAGTTAATTCTATTTTATTTTTATTTTGAATTTGCTACTCGGGGTTGAGACCTAATCCCATTGGATCTATTTCAGTCTTAGCCTTGGGAAAACCTGACAGATACATGACATATACACAGAAAACGACAGAATGCAATATATATATATATATATATATATATATATATATATATATATATATATATATATATATATATTATATGTAAAGTGAATATCATAGTTAACTTCAAGGTATAAAGGCAATAGATAAATTGCATTAAATACACAGAATGACTGAAAAAAACATAGTATATACATGCGTTAAATAAACAGAGTAGCATCAGAATTGTCATGATGCAAAAATAAAAATAAAAAAATAAAGTCAGAGAAAAGTATATAGACAGGAGAAGAGAATAAAGAGATTAAGATGTAGGACCAGAGAGATAGTAGTTGCAGTCCTGAAATGTATTTTTTTGTGAATAAAAGATGTGGTGAATGATATTTAAGAAAAAAAGGGAGAGATTCCAGTAGTTTGGGACCAAAGACTGATAAAACATGGTCTGTGCAGTGAAACCTAGCTTGAGGGGTTTGGAGGAGACAACATGAGTGGTTGTGATGTCTAAGGTTGCATGTTGGTGCATCTATGAATAGTCTGGAAGCCAGTGGAGAGAAGACTTTGACAAGATTAAAATGTTGAGAGGCATGTAGAAAGTCATCATGTTGTTTCCCAGGGGGTCAGTTAGCTTTTTAATGGTTATGCAGTGTTGTTCATTTCTAGGTAGAGAGTGATAAATCTGTAAGTGGCATTTGAAATGGACTGAATGGTGAATATATTTTTTTTAGAAGATACAGCAATTATCAGGAGACAATATTCTAGTTGAGCCAGTAAGATACCTTTACTTATGACATTTCTACAGGCTCTAGATAGAAATGGGGATATACTATTAGCCCAGAATAGGAGAGTGTTGTTTTTGTGTGTGTTGTCAAGGCAGAGCTGGAAATTTAGGAAGAGGTCAAAGCAAACCCCTAGGTGTTTGAATGAAGTGACATTTTCAGTAGTGTTACTAAGATGATCAAGGATTTTTTGAGGCCTGTGGACAGAAGGGAATCTTTACTTAGTGCCAAAAAGCATTGTTTTTGTTTTAGAAAAATTTAATAGTAACAGTTTATCACTGACCCATTGAATAAGGGCATGAAAAGCAGCCTGAAGTTCTAGTTTAACTAAAGAGACAGAATGGTTGGAGTGCAATAGGACCATATCATCAGCATAAAGCAGGGGAGAAAGATGGAGTTGGTGAAAATTAAGTTAATTAATGTAAATTGAAAAGAGGAGCAGTGCCAAAATAGAGGGACACCTTTCCACAGAGGGACTGATGGAGAGGTTGATAAATTGAAATTAACTGAGAAGTGGTAGTTAGAAAGGTAGTTTTTGAACCATGTCAACGCGTCATCAGTAATGCTTATTTCATTGAGATAGTCTAGGAAAATTGAGTGATTGACAAGGTCAAAGGCTTTGATGAGGTCAATAATAAATGTTGCAGTAATTAGGCCTTTGTTCATTCCAAGAAGTGTCCAAATAGCTGTGGATGCACTCTGACCAGACCAAAACCCATTGTTGCTTTTGAGAATAGAAGTGGTATTGGTTGATGTATTGAGTGAGTTGCAAATAAAATATTTTTCCAGAATCTTTCCTAAGGTAGGGAGAATAGAAATGGGCAGAAGGTATGATGGACTGGAAGAATTGGGTATAATATTAATATAGAGCTAACAATTTATCTGGGAGGAGAAGTGGGATAAGTTGATCCTTTGAAAAGGACAAGGTGGTTTAGGAGTACCTGATTTGAAGGGATATTTTAGTTACACAGTTAAGGCTCATGTGCATAACACAAGCATAAGGTTATATTTCAAAGTGAAAAGGGGTGATGATAAAGTGGGTGCTGGGGGATTTAAGAAATTATGTTGATCCGTAAAGATAATAATAACAGCTACACGATATATTATATTTATAACGTAGCATAAAGTATTCCAAGAACAAAGCCAGCATGAGAATTGAAAAGGGAGATTTTGCTAACAGGTATGAATGCAAGTGTTGGTGACTGAAGTAAGGCACATAAAACTGACAAGAGGGGGCTGGAATGTACTGGAAAAAATGGCAAGGATCCAAGGTATTGGGAGAAAATAAGTAGAGAAGAAAAGATAACAGCATGAGATGAGGCCAAGAAGACATATGGACCGCAGGCTGGAGACTACCTTTCCAACCAGGAATTGTTATCAAAGTATTGGCAAACAGAAAGGGATAAGGGAATACTAAGTGAAAGACATGTTCTGGTACAGTTTTATCTGAATCTAGAACAGACGCTGTTGTTAAAAAAAGATAATTAGAAGGGCATATAAAAATTGCACAAAAATTATATGAATCAGCACAGGAGGTTACAAAGTTTGGTAAGAAAGGCTGGAAAAGTAATGTACAAGGGAACAATTGGAGGACATACGTATGCCTCCCAAGTATGCAACAAAGTTCAGAAGGTTTAGGATTTTTGCTTGGAAGAGTTTGGATGGGTATTTTTATACCCAAGGCAGACTTCAAAGAATGTTTTCTCAGACAGATAGGGAAGAAAAAGATAACAAGGAACATATATTTTGGTAGAGTAATGAGGATACAGTTTTTATAAAGTCCCTACAAAATACTCTGTCAGAAATATTCAGTAATCAAATGTGGGTAACTAAGGGAATTATTCTTTTGAGCTGGGACACATGATCTGAATTGGTTAGACATAGTAAGGTATTGTTAAGTTTAATTCTGTTGGCTGCCAAAAAAGCAATTACTAGAAAATAGAAATCAAAGTTTAAACCAACTGTATTTGAAATACTGAATATTGTAAAAGAGATACAAGTAATGGAAGATGAATCTTTAGAAAAGGGAAGGAATAATTTACATAAAAAGAAATGGAATTTGTTGGAGCAATTCATGCAGAGTCCAAAAAAAACCCATAAGTAACTGGTTAGAGAAAATGGCACCAATGGATGTCCACAAATTACTCTCACCCTCTGGATTGAATGACAATACATCAATTAACAGTATTTTAAGGCTTTGTTCATATATAGTATGATGTGTAAGGAAAAACTTTTTTGTAAATATGGTGTGATGTTTTTATGCATTGATTGTTTTTGTTACAATGTTTCTTTAACATAACGAGTTCTATTCAGGTTGTGTTTTAAAGTGAGGTTTCTGTCATTTGTATTTGATTATTTTTTTTAATGAACATGTGACTTGGAGATTTAGATGGTATTTTTTTCAATTATTTAAAATTATATTCTGATGAAGTCTGTAGATGCAACAAGACAAACGCACTTAATTGTTGTGCAATAAAAGTAATAATTTGTGGACATCCATTGGTGACATTTTCGCTATCCAATTCCTTACATTTTTTGGATTGTTCTTATGATTCTTAGTATTTTTTATTGTGACTTCATGCAGAATAATGTTCAAGAGGAGGAGTGAGATTTAAGGGAAGGCAGGAATCTAGCAATTTATGTAAAGTCGAACTGATGCTATTATAAAGAAAGAAAGCATATTTTATATCATCTCTGCTATATAATGTATGTAAATGGAAAAATATTAATAAGGTTTGTCTTATTTTCTTATTTGTCTATGTCTTAAGTGATAAATTAATTAAGGTGTTTAAAAAATAATTTTAAAGACAAGCTTAATAGTCAACATCTACTTGCAACTGCTACCGTGACAATGTTGAAATCAATCGTCAAATTTGATATTGAATTTATCATCACTGGACAATGTCTGCCATCATTGCCTATGTTCAAATATGTCTATATTGCTTTATACTCCTGCATATAGCAGTTGTATATTACAAATTTCTTTCTATTTTTTACCAGTTATGTATATCAGTTGTTTCTAGTCAACCATTATTTTAGATGTTGTTCTTAAGTTATTGAGTGCATGACACACACACACACACACACACACACACACACACACACACACACACATATATATATATATATATATATATATATTGTAATGTCATGATTTTACTTGTGTAAATTGTTTTTTATTGCTCTTGATCATTGGCTAAGACTGAAAAGGATCAATAGACTAGCCTACTTACCTGGTAAGCACATAGGTTCATAGGTGTATACTAGGCTAATGGCCCTGGAACCTTTACAAGCCTAGCCCATAGGATTAGCCTGACATCATGCCACCTGACCTTAGTTCACAGTACCTCTGTCGAGTACAGCCACTGGAGTTATCCCAGGAGTGAATTTTCTATTTCCTATCCACTCATCAAAATTTCTCTTGAAGAGGGCCAGTGAGCTGCTCTGTTTGACATGTAGGGGAAGTCTATTCCCTAGCATGCGCAGTCTCTAGGTTATGAACTTGTCCCTCCAGCATATTCTGTTGATTGTGATAATGAGGTTGAAGTCTCTGGAGCGTGTGGTGCAGAGGGATTGGGATTTATTTAGATGTAGCATTTCTAACAGAGCTGGGTCAAACATGGTTTTGTAAGTCAAGCAGAGATTGCCTCTTGGTAGGCAATATGAGACAGAGAATACTTGGAGTTTTTTTGAGTCAGTCCATATGGGACAAATGTTTTAGGCCTAGGATTCTCTTTGTGAGGTACTTTTGCAGTCTTTCTGGTTGTTGCAGGTGTCTAGTGAGGTACATGCCAAATAGGGCATTGTACTCGATGACTGGCCTAATGAGGGAAGAGTTGAGGGAGACAATGACCTCTTTCTTCTTGATGCAAAACCCTTAGTAATGAGGTGTGCCACATAGAAGGACTTTCTGACCACAGTGGTGATGTGGTGATCAAAAGAGAGGTTGCTGTCAACCTGTGTTCCCAAATCTCTTATAATGCCTTCTGTGTTCAGTGGACTACCATTGATGTGATAATTCATGGGAACTGGGTTTTCCCCAAAGGGGATGAAGACACATTTTTTGGCATTGAGCTTAATATCATGGTTCTGACACCAGTCATTGGTCTCAGTGAGGCCTTTCTGTAAGATGTCAGCATCACTTGGGGAGTTAATAATGGCTCTCAGCTTGCAATCGTCTGTGAACTTTATCATTCAGAGTCCCTTCTTGTTGACCTGGACTTCAGAGAAGTAGATACCAAACAGGACAGGACCCAGGACTGATCCCTTTGGGACTCCACTCATGAATGGTCAGCAGTCTGACTTGAAGTCAGATACTTTCACACTGTGGGTTCTATCTGTGAGCCAGTTTACAACCCAACTAGTGATATAGGGGTTGATGCCTAGCTTAGTGAGTTTTTCTATGATTCCTGAGGGAGTAATGGTATTAAAGGCCTTGACCAGATCAAGGTAGGCTGTATGAACCACCTTGCCTTCATCCACAGTTCTGGTGACTGACTCAGAGAAGTTGACCAAGTTGAGCAGGCATGAACTACCCTTCACAAAACAAATGTGTGTGGGATCCAGAGTTTGAAGATTCCCTGTATCTATTTTTATTAGGTCCATGATGATGCATTCCACAGCTTTGCATATCAGACTTGTCAGTCTAATGGGGTGATAGTTCCCAGGGTCTGTAGTCACTCCTCATTTGTGGAGAGGGATGACTGTAGCAGTGCGCCATTCGGTAGAGACAAAGCCTGATTTGTGGCTATGATTGAAAAGGGCACATAGGTGAGGTGCCAGTTCACTCTGTAGTTCATGTAGAACACAGTCAAGGATATTATCAGGTCCCATAGAAGCTGTATTCTTGGCCATGGACAATGCTATTTTAACCTGTGCAGCAGTAATACTGGGTGCTTGGCAATCTACTGGTATTGTGATTAGTCCTTTAGGGGGAACAAGAAGGGTAAGGTTGGCACTGAATCTGTCAGCCAGTATATTGGCAATATCTGTTGGCTCGGTATAGGAGGTACCATTGTGCAGTAGCTCAGAGCAAATCTGGGTATTGCCATGGAGATTCTTTGCATAACTATAGAAAACCTTATAGTTGTTTTTACTATCTGCTGCAATTCTGTTTTCATAGCTAGCTTTAGAGGATTTGATGAGGGATCTCAACTTTTTCTTGAGGCTGATAAGGGAGTTTCTTCAGTCTTGGGACTTCACCTTATTCTGCATCAGTTTCATCCTTCTGTTGTAGAGTTTGTTTATGGCAGGGGACCACCAGATTGGCTTCCTTTTTTTGAAGGAGAGCATCTTGGTTTTATTGGATATGGCGAGATCCATGCATTTGTGTATGTGTTTGTACAGTGCATTGGTGTATGAGTTGGCGGTCATGCAAGGATTCTCCATTTGCATGGGTGCAGTGAAGTTAGCCACCTCCGTTTTTAGGAGCCCGAAGTTAGCTTTCAAGAAGTTTTTCATGGTGGTTACATTTGCTGGGGTGGGGGGTGGGGGTGGATTTCCAAGGTGATTAGTTTGTGGTCAGATCTAACCAGAGAAGAGGTGACTACTGGTGTAGTGCAATGGTCGCCCATGTTAGTAATGACCAGGTCAGGTTTATTGCTACCTGTAGTGCGGGTAAGAACGAGCTGGTCCAGGGCATTGGAATTAATGAATTCCTGGAAACGTTGGGCAAGTGTATTGGTACATGGGTAGTTTTTCCAGTTAATGGAAGGGTAGTTGAAGTCATCCAGTATGAGAGTGCTCGGTTGGACCCTAATATTCTCCAGGGTGCTTAGGAACATGGAGTGTGAGTCTTGGGACATGGTTGGGGACTTATAACAGGCTATGACCTGAATAGCTGTCTTATCCAATGTTAGCTGCCCCTGAAGTATCTCTGATGCATTATGTTGTACTACCAGTCTGGAGGTGTGCACATACTTTATAAGTATGGAAACACCACCGCCTTTGGAACTTCGGTCCAAGTTCTGGGGCTGAAAGGTGTGGAATGCATTATAGCCTGGTAGTGCAGGGGTGCTTTCTGCTGCTTTAAATCAGGTCTCTGTTACAGCACAAATGTCAATGTTCTCCATTTCAAGGAGTGCTTCAAGTGAGTGCATTTTGAGATTTAGACTTCTAGCTTTCAGCTACATGACCCTCAGATGGCATTTGTTTGTAGCTGTTATGGTGGTAATTTGTTCTTTGGAACACCACCTAAAAAGGCACTATAGGGTTGGCAAGAGCCTTGGCCATTTTCCGGAAGCCCAAGGGTGACAGATGCAGGCCATCTCTAGCAAAGCACTGAGGTCTATCAAGTCATGTCATCCCAGGCAGACAGATACTGGATCCCCTTAGAATGACACCAGAAACTTAGCCAATTGTTGAAATCAATCATTTTCTGCTTGTACTGTGATATCATTCTGGGTGATGGTAGGATGGTGCTCAGGGCTAGGGTCATTCCCGCCTGGGCTACATAATTCAAGAGTTCCACCATGTCTCTTTTCATGTAGTCCAGGAAGGTATGTCTCAGGTTATTCACACCCACATGTACAATGACAGAGTCATATTTGAACCTGTTATTAAGGGACCTGAGTGGGTGCATTATGTGGTGGATCCTGGCACCTGACAGGCAGCTGACTGTTACTTTCTCCTTTTTCAACCTAGTGAGTGGGACATCAGTGTGCCTCACTATCGAGTCACCTATGACTAGTGTGCTGGGCATGCTGTTTTGCCTTAGGGGCTATGGTTGAGTGGCACACTATTTAGGAGAGTTATGTGTCTCATGATTAGTGTTATGTTGTGGTGGTCGAGTGTGTTCATGCCTTGGAGGTGTCTGCTGTTTGAGTAGATTTTTATTGAGAGCCTTCACGAAGGTGGGTGTGTGGTTTGTATTTTTTTTTTTTTTGTGAAGGCAGTGCTGGTGTGTGTTCTGGAGGGCTATGTGTTCTATGTGGTGTGGTACAAGTGTTGACCTTCTTCTTTTGACCAACTATTTTGGTCTTGGCTGGATAGTTTGTGGCTTCCAATTTGGATATATAAGTGCATCTCTCACAAGTCTGAGTGTTGGGAGGTAAGAGGAGAAAACACAGGGAACTGACCTTTAGACATGGCTGGAGGGGTGGGCATTAATAATAAGTACTGAAGCTGTTTCCTTGTAGAACATTTAGTGCTGGTAGCACTTTTGTATGCTACAATAATTACTACAAGAAGTCCGGTATGATAAAATGCTAGACTAATAAGCTAGTAAAAGTGCAGGAGAGGAGAGAACTAGCAGATCTAAGGGACAAATTGAAGAGCAGACGTTGGCACCTTTAGCAATAAATAAATAAGATTATATAGTCCTAATTTCATAAAAGTATACTCGTGGGTAACTTATGTAAAGTGTGCAGTTTTTGATGCATATTCATGTAGGTGTATAAATGTTATGTGAGAAAGCTGGTGCTTATAAACAAGCATTGTATTAATGGAAATATGTGGTACACTTTTTGTATATATAAGTGCTCAGACCCTGTTTTACCTGGACATGCAGAATATAAAAAATGTTGTGGACACTGTTGCTGAACATCAGCATAAAACAGCAATTAGTGTGCATGATATACAAATGTACACTTGTTATGACTATATCTCAGGTTAACATAGCACACATTCATGCTAGAATGTGACTAAGCCTGCTATGTATGGTAACCAGCGATCCTTTTAACAAAGTTTATTCCTTTCTATTTTTAAAAGGAAATACAAAAGAGCAGAGCTAGACCATAAGCTTGAATGTGCTTCAGAGAATAATGCCAAGTTACGAAAGCATAATACAGTGTTGCATCTTCTACCAGCAGTGTTTGGTTAAAATAGACATACTTATAGGTGGCATAATAAACATAGTATTGCTTTTCTCTTAATAAATATACACAATTTCCACATTTTGCAATCCTGTGTCCATTTAGGAGGTCATACCAGCCTTAGGAGAAGGTGTATAAAGGTGCAGGCAGATCATTCTTCAAGACCTGGTGGAGGCTAGGACTTTGAACAATCACTACACTGAGAATATAGGAGAACTAAGGAAGTATGAGCTATGAGGTCAAGTCATCCTTGTTCAACCCAGTTTTGGGAGAAGCCCTGTCATGTATCACAACATATATGATGCTGCAGACTGCTAACTCCACTGCATCTCCAAAACTGAAGTCTCAGCTCCCCATTCCTTCTTCACTTATGATGACCTCTGTTGTGTGGACACTGGCTGACTTCCCATTCTGTTCCTACTCCCCTTTGTCAGGGAGGGATCATCCAGGAGATTAGAAGCAAGTGAAGCCAAAGTCAAGCAGCTGTGACTCAGGTGGGGATTCTCTAACAGAACTAGTAACAAAAAAAAAAAAAAAAAACATGGTCAATTCATATCTGGGCACAGATACATCATATGAAATTCTTAGATGTCCAAATTAAAAAAAAAAAAACAACTGATGTATTAAAGAGTGAATTAAAACGACAGCCCAACAAACCAAAATTCATTCTAAACATTCAGTAAGACCAAATGTTAATTTCATTTAATAATTTTGTCCTTATGAAGTTCTGGCTAATAATGTTGAAAAGCACTAAACAAAATTAACATTTGGTATTTCTGAGTTTTTAGACTGAATTTTGGTTTGTCAATTCTTAGAAGTTCCACATGCCACAAAACAAGCAAACAAAACAACACAGCTATCATGTGACATGAAGCAACCAGTGTGCTGCAGAGTACATGTAGTATACAAATATTTTTCTTTTTTTTTTTTCTCATTTTTTCCAAGGTTCTCATTGACAAGTTATATTCTATCAATTTGAGTTTTTAAAGGATGGTCATACATCCATCAATCGATATATATATTTATACACATACAGATGCACATATACACATATATAGATATAGATATAGATATAGATAGTGATATTGCTATTGATATAGATACAGATATAGATATAGATATAGATATATATATATAGATAGATAGATATGGATATAGATATAGATATAGATATAGATATAGATATAGATATAGATATAGATATAGATATAGATATAGATATAGATATGTACTGAGTTACAATGAGGCAACTAAAATCTAAAGTTTGAGCTGAAAAATTTGAAGGAGTTAACCCTGGAACAGTATCCTTTGGAAGTTCCTAGGCAGCTTCATAGATTTACTAGAAGAGTATAACACACCTCTTCATGCATAGGTACATGAGTTAAATGAAGAAGTGAGTAAAGGAGAGAAATGAGGGAGGGGTTAGTTCCCTGAATGGAAGGTTTCTGCTAATAGCTTTATACTTTCTACAAAGCTGGGAGTCCTTGCTCAATAGTACATAGTAGGCAAATGAAGATAGAAGGATTCAAACCCTGTGCACTTGGCACAAGAAGCAGTTCATTAGCAAGTCAGAGCTTCCAACTTAACTTCCAGAATTTTGCACTTCTTTAAATTCCATGTTCCTGCATTAGGTTCCGTTGCAAATAATAGTGTTGCCATGGACACTGTATGGATGCAGGTGATTTGATATGACTATTAATTCTGTAGCACTTTCCTCACCGAAATTTAGCTTAGTCCATCCACGTTGGTGAGTTGGTTACCCCTAGGCACACTGCATTTGATTTTTCACCACCTTGTGACAGAATATGACTGCTGACTGAGAATAGTCTGGCTAATGCTTGTGACAGCGTGTCACTGCCCTATCTACCAATAAATTCTAGGTATTGTACAGAGTGGTACAGAGAGAGACCATGTAACTGCTGTTAGTAAAGAAATCTGAAATTGTCACTAGCTGTCTAATAGTTTTTTTTCTCCATTCACTTACTGAGTACAAATCAATATCTTTGGTGCACTCATCCACAAATCCAGTGCTCTTCTGCATGAACTAATTTTCCTTCTTAGTCACATTTAATTTTATGTGCACTTCTCCAGCTAGCTCCACGAAGTGCATTATGAAAGGACAGCTGACTTGTTTCCCTTCTGTTGCCACTTCGTATTCTCAGGCAGTGTAATAATTATCTTGTGCTCAATGAAAACGTGACACTTGCTCAATATAAACAATACTTTCTCTTTGAGGTCCAAACATTTATTTAATCTGGAAGCATCCTGCTCTGATAAAACCACACATGGTGAACATCTCACGCACACACACACACACACACACACACACACACACACACACACACACACACACACACACACACACACACACACACACACACACACACACACACTCTCATATCCCTCCACCACTTTCTTAATTAAATCACGTTCAAATGCTCTACTAGGAAGGCATAAAAAAATCTCTCCTAAAGGTTTCTTAGAGCTGGAAAGAATTCTCATTAGATATCCACCCCACCATCTACTCTGAGAATCAGATTACTTCTAGTTACCAAAACTCAGATTACTTCTAGTTACCAAGAATCAGATTAATTCTAATCTATTATGCCTAACTAGTCTACTAATAAGAATGTCTTCCTGACTGGTGACTCAGTTGTTAGGATTTTCCACTCACATGGCTGTACAAGGATAGGATTACTCAGAGCTATAACCAGGGTAGTGTAAAGGGTACGGCTGCCCCAGGCACAAACTGTTAATGCTAGGAAGGCATGATTGGCAGTCACAATGGTGCATCAGTGTAGCATCAGTGTAGCACCAGCATTGATTTATGAAGCTATGGTGTCCTCACAATGTTGAGTTCACTGTTACAGCAGAAGCATTTACTTTGGACTGGGAGGGCAGTTTAACGAACTACTCATGGGTACCAGGTGAATTCACTACAGTACTTGGATTATTATCAGTTCCTTTTTGGATATCAAGATTTCTGGCAGTACAAGATCCATAAAAACCTTTTCTCTGGGTATATATGACTACAACATGTTGGTGCTCCACATGGGAGTCATACGTTCAAACTCTCCATAATCCCTAAAGCCATTATATTAGAATTTAAGGATTTCAACAGGGAAAACCTCATACATTTCCTTGATGGCAATTCAAAATGTGCTTATCAGTACCAACTCTGACACCAGCAAAGTAGTAAGCTGCACAAAGGAGTTCTACATTCACTGGGATGAATTTATAGAGTTGGCAGTCCTACACATAACAAAAACTTAATGGCAACTTCAAAAACACACCACTCTGGTAGGCCACCAACATAAACTTTACAACAAAAGAAACACATTAAAAAAACACACATAAGTAGTCTTAAGAACTTTGTTGTTTTTGTGGAAAGAAAGTTAAATAACTTTTTGATGACAAAATGCATGTTTTAAAAGACACTTGGCATTTTTTATGTTCAGTAGTGAATTGTGGTTTCATTGAAGATTCATGGTTTGTTACAACTGATGTAAAATTTCTATTTTATGTTATCCTACACACAGCTGGGTTAGAGTGGCTCCAAGAAGCCTTGTTATGTGATTATAATGTTGAGTACAAGTTTACTTACTTGGTTTGGACATTTTTTATGGATTTTCGAATTTGGTGTGCAGATCCCTGGCTCCTTCTTGTGTAGCAGTTGGTTTTGTCTTTTTTATCATTGACGTGATTATAACTTGCCACATACAGATATTTTGTTGACTGAAAGCTTTGTATAGACAATTTTAAAGAAAAACATACTGGGCCAGATTCAGGAAGCCTCCGTGTAAGAGTTATAACTCTTACATGGAGGCTGCAGTTAAACGGTGTGATGTCAGCATGTAATGTATATGCATGAGGTGCATGAGGCATGCTGAATCACACCGTAACTCTTACACGGTCCGTGTAAGACAGTAGGGGGCGTGTCCGTAGGCTAAGCCCTGCAAGCGGACATGCCCCCGCAAGTCTAGAATGGCTGAAAGTAAACAGCCATGAGAGAGGCCATGGAAATGTGAATAAACACACTACACAACACATGCCCCCCACAGACCAGCAATGTAAAAAGTGAACAGATGTTATAAAATGAAAATAAAAACTGTTTTATTTTTTTTAAACCCCGTAAATGTTTGCTACTGTGTGCGCTCGTGTGCGCGGTGTGCTACTAGCGCAACTGCAGTTAGCAATCAGTGGAAAAGGATATAAGAACTAAATATGCAAAGTAAGCCAAGTAGTAATAGCATAGCGGTAGAGTTGTCGGCTTAAGAGCAGGCAGGCAAGGTTCGAGCCCACACAACAACCTTTTTTTTTTTTTTTGTAAATAAGCACTAAAAAGGCCCCTGACAGTATTGTACAAATGTAAAAGTATTTCCTTTTGTAAAATGAAATGGAGCATATATTTCAAGTAATACAATAATAAAATTATTTAGAAATGTAGTGATAGCCAAGCTGCTGTGAGACAGAGTGCCCGTAGCTGAGTAGTGTTTCAAAGGCTGCAAATTGCTTGCCCGTAGCTAAGCACCGGTTTAACAGGCTCAAACTGTGTGCAACTAGGTGTGCTTAGCTGAACATGTGTGTTACTGGCCAATTAAGGTTTATCCCAGCGCACACCGTTTGCGCGCTGCACCCACAAGCTAACCGCCGGTGCGCGTGCATGAGCTCCGCGCAAACGAGCGCAGACCTGGTTTTAAGTGCTTAAAAGTGCTTTTGGCATGTTTGATTGACAGGTCCTCAACTCATCTCTAGACAGTCATAAAAATTAAACATCAGTGGTCAGATTCGAACCCAGGATACCATGCACTAGAGTCAAGGTACTAAACCACTAAGCCATGACAGCAGTACTTAGAAATGCAGAAATAGCATATATATAGGATATAATCCAAAATGGAGCATGATAAAGCAGTTTCTGTGAAGTAGATACAATTCCAAAATGGCCAATCATAGAAATGTGTGGGAAAATTGGCATATATAAGCCCCATAGGCGGGAATACACAGCAGAAACGATTGTAGAATAGACCTGCAGGCAGAATGAGTGGAGTAGGGGAGGGACGTTGCTTTCGAGCACAGCGGTGGGGCGTTGAGGAGTCCAGATACATGGTCTGGCTCCTAGTTCACCATTGTGAGGCCCAACTCATGCAGGGCCAGGTCTCATGGGGAGCATACAGGGCGGAGGCATGGGACCAGTTGGCTCATGATCTCACTAGTGCTACTGGGATTCCACGTACTGGTGAGCAGGTCCATCACCACCATGCGGACTTGAAGCGACAGAAAGAAGACCAGTTGACCCAATGGATCCAGGAGGCCCGGGATATGCCCAACGCCCCACTACTGAGTAAGTTACATTTTACTTATGTATGTAAGGAATTCAACTAGCTGATACCATGGAGATGTGTATTCCAATATTACTTGTTTTGTATTACAGCTGCAGGTGTCCGCTCTATGAATCGAAGGGCGCATGACCACAGGCTGGTGCAGCTGCACCACCATGCAGGTTAGTAACCCCACCTAGTACTTGTAAATAAATATTATAGTGTAGCACGTAGCAGAACACTGCAGTGTACTGATTAAAAGTAATAGAATGTGCAAGCAACAAGTGAAAGTCTGCAGGTATGGCTGTAACAAGTTCATCAGTATGCAAGTGAAACTGGAAATATAATTGATAGAAATAAATAGTTCTGTAATACAGATGTCCCACCATTAATTAAATGTAGTATAACCTGCAGTAATCTCAAGAGTACAGCCTCAGAAGCTGAGTTAATCACATGTGAGATATATCCCCTGTTGAAATGCTGAATCATGACAGAAGTGAGGCTGCTGGAAAGTGTTTGAATCACCACAGGTCTAATATGTGAAAAAAGCCTAGAAGTACCAACCTGAGCTGTGAAATAGCAGGATGTGTGAGAGTGACTGAAAGGATCATGTATCTATAAATAAAGTAGTAATAACCCCTGAATATATAAGCCTCAGTGTGGTTCTACAGAACTACATGCATGTGGGAATTAAAAAGTAACATCCCAAACTGATTGCAGTGTGTTTGAATCTTGAATGTTTAAGCCAAAATCTGTATATGGTGATGACAGTCAACAATCTTCAGATAGAATGAATGATTGTCTGACATACTAAACATCCATAGTTTCCCCCTGCCCTGTCATCAAAGTGTAGCAGGAGGATGTATCTGATCAAAGTCACAATAACTAGGATAGTGATGTATCTGTAACAGGTCTAGCATGACAGTCAATAAAGAATCATTTTGAAACTATCACCCACAAGTTAATTGTGTTTCTATTACAAATGTATATTGTATGAATGTGTCATCATTTTATTTCCCCACCCCACCCTATAATTGCAAATTAAAAAACTCACTAAATATTGGTATGTGAACATTTCATTAACCATTGGCATTTGTCCTGTTGTTTCAAAAATATATGCATGTCCGTTGTTGCATGTGCACTGTTCATACCTGCAAACCTGATGGCCTGTTGCCATTAATCAACCCTGCATGTTGTTTGATTGTGTATTTCTGTTCAAATAATGCATGTGATATTGATATGCCTGTTGTTCAATGGTGTTAATATCTGGGTGTTTGTTTAATGGGAATACCAATGCATGCTGTTACAACTAATTTGAATGGAATAATATGCTACTAACCCAAACTAACATAACATACTCACAAACCCAGAACGCTTGGGAAGGCAGGTCCCAGCGGACCCACCTCTCCCACCTCAGCTGGCGATTGCACCTGGCACTAGTGCCCAGGCTGGACCCTCCTCCGGTGGCCCTGTGCCACCTTCGGGTGGAAGCGCTGCAGGGGATGGGGCCCGTCCCCCCTCTGCAAGCATGGCTGGAGGAGCCCGTCCACTCACCCTCCAAGGTGTCCGGTCTGTGGTGCGAAGGGAGATCCAAGACTCTGTTCTTGGGCCCCTACGCCAGCTTGAGGCCCGGGTGGCACAGCTAACGGGCATGCCCGTTGTCCCACCTGCACAGCCCCCAGCACAGCCTCATCCTGGGCTGTGAAGGAACAGTGGCAACTGCCTATGGGTGGGGATATCAGTTCCACTGTTGCCATCTGTGGGCTCATGTGCCCTGAATATCCCAACCTCCGTCCCCGTCAATTGTGTAACCCCCCCACATGTGTCATACACCGCCCCTGTATGCATCTTGTCTGTCTTGTCTGTTAACCTACCCAACCTACCTCCCCAGCTATACCGACTACCTCATCTGACATACCACTCTCACCTGATAAAAAAACAAAAAAAGGGCACTCTGTACCCACAAAAAAATTACGCCCCATACATAGCTGTCCATGTTGCACACATGTCCGCTGGACATTGAAACTGTTAATTACAATTGGCTGTACAAAAGGGATTAATGTTGTCCTGACACCTCTCTCAGGGGTGGAAGGTTCCAAATGTCACACCAAATTGCATACAAATGCACAGCTGTTGCTGAGAAAGACATGGGCAGCTATGGGCCTCACCTACATCCTTTCTGCAAATTCCAAGCTTGTTTCCCTACTGTTTTACCCTCTTTGTGACCCCTTTTTCACCACTTTCCTGTCACCCCTTTTTCTTTTCTTTCAAAGAAAATAGCGGGTGTAAGCTTGTGTCTTGTGAGCTCTCCGCCAGTGCGCATGTGTGAGCTCCGCGCAAACGAGCGCAGACCTGGTTTTAAGTGCTTAAAAGTGCCTTAGGCACTTTTGATTGACAGGTCCTGTACTCAGTTCGAAAGAAAAATAAATTCCCACTGTCAGTCATGAACCCAGGACCTCAGTGACATTAGTCTGTATGACCTACCGCTAAGCCATGACTCTCATATAAAATTATAGTGCTAAAATAAATATAACATGTAATAGTAGGGATCAATATAAAGGCAATATAGGATGTGTACTACCCAAAGCATGTCAGGTGGATTTTTAATGCCCGAATTACTGGATTCCCATACTAGTTTAGTGTTAACAGAAACAGCCCTGCTAATTGTTAGCTTGTACATAATAATGTAAGGTAATGTACATATATGAAAGTATGTATATGTACACATACATATATATATATATATATATATATATATATATATATATATATATATATGTATATATTAATACATATGAAATATAGTGGTAGGTGTCAGTATCCATACACACTCACTACAGGAAACAGGGAAGATAAATGCAGCAACCAGAATCTGCAACACAGCCTGACTCCTGTGAGACCTACTAACCCTTTTAACTGCTTAAAGGTGCCTCCAGCACTCTGATTGATAGGCCCTGTACTCAATTTGAAAGCAAAATAAAAGCATACTATTAGGCCCTACCACAAGACCAGTGTAACACTAGTCTGTATGAGCTACCAGTAAGCCATGACTCTCATACAGGAACATAGTGCTAAAATAAGTAGAACATGTAATAGTAGGAATGAAGATAAAGGCAATATAGGATGTGTACTACCCAATATATATATATATATATATATATATATATATATATATATATATATATATATATGTATTAATGCATATGAAATATAGTTGTAGGTGTCAGTATGCATACACACTCACTACAGGGAACAGGTGAGAGAAATGCAGCAACCTGAACTTACAACACAGCATGAAGCATGAGAGACTTACTAACCTTCACACTCACAGAACACTGTCGACAGCATACCAGCATGGTCCACGCCCTTACAATCTGAAAGGGCAATGCCTATCTCACATACCCTTTTATAGCACTGTCCTGAAATCACAGTGAGACATGCAATCAGTACACAACTGGCTGCATGCAATTAGCAAATGCTGCCTTACAATTGGTGCAGAGGCCATCACATGGACCTATGCAGATAGCTACAAAAGCATCCAGTACTAACACTCCACACATGCAATACATTCATTGCACAAAACCGATGGAGAAAGAGAGAGAGAGAGAGACAGAGAGAGGAAAAAAAAAAAAAGAAAGAGCCAGCAACAAAACCAGCAGCAGCAGCAGCAAACAGCAAGTAGCACCACTGGCACAGCAACAGCTGACACAAACACAGGTAATGCAAAGTAGCAGGTTAATACTGTGTTTACTGTGAAACCTCCAAATGTATCATAGTTCACTGTCTATAGGTATGTCCATGAGATAGGTTGTGTGTACATAGTCCTGATATATATGCATATGTAATATTGCTGTACATGTCGTCCATACTTAAAACTTCCATAGCTTAGAACACAAGGCCAGTTATGCATATGATGCAGTAGTTCACAGGGTCAGTAGAGGTTCCTCCTCAATGGTGTGGGACCACTGTGTATGTATGGCACTGTTCAGGTACATATCCTGTAGTATGGCCAGGGTTTACTATCAGTCTGTAATGTGGTGCTATGTCCTCTAGGGGTGAATGTATCACACATCCAGGGATACCATTTTGTAACAGTGATGCTGTGTGTTCTGCAATGTTGAAGGTGGCCCTCACCTGGACATGTGAGATGATAGGGAGGTTACATTCATCTGTGATAACTAATTCCACTTGTGTAGGAGAATGGGGGGAGATACCTGCACCTAAGCTGTCTGCAACAATGTTGCCAATATCTGTGCATTTGGTGAATGTGAAGCATCTTACCACTGCTGACCACAGATGCCTTGCCTTCATGTGAATCTGCCCTGTGCTGCAGTAGCCTCCTGCTATTGTTATACAATGTGCCTGTATCTGTAGTCCCTGGACAGGATAAATAAGTGGTGTGCATACGGTCTGGGTTAGATATGTGTGTGCATATTACATGCACTATGTGGGATGTCTGTGGTAAGCTTTTGCAAAGGGGCCAGCAGTGTGTGTTGTGGCTTCCACTGGCCCAGTGGGCTGCATGGATAGCATCACAGTCCTAACTAGTGAATAACTGTGTAATTACATACATACATAGCAAGGTAGTGTACTGTGCTTGTGGTGTTGTTGGGATATGTATATCCAGGCTGAGTAATGTGTGTCCACATCACAGTGTTGGGTGGCAACACACATACAGTATGTTGGGATGAACACCCAGAGTGTTCCAGAAGTGTTGCCTGTGCAGAAATATCTGGCCATTACCTGCATCCCCACAACACACACACATGCAACATATGGCAGAAGCAGTATAGCAGTACACATAGGTTCATAGGTTCATACTAGGCTATTTGCCCTACGGCATTGATAAGCCTAGCCAGAATGTGTTTGTCTTTTGCCACCCAATTAAAATTTATTTTGCTATGCCCTTTTCCGAGGTTAGTATACTGTGCCTCTGTCTAACAGTGACATAGAAGTGATACCCGGGGTACAACTATGATCTCCCATCCACTCATCCAGATTCCTATGGAAGAAAGTCATTGAGGGACTCCGCCTAACCTGTACTGTGAGTTCATTAGAGTGAAGGGAGCTTCTGGGTTATGAATCTGTCCGTCCAGCATGTCCCATTTATTTCAGTGCTAAGGTTCAGGTCTCTTGAGCGTGTGACCGTATGGGATTCTGATTTCTTGAGGTGCAGCATGTCCATTACTTCTGGGTTGGACATGGCTGTATACGTCAGGCACAGATTGCTTCTGAACAGGCAGTATGCCACTGAGTCCAGCTGGACTTTCTTTAACCGGGCAGCATATGGCATCTGTTTGAGCCCTTTGATCCTCTTGATGAGGTACTGTTGGGGTTTTCCCAGTTGCTGTAGGTGTCTGGTTACGCAGACAGTCGCCCATGGATTCTCGTGGGGGCATCCGTGGCCGTACTGCCTCTGGCCGATGTGCCCAAGGAGGTATGTCAACCTCCACTATGTTTTGGACTGTTATGCAGGCACAGGTGCGTATGGAAAGGTACACCAGACAGGGTCTGAGGGAGCTGAGAGCATGTTGCACAGCCATGACAGATGGCATGCGTGACATTGCGAATGCTATTCGTAATTTCACAGATGTCGTTGACAGACGTTGCGGGGACATACAACAGCTGCTCCACAACCAGATGTCCATGGGCCAGGGCGATGGTGTGTGTTTGCGGCGTCGACATGGCCGTATGCCGGCAACAGCAGCCGCTGGCAGTCACCGATGACGACAACAGGCCCACTCATGCACCTCAGGTGCCAGCAGCAGTACCAGCAATGCTGGGTTAGTGCTGTCATCAGGACGCCCCAGGAGACCATGTGCACGTGGCTCTGGACAGTCCCAACAGGGAACTGTGTCCAGTCAACACACACCCACTTCCGATGACAGTACCCAGTCTGGGTTAGTACCGGATATGGTCCATAACACCCCTGCCAGGCACAGGTACCATGTCCGTGCCCACAGACACTGATCTGGATGACCTGACAGGTGCAGTCTGTGGCTTGCCACAAAACCCTGTACATGGCAGCCATTATGTGGGACTGTGTGCGTGCTTATACACATGCAGAAATATAACACCTAGGGCAAACACATACACACACACACTGCACCAACACTGGTCCACCCTGTACTGCTGCCCCTCACAAACACACATACACACACATGTCAATTGACGGTAGCAGTGGCTGGCTTGGGCATACCTAACACACACCCTGTGCATATGATGACACTGTGCCACCTCCTGCATACTACAACATCAGTGCAGGAAAGGGTAAACATGTTGCTGATGCACAGGGTGACTACATTGATATGTATAAGTAGTAACATGTTGGTAACTGTTCACTGTTCCACTATGATTGTGTGTATATCCCAGCATTCCTGCTGCAGTAACTGTATGAATGTCCTGAATTATCTGCACCCATACTACTTACCAAAGTGTACCAGCTGCACACCATCACATGCTACCATTGACTATGGGAATGTGCATCATGTGCTGTATTGTAGATTCAGCTATATGTATCTGTTCCGTCACACATGCATTTACACACACCCTGCTACCCCCACACATGCACACGCTCACCTGCCACTTCCATTATTTATTACCCTACATGAGTAGCTGTCGACACATGACAGGTACACATTTGAAAAGTGCACTATTCGGATTACTACCGATTTCCTCATCTCTACCTGTACTCACAGGGTGCAGGCAACCTCATTAGTTTAAAAGTGTAATGTGCATCACCCTGATTGCCACATCCAACATGTTTTCCATACAGAAATGCACACACAGAAACATCCCACATCCACACACTTGCCAGATTCAGGTTTCAAAACACTATCTAGGTATATTCTGGTACATGTGTGTGTTACAGTAGCATGTAGCACTATACTGAGTACTGACGGTTGTCTGTTGTCATGTTGTTTGTATAGGGTGCTGTCAACATCACTGTTTGTTAAGGGAAATGTGCACCCTGCAGTGCATAGCCCCATTTGGCAAAAGCCACATCCCACCCCCAGCATTGTGCACACACACTAAGTCCACTCACACTAAAACACATACATTCCATTTGCAAGATTCAAACCCCTACCTAACTGTGTTATGACACTAGAAACAGACACATCAGCAGAGTGTGCTATTTGCATTAGTGGGAGAAATCTTTTCTAATGCTGTACTTAGAGGGTGCTGACATCATCTGTGTTTAGGAGGAGGGATGTGCACCCTGTAGTGTGTTCTCCCAGTTGGCAAAATGCACTTTTCCCTCACAGCATTATGCACACACACAAACCCCATTCATACTAATACACATACCTTCCCTTTGCAGGATTCAAACCCCTACCTAACTATGTTATGACACTGGTGAAAGACGCATTAGCGGAGCGCGCTATACGAATTACTGGAGAACTTTAATTCAGGTAATATAGTTATAAAGTGCTGACATCATCAGTGTTTCAAAAGAGGAATCTGCATCCTGTAGTGTACTGTCACAGTTGCTAATAGGGGCATTTCCCACACACACATCGATGTGTTTGAGGTTTGCATATGTGGGGGATCCAGTACTCCAGTGTGATTAGTATATGGTTCGATTGCAACAATGAGGGATATACTTCAAGTGGTGATCATTTTGTACTCATGTTTGTGATGATCAGGTCTAGTATATTTCCCCCTCTTGTGGGAATGTTGACTACCTGTTCCATAGCTAAAGATTTTCTGAACTATGGGAACCCTAGAGCTTGGGTATTGTGGCTTGAGTAATGTTCACAGTCTATGTTTGGGTAGTTGACGTCAACCAGTATGATGGTGTTTGCAGAGAAATCTATACTCTCCTGTGTCATCATGAAGGCTGTGTGGGATTCCTGAGGTTGAGAGGGTGCTGTAAGAGCTCCTCTGTGTCTCTTTCCATGTGGTCCAGGGAGGTACGTCTCAGGTTGTTCACACCAGCATGGACAATGACTGCCTCATACTTGTACTTGCTGTGGAGTGACCTGAGTGCTTGTGTTATGTGGCACATTCTATCACCTGACAGGTAGCTAAATGTGACCCTCACCTTGTTCAGTCTGGAGGGCGGGACGTCAGTGTGTCTGACTATGGCATCACCTATTATAGGTGTGTCACACATTGTGTTTGGCCTTATGGGCTGTGCCTGTTATGAACACTGACATTGTGAGTTCTGTGTTGCTTGAGATATGTGTTCATGTGGGATGCAGCGTGTCTGGCCATGTCATTTCTGTCCATGGTCTGGTAAGTATCACCTTTGGTGACATAGGTATTCATATGTCAGCTGGTGAGCATTTGCAGTGTTACCTACTGATAGTGGTACAGCTTGTTTGTTGTACAATGGACTACATGCAGCCCTGCTTACAGTAGCTATGTTTGCATGCATGTTTCTTTGCAGTTACCCTGGAATACTGATCCGACCTGCCATGCAGAGTTACACATCTTCTGTGAACTCCTAGTGACATCTGCATAGCTTACTATATGTATGTTCATGTCTCACTTGACAGAATGCCACTGTTTCTCCTGTGCACATGTACGTTGCCTGTGACACTTTGCAAATGACTTACCTGGCATCTGTCCACGTGAGCAGTCATATATGCCACTGCAGGACTCTAAACCTGATGATGCACACACTCAAAACATTCCTCAGCATGGAGAACATCACTATCTGTGCAGTAACAGATACCGGATTCAGGGCTACCAACAGCACTCCAGCACTACCAAGTTATACCTCATACCATGCTTTTCAGGCCCAAAACTTGCACAAAACCACAAAAGGAGGGGGTGTATTGATATTCATCCAAGATACCCACACCTCCAGGTTGGTGGCAAAGCACCAAACATCAGAGACTATCCATATGCAGGTAACAATGGGTAAAACTGCCTTCCAGGTTATAGCCTGCTACAGACCACCCTCACTAACACAAGAACCGCACTTGGCCTTCCTGAAAACAGTTGGAAATATGTAGGTCTGCCCATACACCATATATTGGGTGGGTTAAACTACCCAAACATAGACTGGGAGCATGACTGTAGCTCCAACACCCTAGCCCTCAGATTACTGGAATTTATATACCAATATGCTATGGAACAACTTGTTACCACTCACACAAGAGGGGAAAACATACTGAACCTGATCATCACCAACATGGGGACTCTATGCTCCAGACCAGAAGTGTATCCCTCACTGGTAAGATCAGACCATAAACTAATCTCACTGGATATTCACATCCCAAGGCCACCCCCTGCACAGAAGAATACAGTCAACAACTCATGTCAAGCATGTTCACACTCCTCATAAATGATGTGGAAACCTTCAAAGCCCCCAGGCCTGTTGAAAATATGGACCAGACTGCAGATACCTGTATAAAGGCATTCTATGGACACATTCAGGAATGCATGGATCATGCAATCCCAAATGAAAGCAAGACCCACTCCTCCAATGGCAGACGTCCTGTGTGCTGGACACCAGCCATAAACAAACTATACAACAGAAGGATGAAGCTACTACATGATACAACAAACTCCCAAAATGTGAAGGCATCACTGATGAGTATAAGAAGACAACTACAGGCACTCATAAGATTGTCTAAGGCCATCTTTGAGAGAAGATTCCACAAGACACTGAGGATAATCACAAGGCTATCTGTGGTTATGTTAGGAACCTGGGTGGTAATTCCCAGATATGCTCAGAGGTAGTCCAAGATGTCAAAAGAAATACCAAACACACAGACATTGGCAACATCCTAATGGACAGGTTCACTGCTACCTTCTCCCCCCCTCCACGCCAAAAGGGCAAATATTTCTCCCAGCAGAGTGCTGCCCCCCCGACATCTCAGATGCTCAGGTAAGAGCTGCCCTTTACAAAGCAATAAACACTGCATCAATGGGACCAGACAGTGTCCCAGGCTGTGTCCTACATGAACCCCAAGAAGAGCTACACCCAGACATAACACTACTGTTCAGTCCCAGCCTTACTACACAATATGTGGCCAAAGAGTGGCGTACAGCAACAGTGGTCCCTCTACATTCAGGTGGTGCCTTAACGGATCCTGGACACTATTCGCCCCATACGTCTGAATAGCTTGGTCTGCAATGCTATGGCAAGGATCATCATGAACCTCATAAATATAGATATTGGGGACCTACAGACACGTCATCATACACAGTTTGGCTTTGTTAATGGCAGATCCTGCCTCTCAAACCTGTTTGATTTCTTTGAAACAGTCACCAAGGCCACTGTCAAGGGGAAGGTGGTCTACACAGCCTACCTGGACCTTGCATAAGCCTTTGATACAATACCCCACTTGTGCATTCTAGGTAAGCTCACCAGTGTACATATTAACCCCTATGTCACTACAGATATTGCACAGTGGCTCAAGGGCAGAACACACATGGTTAGAATTGCTGGAGCCATGTCAGCCTCAAAACCAGTTACAAGTGGTGTCCCACAAGGCTCAGCCCTGGGATCTGTCTTGTTCAGTATATATTTATCAGAGGTTCAGGCCAACATGGAAGTACTGTGGCTGAGCAAGTCGCAGATGACTGCAAACCGGACGCCATAATCAACTCTCCAGCCAACACACGCATCCTCCAAAAGGGCCTCTTGGAAACACACGACTTGTGCCACAGCCATGGCCTCAAGCTGAATGCCAAAAAGTGTATAGTCATCCCCTTTGTCAAAAACAAAGTGACCACAAAGTACCACATATGTGTTAATCCATTAAGTGCAGATGAAGGATTTATGGACCTTGGGGTACACAAGGTGATAGCATTCTCTCATTTGACAACAACATGGCCAAAGTGGTTGGGAAAACATTTTATATAGGCCACATCATCATAAAGGGATTCACATGTAGATCAGGGGAGGACATTGTGCCTCTTTACTCATCCCTCATCATGCCCATAATTGACTACAATGCCCCTGTCGGCATGCACCTTACCAGACACCTGCAGCAACTGGAAAGACCACAAAAGTACCTCAACAAGAGGATCAAAGGGCTCAAACAGATGCCACATACTGACTGGTTAAAGAAACAGCAGCTCTACTCAGTGGCATACTGCCTCTTCATAGGCAATTTGTGCCTGACATATAAAGCCATGTCAAACCCTGACTTAATGGCCATGCTGCACCTCAGAATATCCAGATCCCATCAGGCTACACGCTGGAAAGACTTGAACCTCAGGAGTGATATACATAGGACATGCTGGAGGGACACATTCATAACTCAGAGGCTCCCTTCACTCTGGAATATTATCCCAATAGAGGTTAGGCAGAGTCCCTCAGTGACTATCTTCAAGAGGGATATTAATGACTGGATGTGACATTGTAGGTTTACCCTGGGTATCACTTATGTGTCACTGTTAGACAGAGGCACAGTATACTAACCTATCCCTATCCCAATAGAGGTTAGGCAGAGTCCCTCAGTGACTATCTTCAAGAGGGATATTAATGACTGGATGTGACATTGTAGGTTTACCCTGGGTATCACTTATGTGTCACTGTTAGACAGAGGCACAGTATACTAACCTTGGAAAAGGGCATAGCAAGATAGATTTACAATGCATGGTGAAAGCCACACACATTCTGGATAGGTGTATAAATGCCCTAGGGCAGATAAACTAGTATGAACCTATGGACCTATGTATCTTGTTCACCATTGGCCCTATGTGCTGTTAATCACCAATGCAATCTCAATACTATGGTAGCATGTGCAAAGGTCAGTTGTCAGTCACCTCTATGGTACAGTTGTGGAATATGTGAGTCATGTAGTAATGTCACAGCTGCCACATGTACGCAGTCAACCCTTAACCCCTACCCATGGATGTACAACACATGTATGAGATGGAAACATATGGCCAAACTGTGGACTAAGCACCCTGAACCCAGTACTGGCATAACCTGTCAGGTGGCATGAAATACTACAGTGACTGCAATACCAGTCTGATGTGGACCTACACTGACAGCAATACAAGCAGGAAAACACACCGGGCCATTCGTGGAGCCTAAGGATAGCATCCTGTCTGAGTGGCAGACACCTCTGCAGCTGGCACACAGGCATACGTTAGGCCTGAACACAGGACGCATGACACATAGCACACAAATCCTGTGTGCCAAACAAGCACAGTCTGTACAGCTATACAACACTACTGCTGCAGTTGTGTTAGGTACTTTTATTGTCCAGTACAGTGAGGACATGCTCACCAGGCTGGACAAGGTGGAGATCACAATGATATGCTCATGGGGCACTATGGTCCACCACATAACACAAGCATACAGGTCAGTCAGATGCATGGACACATATGACTCAGTCATTGTCCATGCCACTACAGCTGATGTGTGATGTCTCTCACTGGGATACATGATAGGGAACATGGAAGGGCTCACTGAGCAAGTGGCACAGGCTGGTAGAACCCTGACCTTGGTTGGCATCAGACCCTCACCAGGAATACTGACATATTACTGAATGCTAATGAATTACTGTAGCTACAACACCCTAGCTGAACGGTTCTTAGCATGTGGTCACTGCCATTGCTATGGAACAACTTCTTACCACTCCCACAACAGGTGAAAACATGCAGCACCTGTTCATCAACAACATGTAGACTATATGCCCCAGACCAGGTGTGTATCCCTCACTACTAGGTTGATAGCATCTACATCTCACACTGTATATACACATCCCACATGCAGCACCTGCACAGAAGACCACAGTCATATTGTTACCCTGTGCAAATACCGTGTATTCACATGTGGCAGGCATCACACATGGTAACTATTGAAGGTCACAGGTACATATGTGTATTTGGCACACACATACATCATGTGTGCATTGCCATAACTGGTTCAATCTATGTCATGCATTATTGTGAGAAACAACCCGCACACATGGGCATTCTGTGTTAACAAAACACATGTGACATGTCTGTAATCAAAAGCCATAAATAATTGTGATATCGTTTAGAAAGGGGTATGTGCATCCTGTAGTGTGTTTTCCCAGTTGCCAAAAAGGATGTTTTTTTCATACACACTTACCCTCCTTCATACACACTTGGCACTTGCTGTATTCAAACCCCTACCTAACTATGTTATGACACTAGAGACGGACGCATTAGCAGAGTGTACTATTTGCATTACTGGGGGATTTCTTTTCCCCTGATATACTTATAGGGTGCTGACATAATCTGTGTTTAGAAAGGGGAATGGGCATCCTGTGTTGTGTTTTCACAGTTGCCAAAAGGGATGTTCCTTTCAGACACACTTACACTATCCCCTCTTCACACACACATTTGCCACTTGCTGGATTTAAACCCCTACCTAACTATGCTATGACATTAGAGACGGACACATTAGCAGAACACACTATTCGCATTATTGGGAGATTTCTTTTCTCCTGATATACTTATAGGGTGCTGACATCATCAGTGTTTAGAAAGGGGAATGAGCATCCTGTGGTGTGTTTTCACAGTTGCCAAAAGGGATGTTCCTTTCATACACACACACTTAACCCCCTTCCACACACTTGCCAGATTCAAACCCCTACCTAACTATGTTATGACACTAGAAATGGACGCATTAGCAGAGCATGTGGGATGTGTATATACAGTGTGAGATGTAGATGCTATCAACCTAGTAGTGAGGGATACACACCTGGTCTGGGGCATATAGTCTACATGTTGGATTATTGGGAGATTTCTTTTCTCCTGATATACTTATAGGGTGCTGACATCATCAGTGTTTAGAAAGGGGAATGAGCATCCTGTGTTGTGTTTTCCCAGTTGCTAAGAGGAACATGTGGACTAAGTGTGTGAGCATGCCCAGTTCAGCCTTCCCATGGCATGTTGTGTGAAAGATGTCTCATTTATCAAAGTGTGTGAGCATGCCCAGTGTGAGCTTTCCATATGTTGAACTCTGCAGCCCATCACATTTGTGGATGAGTGTGACCTTCAACAAATATCTCCAGTTTATGGTTGTGTGTTCTGTGCCATGTTGTGTAGTCACTGTCCAAATGTTGTTTGTGTGAACACAACAGAGATTATACTGTGCCTGCAGGTTTTGCATGGGATACTTTGCATACAATTGTCAACATCCGTTCATACTGACCTAACACTGTAGTACTGCATAGTGTAGTGGTTCAGTACTTTCACTGTGGTGGACAGTATCCTGGGATTTAGTCCTATCACTGCTTTACATTTCCATAGTGTGCACAACAGCCTGGTTAGGGTCCAGTTGTGCACATCTGCACAAAGGCAGTGCCTCTACGGACCCTGGTAATTACCACCCCATAAGCTTAACAAGTCTAGTCTGCAAAGCTATGGAGAAGATCATAATGTAGCTCATAAACAAAGATATAGGGGACATGCAGACATTGGACCCGTCCCAGTTTGGCTTGGTCAAGGGCAGATCATGACTTTTGAACTTGGTCGACTTCTTCAAAACAGTCACTAAGGCCATTGATGAGGGAAAGGCAGTCCATACAGCCTACCTTGACCTTGCAAAGGCTTTCGACACAATACCCCACTCGGGTATTGTAGAAAAACCTACCAACTTAAATGTAAACCCATATGTCACAAGATGGGTTGCAAACTGGCTTAAGGACAGGACCCACAGGGTTAGAGTTGCTGGCGCTATGTCAGACTCCAAGCCGGTCACAAGTGGTGTCCCACAGGGCTCGGTCCTTGGCCCCCTATTGTTCATCATCTACTTCTCAGAAGTACAGGCCAACATGGGAGGACTTTGGCTGACAAAGTTTGCAGATGACTGCAAACTCGGGGCCATAGTGGACAGTGCATCAGACACGGATATCCTTCAGAAGGGACTCACGGAAACTGATAGCTGGTGCCAGAGCCATGGCCTGAAGTTAAATGCCAAAACATGTATAGTCATACCCTTCGGGAAAAGCAAGGTAACCCCAAGCTACCATATAGGTGGCAATCCTCTAAGCACAGAGGAGGTTATCATGGACCTGGGGACCCAGGTTGACAGTGGCCTTTCTTCTGACACTCACATTGCTAAAGTGGTTAGAAAGACCTTCTACATTGCCCACCTGATCATGAAGGGATTCACATCCAGATCTAGTGAGGCCATTGTTCCCCTGTACTCTTCACTTATCAGACCAATGATCGAGTACAATGCCCCATTCGGGATGTATCTCACCCGACATCTGCAGCAATTGGAGAGACCCCAAAAGTCCCCCACCAAAAGGATAAAGGGACTCCAACATCTGTCATATGCTGCCAGATTGAAGACACTCCAGCTCTATTCAGTCACATACCGTCTGCTCAGAGGTGACATGTGCCTGACATGCAAGGTCATGTCCAACCAGGAATTAATGGACATGCTCCACCTCAAAATCTCCAAATCCACCAGAACCACTAGGGCAAGTGACTTAAACCTTATCAGGGATATAAGTAGGACATGTTGGAGGGACAGATTTATCACTCAGAGATGCCCTATGCTGTGGAATACAATCCCGGTCCATGTGAGGCAGAGCACCTCGCTGGATCTGTTCAAGAGGAATCTTGACCTGTGGATGGGAGATCATAGGTTTATCCCGGGGATCATCTCTGTGTCACTGCTGGACAGAGGCACAACAAACTAATGGGCACAGTATTGTGTCCATATAAGGGGTGGCATAAGCCACAAAACTCTGGGCTAGGCTTATAACTGCCTTAGGGCAGATAGCCTAGTATAAACCTATGAACCTATGAACCTATCTGACCATGTTGTATTATGTTCAGATATGAACTACTTACAACAGCCTCATCCAACATCAGTAGTGTATTCCACAACATAGGTGTACATTGGCAAACACTACCGATGTGCCCTAGGCCATTTCTAATGCTAGTCAGAGAGTGTGTTTGTCCTTCAACACATTGTAAGTGTAGTTTGCCATGACATATGTCTTGTTTAGTATACTGTGCCTCTGTCTACCTATAAGATAACATTGATACCCAGGGTAAACCTACCATCTCCCATCCACTCATTAAGATTCCTGTTGAGGAGAATCAATGAGTGACTCTATGGATAACCTGTACTGGTAGTTTACACATGCGTGGGGGTGGCTTCTGTGTTATGGATAATGCAGTACAGCTTGTCCTAAGTATGTCAGTGCTGGGGTTCAGGTCCCTCATGTGCATAGCTCACTGCCATTCAGATTGTACAAGGTGCAGCATGTTCATTGATTCCAGCTTGGACATGGCTTTCTACATCAGGCACAGCTTGCGTCTGGGTGGCCAGCATGGCAGTGTGTGGAGTTGCACTCTGTTTAATCAGGCAACACATTACATGTGTTCAAGCTCTTTGATACTCCTGGTGAGGTACTGTTGTGGACTTTACAGTTGATGGAGGTGTCTGCTGAGGTACACCCCACAGGGGCTGTTGTGGTCATTTGTAACGCTGATGAAGGATAACTGCAGAAACACAATGACCTCCCCTTATCTAGATGTCATAACCTTCATGATTAGGTTGGTATATGGATTATTTCTGTTAACACTACAGCCACATGTTTGTCCAATGCAGGATATCTATCACCTTGTGTACCCAGGTCTGTCATTACATGTTAAGTATGTAATGGGTTAACACCTATGTGGTAATTGGTGGTCACTTACTGTATATCCACAGAGGTTGACTATACAGTTTCCTCCATTTAACATGCTGACATGGCTATGGCACTGGTTGTCTGTTTCTATGTGGCCCTTTTGTGGGATGCTTGTGTCAGCTGGAGTGTCAGATATGTTAGGCGGTTTGTAGTCCTCTGCAAACATGTTCAGGCACAGTCCTTGCATGTTGGCCTGTACCTATGGGGCATATATACCAGACGGGGAAGGTCCCAGGACCAAGCTTTGTGGGATACCTGTTATATGTGGTTTGTTGTCTGACATGGCTGCAGCATGTCTGACCATGTCAGTTCTGTCGTTGGTCTGGTTTGCAACCCCTCTAGTGACATTGGGGTGTATATATAAGCTGGTGAGCATATCTATATTGAACACGTAGGGTGTTGTATGGAAGGCTTTGCAAGGTCCAGCTACACTGTGTGGACCACATTGCCCTCATCAATGACCTCAATTACTGTTTCAACTGAGTCACACATGTTTAGGGGCGGGGTCTGCACTTCATAAACTCACACTGGGTATGGTCGGGTGTCAATAGATCCCCAATATCGTTATGTCTGCGGTACATGCTGATCCTTTCCATAGCTGCACAGACCAAGCTTCTCAGGATTCTGTGGTGGTTGTTTTTAGTATCCATTCAGGCGACACCTTTCTTGAGAACAACCACTGTTGTTGTACACTGCTCTTTGGGTACATATCCTGTGGTAAGACTGACATAATGTCAGGGAGGCAGCAGTCTGCTGGGAAAGATATTCTGCATTATGAGGGGGGGGGGGTTGCACTGCACCTGTCAGGATGTATGTTGGCAATACGTGTGTGTGTTTGGTATGTTGTTTGTAATATTTGTGTGATCCAGAGCATATCTGGGAATTCACAACATGCTTACTACCATCAGTTACAGCAGCCTTGGGGTTATCCTTAGTGTCCTGTACAATTGGTATCATAATAGGTTCATAGGTTCATACTAGGCTATCCACCCTAGGGCATTTGTAAGCCTAGCCACAGTGCGTGTGGCTTTTGCCACCCCTTTCTATGTGAATATTATGGCCATTTATGATTTACTTAGCTGTGCCTCTGTCTGGACATGACACAGTAAAGACCCCCAGTGTACATCTACAATTATCCATCCATTTTGCTAACTTCCTGTTGAAGAGTGTCAGTGAGGGGCTCTGCCTAACATGTAGTGGTATTCTGTTCCAGGGTGTGGAGAGACTCAGGGTTAGGTATCTGTCCCTCCAGCACATCCTATTTGATTATGTGTTAAGGTTGACATCTCTGACTCACACAGCTCCGATGGCTTTGAGCTTTCTGGGGTGGAGCATGTCCATTACTTCTGTGTTGGACATGGGCTTGTACAACAGACATACAATGCCTCTGTGTAGGCAGTATGTGACTGCATTCAGCTGTGGTGTCTACAGCCAGGCAGCATATGAGATATATTTGAGACCCTTTCTGACTCTTGCTGAGGTACCTTTGAGGTCTTTCTAACTGCTGCAGGTGCCAGGTAATGTACATCCCAAATGAGGCATTGCATTACAATATGGTCTGATAGGGGAACAGTATAGGGGCACAATGACCTTTGTTGACGTAGATGTGAATCCTTTCATGATACAGTGTCCAATATAGACAGTCTTCCTAGACAAATTGGCGATGTGACTGTCACATAACAGGTGACTGTCCACTTGTGTCTCTTGGTCCCTGATTACTCCTTCCACACATAATGGTTTACCACCTATGTGGTAATTTGTGTGTACCTTGTTTTGTATTTGGTGGTACATTCATACTGTCCACTGTCTTCAGGACAGTGGGGTGGGGTTCCTGTGTGTGAGAGTGTGGTCTGTAGCATGCTACAGACTGTACAGCAGTCTTGCCTATGGTTAGTTGCACATGGGTGGACTGCAATGACATAAGCATTGTCAGTTAACTGGACGTATGGGTGTCTGTGCTGAATAGGGATACTCACCCTCCTTTTATGTTTTGTTACAGGTTTTGTGGCCATAACACATGATATGTGGTATTACCTGTTAGTGCTGGTGTGCTGTCACGAGGCTTGCAGCAGGTTTTTATCACTGGACAGACATCAATGTTCTCCATACTGGGGAGGGACTCAGGAGCATGCATATTGAGGTTTACACATCTGGCATTGATCAGCATTACCCTTCTGTTTCTTTCCAGTTTTGTTTTCTATGGTGGTGGGTTGGTCTTTTCGGCCTTGCCTACAAAAGGATTGCTGTAGGTTGCAAAAGCCTTAGGCAATATCCAGACACTCATGAGTAACAGGTGCAAGCCATCCCTGGAACAGCAACATGTCTCACCATGGAGTCACCTATTACAACTGTATCAGGCATGTTGTTTCTCCTTCTGTCCTGTGACTGTTTGGCACACCAGCTTTGGGTACTATGTGTTACATGTGCTATGTCTGGAGGTTGTTTTATTGGGTGTCTGCTTTGGAGGCTTGTGTTGGTGTTGTGTGTTTGTAATTAGGGCCTCTGGGAATGATTTTGTGTTTATGTGTTTGGTTTACAGTCGTTGTAGATCTATGTGGGACTGGGTTTGTGGTGTATGTGGTTACCTTGTCCTCCTGACTAGTTTTGACAGTACTGATTTGGGGGTGCTCAGGCTCCGGTTTGGCTACCTGGTTGCGTCTATCACATACATTTGTATTTATTGGGGTGAGTTGTTGTTGTGTGTGTACTTGGGACAGGTGTCACATTGCCACTGGATTCACAGATTCTACTTGTTTTGCCTGGCCTTAGTGGATTGTATGTGTGGACACATTTTATTGCCATACTAGTGATCACTGATTACTTCACTTTTTATGTTTGATCTATCATGTGGTAGCTTCCTCATTCTCTTCAATGGTTTAGTAATTGCTGGAGTCCAGCATGCCAGATGCCTGGGTGTATGGCATTGTGTCTTGCTGTTATTTGTGATTGCAGACTCCAAGCACTCTTGGCTGTGTTCATGGAATGCCTGTATAACATGTTCTGCAGTGTGTCTCATATTCTTGACTGGCACAGGGCCTTTCATGGATTCCACATTGGTTTGTAGGGGTGCAAGCTATGCTTTATACATGTGTTTCACTGTGGTATTCTGGCCAGGGACTGGGGTTGGGATGTGTAACTACAGTGTGATTACTCTATGGTCTGGTCTTACTAGTAAGGGATACACTTCTCATCTTGACATCCAGTACACATATTTCTGATTATCACATCCAGTATGCTTACCCCTCTTGTGGAAGTGTTACATTTTGCATGTCCATTTTTTTTTTATGGATTCTGGGAAATTTTCTACAAATGTGTCGGTGCTAATATAATGCAAAGAGTATAGTGACAAAGTTCTCAAAAGCTGACTTCACACTTCTTCAGACTGAGACGGTATCCTTTAAGCCCACTGGGCCAGTGGAAACCACAACACACAATGGTGACTCCTTCACAAACGCTTTCTACGGACATCTCCAAGAAAGCATGGACCATGCAATCACAAATAAAACCAAGACCCTCTCCACCAAGGGAAAGTGGCCTGTCTGGTGGACCCCAGCCATAAATGATCTGTATCACAAAAGAAGGATACTAATGCAAAACAGAGCTAAATCTCCTAAAGGGAAGGCAGCTGTGATCAGCACTAGTAAAAAGCCACATTCTCTCATAAAGACATCCAATGTCAACTTTGAGACAAAAATCACCAAAGACAATGAAGATAACCACACTGCCTTCTTCAGTTATGTCAGAAACCTGGGTGGGAACCCTCAGATATGCTCAGAGTTGGTACACAACAACATATATTTCAGTGACCTGACAGATATTGGCAACATTCTGGCAGACAGGTTCAGTGTAATTTTCCCCTCCCTCACCCCCAAAAGAAGATAGTTATCACAGCTGAATGTAACCTCACTGTCATCTCGGATGTCCATGTGAGAGCCGCACTCAGCAAAGACAAGTACACAGCATCAATGGGACCTGATGGTATCCCCAGTTGCATGCTATGTGAACTCTAGAAGGAGCTAAACCCGTATATACAAATGCTATTTAACCTTAGCCTTGCTACAGGATATGTACCTGAACACTGGCGTCCAGCAACAGTTATCCCACTCCACAAAGGAGATGCCTCCACAGACCCTGGCAACTACCACCACACAAGCTTAACCAGCCTTGTCTGCAAAGCTATGGGAAGAGTCATTATGGAGCTCTTAAACAGAGACATTGGTGACCTACAGACCCTTGATCCCACCCAGTTCAGCTTTGTACAGGGCAGATCCTGCCTTTTGCACCTAGTTGACTAGTTTGAAACTGTCAGTAGGGCCATTGATGAGGGCTACGCGGTCCACACAGCCTACCTGCACTTGGCTAAGGCCTTTGACACAATACCCCACTCAGGCATCATAGACAAGCTCAACAGCTGAAATATAACACCATATGTCACAGGATAGGTTGCAAAATGGCTAAGAAACAGAACCCATAAAGTCGACATTGCAGGTGCCTTGTCAGATTCAAAGCCAGTCACAAGTGGTGTCCCACAAGGATCTGTCCTGGGACCCCTCTTATTTGGCATTTACTTTTCAGATGTGAAAGCAAACATAGGAGGGTTATGGCTGACAAAGTTTGCAGATGACTGCAACCTAGGCACCATAGTGAATACATCAGCCGGCACACACATCCTACAGAATGCCATCACAAAGACAGATAGCTGGTGCCGGAATCATGGCCTGAAACTGAATGCAACTGATGTGTAGTCATCCCCTTTGGGAGGAACAAAGTACCCACAAATCAATATATAGACAGCAACCCACTGAGCACAGAAAACAAACCAGACACCTGGGGACACATGTAGATAGTGACATCTCATTTGACACCCATGTTGCCAAAATGGTTAGAAAGACTTTCTATCTTGCCCACCTTATCATGAAGGGTTTTCCATCCAGATCAAAGGAGGTCATTGTACCACTATACTTCTCCCTTATCAGGCCCATAATTGAATACAAAGCCCCATTTGGTATGTACCTCACCCAGCACTTGCAACAGCTGGAGAGACCCCAAAAGTACCATACCAAGAAGATCAGGGGTCTACAACACATGTCATATGCTTCCAGACTAAAGGAAATCCAGCTTTATTCAGTGGCAAACAGCATACTTATAGGTGACCTATGCCTGACATACAAGACCATGTCCAATCAGGATTTGGTGGACATGCTCCACTGCAAGCAATCCAAATCCACCAGAACCATGAGAGCTAAAGATTTGAACCTCAGCACATACATGTATAGGACATGCTGGAGGGACAGAGTCATAACTCAGAGGCTTCTCACACTCTAGCAGAGTATCCCAGTTCATGTTAGACAGAGCCCCTCACTGACTCTCTTCAAGAGAAATCTGGACAACTGGATGTGAGATTGTAGGTTTACCCCAGGGGTCCTCCCTGTGTCACTACTAGACAGAGGCACAGTCAAGTTATTCGATTACGTAAGGGGGTCAGAATGTGTCACTACTAAGTCAGAGGCACAATATTCGGAATCTATTCTGTACACTTATTACGACTATAAGGGGTGGCAATAGCCACATCACTATGGCTAGGCTTATAAATGCACTAGGGCAGATAGCCTAGTAGTAAACTATGAAACTATGAAACTATGGTGTATGTGTAGGTATTGTCAGTCAAGCAATATAATGTGGTTTGGGGGGCTTGATATCTTCCTGTATTCCAACATTTTTTGTCTATTCCTTCTAGCATGTCAAGGGATCAGTTGCTAGTGTCCTCTCCTGCTCAGCTGGTGAACCTGGGAATATTGAGTCAATGTTACAATTGCCTCATGTACACAGACAACCCTCTCCTTCTCCCACAAAACACAAATACATGCGAGAGATGCAACTATATAGCCAAACTGGAGGCTGAGCTCTCTCAACATAGGACTGGCAAGACCAGAGAGGAGGAGAAGGTAACCACACACACCACAAACCCAGTCTCACATAGCACTATCACAACTTCAAATCATACACATAAACACACAAAGACATACTCGGAGGCTCTGATCAGAAATCTACCAAAACAGCAGAGGCCACCAAAGCAGACACCCAAACAACTGCCTCCACAGGGCACAGTACATGCAACACATAGACAACAGAGTCAGTATGCCAAACAGTCACAGCCCTTAAGGCCAATCACAATGCCAGACACACTCGTCATAGGTGACTCCATAGTCAGACACACTGACGTCCCGCTCACCAGATTGAGTAAGGAGAAGGTCACAGTAAGCTGCCTATCGGGCGCTGGTATCCACCACATAATGCAAGCACTCAGGTCACTCAACTGCAAGTACAAGTATGACTCAGTCATTGTCCATGCTGGTGTGAACGACCTGAGACGTACCTCCCTGGACTACATGAAAAGAGACATAGAGGAGCTCTCTGATTATGTAGCCCAGGCAGGTATGACCCTGACCTTGAGCAGTATCCTACCTTCACCAAGAATGATGCCACAATACAGAGACAAGATGATCAGCTGTAATAATTGGCTTAAACTATGGTGTCATTCAAAGGGGATCCAATGTCTGTCTGCCTGGGATGACATGCTGGACAAGCCACGCTGATTTGCAAGGGACGGCTTGCACCTGTCACCCCTGGGCTTCCAGATTTTGGCTAAGGCTCTTGCCACCCCCATTGTGCCTTTTTTAGGCAAGGCTCAGATTCTAAACCTACCACCCTAGAACACAAAAAAGGAAAAAAACTAAGGGTAATGCTGCTCAGTGCCAGAAGTCTCAACCTCAAGATGCACGCACTCAAAGCCCTTCTCAGTATGGAGAACATCGATGTCTGTGCTGTGACTGAAACCTGGTTCAAGGCTCCTGACAGCACCCCGGCACTATCAGGTGTTACCTCATATCATGCGTTCCGGCCCCAAAATCCAGACAACACCAAGAAAGGAGGGTGGGTGTCCATATTCATCAAGGACACCCTCACCTCAAAGTTGGTGGCAACGCACGATGCATCGGAGACCATCCAGGTGTAATTAACCATAGGCAAGACTGCTCTGCAGTTTGTAGCATGTTACAGGCCACCCTCTCAAACTCAGGAACCGCACACAGCTTTCCAGAAAACACTGGAGGGGATAAATGTATCTCCAAACACCATCATACTGGGTGATTTCAACTATCCAAATATAGACTGGGATCACTACTCAAGCCCCAACACTCTAGCCCAAAGGTTCCTAGAGTTCATAAACTCAAATGCCATGGAACAACTAGTCACTATCCCCACAAGAGGAGACAACATACTAGATCTCATCATCACGAACATGGGGTCACAATGTTCAACACCAGAAGTATACCCATCATTGGTGAGATCAGATCATAAACTAATCTCACTGGAAGTCCACATCCCACCCCAGATAAAAAAGACCACAGTGAAGAACTTCTCAAAAGCCGACTTCACACTTCTAAAGACTGGTGTGGTCTCTTTCAAGGCCCCCAAGCCAGCGGAAACCATTACCCAAGCCGCTGAATCACTTACAAAAGCCTTCTACCAGCACCTCCAGGACTGCATGGATCAGGCAATCCCAAACAAAACAAAGACTCTTTGTACCAAAGGCAAGTGTCCAGTCTGGTGGACCCCAGCCATAAACAAGCTCTACAACAAAAGGAAGGAGCTACTACAAGATAGAGCAAAATCCGTAGAAGGGAAGACACCCCTGCTCATTATAAGTAAAAAACTGAGATCTCCCATAAAATCATCCAAGGCAAATTTTGAGAGAAAACTTGCTAAGGACTCAAAAGACAATCATAAGGCCTTTTTTTAGCTATGTTAGAAACCTGGGAGGAAACTCCCAGATATGCTCAGAATTAGTTCAAAATGATGTAAAAATCCCTGAACCAACAGACATTGCCAACATACTGGCTGACAGGTTCAGTGCAGATTTCCCCCCCCCAAAAGGAGAGATATCTATACCAGAGGATTGTAGCCCCCCAAACATCTCAAATGCTCAGGTGAGAACTGCTCTATCCAAGGCGAAAAACACAGCATCCATGGGACCAGATGGTGTCCCCGGTTGTGTGCTCCATGAACTCAATGAGGAATTAAACCCGCAGTTAGGGCAGCTGTTTAATCTTAGCCTCACCTCAGGATACGTACCCAAGGAGTGGCATATGGCAACGGTGGTCCCACTTCACAAAGGAGGTGCCTCCACCGACCCCAGAAACTACCGTCCCATCAGCTTGACAAGCCTGGTCTGCAAAGCTATGGAGAGGATCATAATGGAACTCATAAATGAAGACATAGGGGACTTGGAGACTTTGGATCCAACCGAGTTTGGCTTTGTCAAGGGCAGATCATGCCTTTTAAACTTGGTTGACTTTTTCGAAACAGTCACCAAGGCCATTGACGAGGGCAAGGCAGTCCACACAGCCTACCTTGACCTGGCAAAGGCTTTCGACACAATACCCCACTCGGGTATCATTGACAAACTCACCAGCTTAAATGTAAACCCATACGTCACAAGATGGGTTGCAAACTGGCTAAGTGACAGAACCCACAGGGTCAGAGTTGCTGGCGCCATGTCACACTCCAAGCCTGTCACAAGTGGTGTCCCACAGGGCTCAGTCCTGGGCCCACTTTTGTTCGGCATCTACTTTTCAGAAGTACAAGTAAACACAGGAGGATTATGGCTGACAAAGTTTGCAGATGACTGCAAACTAGGAACCATAGTTGAAAACCCATCTGACACAGACATCCTTCAGAAGGGTCTCATAGAAACGGATAACTGGTGCCAGAGCCATGGCCTAAAGTTAAACGCTAAACAATGCATAGTCATACCCTTCAGGAAAAACAAGGTTACCCCTAGTTCCCATATAGGTGGCAATCCTCTAAGCACAGAAGAGGTTATCAGGGATCTGGGCACCCAGGTTGACAGTAGCCTTTTGTTTGACACTCACGTTGCCAAAGTAGTTAGGAAGACCTTCTACATTGCCCACCTGATCATGCAGGGATTCACATCTAGATCAAGGGAGGTCATTGTTCCCCTGTACTCATCACTCATCAGACCAATGACTGAGTACAATGCCCCATTCGGAATGTATCTGACCCGACACCTGCAGCAATTGGAAAGGCCCCAAAAATTCCTCACCAGAAGAATAAAGGGTCTCAAAAATATGTCTTATGCTGCCCAACTGAAGGAACTCCAGCTCTATTCAGTCGCTTACCGTCTGCTCAGAGGTGACCTGTGCCTGACATACAAGGCCATGTCCAACCCGGAATTAATGAACATGCTTCACCTCAAAACCTCTAAATCCATCAGAACTACAAGGGCAGGACACTTAGACCTCAACACAGCTATTAATAGGACGTGCTGGAGGGACAGATTCATCACCCAGAGACTCCCTATGCTGTGGAACAACATCCTGGTACATGTGAGCCTGAGCACCTCGCTGGCTTTGTTCAAGAGAAATCTTGACCAATGGATGGGAGATCGCAGGTAGACCCCAGGGATAACCTCAGTGTCACTGCTTGACAGAGGCACAGCAAAATAATGGGCATATTATCCTTCAAACTGAAGGGGTGGCAGAAGCCACAAAACTCTGGGCTAGGCTTATAAATGCCCTAGGGCAGATAACCTAGTATGAACCTATGAACCTATGAACATAGGCCTGGTGCGGTTTCTGCTATTAGGACAGTGGTCTGCAGCAAGCTATATAGTAGTAGGCAGTTTTAGCCATTGGTATTTGACCATGGCTAATCCATGTTGCTTCTTGTTGTGGTACCAACATGGGGGTGTGGTTATCCATGACATTTATTGCTAGTCACCCTCGTTATGTAGCTTGTTCCATGTTTTTGCACATGTACATCACTGTATGGGATGTGACCTGGTAGTGTTAGGGTTCTGATGTGGGCTTTGACCCATTTTTCTATTACAGCACTGATATCTACATTCTCTATACTGTGTGCGTTTACACTGCACGCATCTTGCTGTTTATACTTCTGGCATTGGGTAACATTACATCTAGGTTCCTATCCCTTGTGGTACCTATGAAGATGGGTTTGTGTTTTTGTGGTTTATGATTGGTGAGGGTGGATGTTAGTCAGGGTCCTCAGGTGTGCATATGGTACATGGTGTTACATTACTTAACACATGGCATTCATGCCTCAGGTGGTGCTGCAAGGCTGCCTCTGTCGGATGCACATACTACACTCCCTGTACATTTTTGGAAGCAGGTTGTGTCATGTTAGGCATCCCTGTTACTATATGAGTGAGTCAGAGCGGGTATCAGTCCCAGTGTTCCTACTGACCAAGTGTATGTGCTATGCGTTGCCTCTTTGCCAAGGCCAGGGCATACTGGGCATGCCTCCTTCTGCCTACTGGGGCAAGGTCAGGTTGTTCCTCCTCCGAGTCACTCTCTGCCTGTGGTGGCCTTGGCAATGGTGGGGGTATGTTTGGCCCAGCCCTATGCTGGTCCTGCTGCAGCTGTTTCCAGGATCATATTATGTAGCATAGCACATATCATGATCATTTGGGTACATGTAGTTGGTGTGTACTGCAAGGCTCCACCAGATGTGTCCAGACACCGGAACCGTGACTTGAGCAGCCCAAACACACGCTCTATGACATTACGTGTTTGTGCGTGTGCCTCATTATGGCGTTCCTGTTCAGGTGTGTGTGCATTTCTGATGGGTGTCATCAGCCACGGCTCAAGTGCATAACCTGCATCCCCCACTAGGTGTCCATGTGGGAAGTCCCCACTGGTAAATGATTGGTACAGCTGCGTCAGATGCCAGATGTGGGAATCATGGTAGCTCCCAGGGCAGCCAGCACACACATTCATTATTATGCCCTGGGCATCACACATGACCCGGCAGTTGATGGAGGGGAATCCCTTGCGGTTAATGTAGGCTCTACCCCGCTCACCGGCTGGTGCTTTGATGCGTATGTGCGTGCAGTCTATTGCACCCAGTACCTCAGGGTATCCCTCTATTTGCTGGAAGAGACGCATATTGCTGGCCAATACCTCACGGGCATTGGGGAAATATACATGATCACCGACATGTGCTGACATGGCATCCAGGAACTGGTGCAGTACCCTGGATACTGATGCCTGTGATATCCCCATCATATCACCAGTTGGTCTCTGGAAGGTACCTGTTGCTAGTATTCTTTGGCCAACACATACCTTGGTTTCCACTGGAATGGGTTCCCCTCTGTTGGTTCTGTGTGTGAGGCGTGGCCTGCACAGCTCAACAATTTGCTGCAGAAGGTCTCTGTCCACTCTGTAGCGCTCTACTATCTCCAGCTCATGTAACCCATGGTAGGTGACCCTGGGCCTGTATACTCTTCTCCTTCTCCTCACTCTGGGTTGTCTGTCAGCATCTGCATTGTCACCACCCTCAGCAATTCGCCTATGCCTGATTATAACAGCTATGGCAGCCCCTAGCATTTCTGCTCTGAGTTCAGCTTTTTTCAGTTTTCAATTCTGATAGCTTACTTTCTTGCAGTATCTCTTGTGAGAAACACCCTGCACTGCTGTTTGCAGTGTTTTACGTGCTGGGTTGGGCTTTTAGTCTGCCTGTGTAATTGCCTGCTTCCAATTGTTATCACCAATTAACTCCAGCAGTATCCTCTGACAGCTTCCTTGTATTCTGGTTGTTTCCTTTTTCCTCTCTGTTTCCTCAGGGGGAGCAATGTGCACACCAGCTTAAGCATGCTCACAGTTGCTTACATGCGCGCACACATCCTTATACTGTGTGAACTTGGCTGATTCACAGTAAAACGCATGCACACTGCCTTACACACGTGCACGCCTGCGCAAACAGTTGCAAATGGTTTGCAACACGCTCCCACATGTTGAACCTGCCTTACACGCGCGCACACGCGCGCATGCACGTATATCAAGAAAGTTTGAGTGTAGGGATAGTGTGCACCCTCTATTTCTTGACTTTCCTAGTGTTCTGTTGGGACACACCTCTCTCCCTGATGTCTGTCTGTCATCTGTCACGTTACATTGCCCTCCAATCTGATACATTTATTTCTATCATTCCCCCCCCCCGTGATGTCACCTACCTCTTACTCTGTTCCTCCCCCTTCTGTAACTCTTACACTACTCAGAAAGTGCTCATTACCTATGTGGCAGTGTGATTCAGTATTGTAACCCTCATTTACATAGGATTGCCTAGTAGTGCTTAGTTACATGTCTTACACCGAGCTTCCCCCCCTTGACAACCACTACACGGAGGCCATATTGATTTTGGTCTGCTAGTCCCTCCATTGTCATTCCATGTAATACATTAATCCCACAATTGTGGGCTTATAAGCTTCGGTTTTCAGTTTTAGGCAGCGCACCCTGTTTGCACGGGTGTGCGCTGCAGTTACACATGAGAATCCCACGAAAAAAAAAAAGTTATTTAAAATACTTTTGCAACACTTTTTAATGCCAATGGCCACATATTTGGCCATTGGCATGCTAAGTGAAACATATGCACCCTTTATTTGGAGCTGACATAGCTCCGTTGTCAATTTTGCAGAAATGTACTCAGTTGTCAGCTGAGTACATTTCTGCAGCTAACACGTCCGTTACACGGACTGGTTTCGGCTTCTTGGATCGCTCAAATACCTCATTTGTATATCTTTGAGCTGCAAATGAGGTATTGAGCATTTCCACGCCCAGTCCGTGTAAGAGATGTGTTAGCTGTCTCTTACACCGAGGTTTGGGCTGTTCCTGGATTGGGAGGCTTACACCGAGGCTTACACTACTCTTAAACTCTGTGTAAGCCTTCCTGAATCCTGCCCACTTTTTTGAAGATGAATTAATTAAGGAGGTCAAGCTTGTTGCCATGGGTGCTGCTAAAGTCCTGGTTCTTGCCAATATTGCCCATTGATACTGGGAGACAAGAAATATTTTACCAGTAATTTTTGGTCTAATATTAAATTTTATCTGAGGTACATGGACAATATTTTATTCTTGGCAATGTTCTGAACAAGCTTTGAATGAATTTGTTCCTCTCCTGAATGGAACTTCAGATTTCCTGGAATTTTTTTGCTTTTATGATTGGGAAATTACTCATTAAATGGATGTCATGAATTATTCCAGCAATTGCAAATTTCTAATATCAGCTGTAAAACTACCATTTGTGATAGCTATTTACAACTATCCAGGAACTACCTCCTCTATCAAAAAAGAGATTTGGTAAAAGGTCAGACGGTAATGTTATCAAGACTGGTTTCAAAGAGAAGCATGTTTCTGGCAAAGAAACAGTAAATTCTGAAATAGATGTTTAAAGAATGAGGCTACTCTACAACATTGGTACATAACATTGCTTCTGAGGCTGCAACCAACAAGTCTGACAGGTTTCAACCTATTGTATTATCCAAGAATATTTGTGTTGGCACAACACATAGAGGACTAGTATGTACAGCATGGATATGATTATTCCTTTTAACAAACGTCAGCTGAAGTTAAGAAAATTACCAAGAAGAGAGAGGCTGTTTTTTTTTCATTTGTTTTTTTGTGTTTGTTTATTTGGGCTCAAAACATCTACTTCCTAAATTGGGGGACTGTGACAATAGGAGGTACTGCCAGCCATGCCAGAAGTAGGGCAGTGGATGCATGACTTGTGCCAACACAGCTAGCTGGAATTTTGTAAATAATTATATGTCACTTGTAAATCAAACTGATATCTACAGATGCTTGTGCTGAAAATGTATTTGTGAGGTTTGCTGGTATTAAAGTGTATCAAAAGTGCACCCTGCAGGAATGAAAAGAAATGTACATGTATTATTGTAACTGAATTAAATGTATATGTTTTAATAGAGGACACTGGGCAACAAAGGTTAACCAACTAGCTTACTTGAAAAGAAATAAGGGGAATGTAAATGAGCTGTTAAAAATCATTAAAATGCTACCCCACTGTGCTGAGCAAGACTGGAGATGGTGGGTCTTGAAGAAGCTTTTGTTCATTAGCTCAGTTAAAACAGGGGAAACCACCGGCACTGCCATAAACATTTAGATGTGTTTTGTAGCTATCTATGCTAAATTCCTGCCTCAGCTTAAAAGAGAGATACTGTGAGAACCTAGAGTCAGGTAACCAGATGAACCCCGGGACTCAAGAACGTCTGTTTTCCGTGCAGGAATAGTGTAGGAGCTCCTGCACATAAAATGGCTGTTGAGTGATCCAGGAAAGTGCTGTTTTCATGTGCATGAGTGTCTCTACACTGTTTCTGCACAGAAAGCTGTGTAGGATTCAAATCACTTCATTTGCTGGTAAAAACATGCAAATGAGGTGATTTTGTGATCCACAAACCTGGCGGGACTCTGTGCAGGAACAGTGTCAGACCAGAAATGTAGAAATACATTTCTGCATCTGAGCAAACGGAGGCAGGACAGCTCATGGAAAGCATGTATTACAGTCAAACACACATGCCAATGGCCAAATATAAGGCCATTGGCATTAATAATAATTTATTTTTTTATGAAATTAAACTTTTTTTTTGGCTGATCACGGCTGTTTAAGCTTAGGGCAGCAGAGCACAAAGGGGATAGTGCCGAAAATAAAAAAGAAATTGAGAAAAGTCAATTTTAAGATAATTCTGCATTTTGCCAATGGCATGCAGAATGTAAACAATATGAGGGAGCACTGGTTGTCAAGGGAAAAGGGTCCATCTAAGTGCAGTAATTAAGGACTTACACACTGGGGTATGCAAATGAGGGGGAGTTACACTATATCACAGATTTCCTCAAAGTGTCACCTTGTACCTAACCGCATAGGTGCAGCAATACAACAGTGCAAGTATAAGAGCTGAATGACTAAATAAGGGGGTGTGTCATGCTTGCTGTAAGCTCATTGGAGTTCAGTGGCCTGTGTTTGCCCTTAGCTAAGTACAGTTAAGGAAGGGTGTGTGTCTGAGGCTGTATTGTCTTATTCCATAAAATGCAAAGCGTGTTTGCATCCAGGGAGGGACATTTCTGCTTAAAAGTGTTTACATTAGCGAAACGGGTGTGCACAGCATACAGCGGACCTAAAAGTAAATAAATAAATAAATAAATAAAACACAAGAAATAGCAGAACTGTTTACATTTGAGCACCGGGTCTACATGGTGCACCTCTGGGCTTAAATAGGGAGGAAGTGGGAAGGGGAAACAGCAGCAGGAAGGCAATCAAGGAGAACTAGCATAGCTGGCAGGTGGAATGAATCAGCCAATTACATTGCAGCAGCCCAGCACACTAATGTAAACTATGCAAACACACTACAGACTGTTTTTTTCCACAAACCCTACACCACTATTGTACACAGATGGGGGATTTTTAACTGGCAAAAATAACTAAATATGTTAAAGGCTGCTGCTGCTTTACTCTATCAATATGTGCTAGAGACTGAGGGTGGTGAGGAGGAGAATGCTGTCAACTGACCCACAGTAAGGAGGAGGAGAAGAGTGTACAGACCCAGGGTAACCTACCAGGGCCTACATGAGCTGGAGATAGTAGAGCACTATAGCATGGACAGAGACATTTTACAGCAAATCATTGAGCTGTGCCAGCCACACATTACACACAGAACTAATAGAGGGGAACCCATCCCAGTGGATACCAAGGTATGTCTAGGCTTAAGAATGCTAGCCACAGGTACCTTCCAAAGACCAACTGGGGATATCATGGGGTCTAACAAGCATCATAATTCAGGGTACTCCACCAGTTCCTGGATACCATAACACAACATGCCAATGAGCACATATATGTCCCCACCACCAGTGAGGTGCTGACCACACATATGCATCTCTTCCACAGTACAGCAGAATACACTGAGATAGTTAGTGCCATAGACTGCACACACATCCATATCAAAGCACCACCTGGTGAGCGAGGCAGGCTCTACATAAACTGCAAGGGCTTCCCCTCCATCAACTGCCAGGTCATGTGCAATTTATCATAAATTTGTGTGCTGGCAGCTGAGGAAGCTATAATGACTCCCACATCTGGCATTGCTTACAGTTGTATCAGGCATTTGCCAGGGTTGACATCCCATATGGCTATCTAGTGGGGGATGCTGGCTATGCACTGGAGCCGTGGCTGATGACACCCATCAGAAATGCAAACACACCAGAACAAGAATGCCATAATGAGGTGCACGCACAAACCAGGATAATTGTAGAGCATGTGTTTGGGATGCTCAAGTCATGATTCCACAGCCTTGATTTATCCGGTGGAGCCTTGCAGTACTCTCCAGCTACATGTACACAAATGTTCATAGTATGTGTCATGTTACACAATATGATCCTGTGGAAACAGCTTCAGCAGGAACAGCACAGGGCAGGGCCACACAGCCCCCCACTATTGCCAATGCCAGCACAGGCACAGAGGGACTCAGAGGAGGAACATCCTGAGCCTATCCCTGTAGGCAGAAGGAAGTATGCACAGTATGCCCAGGCCTTGGCAAAAAGGCAACGCATAGCACACACTGACACTGTAGGGACCCAGGGACTAATACATCTCTCCGACTCAGACATACAGTAAAAGGGATGCCAAACATGACACTACCTGAGCTTTACCAAGTACATGGCATGTGCTATGTGCATACAACATAGTCAGACCTCCAGCATTGTCCTCAGTACTGGCCCAACAACAAGTTAAGTCACTCTTCTTATCAATTACTGAATGGAGTAGTATGTTCTCATACTTATATGCATGATATGAATGCAGGCATGTAAGAGAAGTGGGTGGCTGAATGGGATAGCAGCAGACAGTTATATGGGACAGCAGGAAATTCATAGCAAATGCTGGTGTCAATATAGTAGGCAGCACTACTCAAGGTGACAACCCCCACTGTAGTACATGTGATGGCCCAAAGAACTGTGGGTATCAATAGGTCACACACATGGATGTCAGTGAGGGTCACATATCCAAGACCAGCCTCACCCAGCAGGACAGGTGCAGATGACCATGAAGAAAGGCTGGGATAAGGCTAGCAAATGATGGCAGTGGTGAACAGCCCCCTAACAGATCTACACAGACATACTACAACAGTTCTGGCAGTTTCACTCCAGTTCTGAAGGGTAAGAAGTCTGAAACTGAAATATATGCCATTAAGATATAACATGTGTACTCTACTGATATACCTCCTGTCTGCATGATAGGTCACAATACAATATGAAATGAAAGCCAACAGAGTAACCGAAATACCAGTACAGTCATTTCAAATGTTAAAGTCTGCAGGTGTGCATCCCCCCACAATCCAAATGTAGAAATGCAGTAATAGATGGCCTGCAATACTCTCAAATGACCTACAGTCCTCTGGCAAAGGCCCATGCTTTACCCATAGTGCCAATGTATGGAATGTCAGGGGGTCCCAACTAACATAACAGTAAACAGAAAACAAATGCAAGGCCATGTTGACAAATGCCAGTAGCATGCCTCCCCATGTCCTACTGCAAGGACTATGGATCAGGCCATAAATACTACTGGGATAAAAGCCCAACTATAGGGATATCTCTGAGATATTGCTTACATAATGTTAGGTGGAGGAGAGAATAACAGAGGGGGGGGTGTAAAAGCATGGATGTCATGGAGTGTGTGAAGTCTGAAACTCTAATGTCCACCCATACTACTCCAGACTGTAAACCCATGAATGAATAGTCTCAAAATCACTTGTAAACCACAATGTGAAGGTAAACTGACTAGGTATATGAGTCCTACCTCTGGATAACTTGTGTGTATCTGTACAGCTGAGAGGTATGGCCCCAGCAGGATATAGCCATTCTGTGAAGTTGAGAAAAGCACAAGGACGGGTACCCCAGCCAGCATACTATCAGCATACCATCAAAGTGCTGGACCATTTACACAGAACCAGCAGTCTATTGTCTGTAGCTATCCCTCCACAATGGCAGGTGTGTGCCAGAATGCGTAGTCTATATGCCTCAGAATATTGGTCTCGGCTTCATTCATCTTGTATTTCCTGATAATTAACTGTGAGCAAAGAAAGATAACTGTCAGTAGTTGATGACATGACACATCACAGTGTAAAACAGTACATATGTCAGAATATCAATGCTACAACCAAACAGGTCACACAAGCAGCACAGACAGCAATAGTTACAGTATCCCTGTATATGTTAAGCCCATTCTGTCTCCATATTGGCAATATATCTATACAGATATCCTGCAGAAACAGTTTGCTAGGTGTCGCTGTAGCACACAAAACCCTGAATTGGAGTCCAACCCTTCCTGGAATGGATGCACACACTCAATATAGAAGGTCATACTGGGCATGCTCCTACACGTAGAGAAATGAAGCCCATGTCTCACAACACAGTGGACTACAGACATCAGTTATTCACAGCTGTCTGTGCACACACACCAAATTGTACACCATTGATACTTCACACACTCACATTGGATAGGAATGCACACACATATCTAAGGCCAAAATAATATAATATGTCAAACATACACACACAGACGTGGGGAAGAGAAAGACAGACAGCGACAGGGAGAATCCATTTATGAGGCCTGTCCCACCCACTACACATCCCACTGGCTTATATCACATGATGTGCTGATGTCATTCACTGTAGAAATACCTTTGGTTAGCCCTCAGCCCTATAGTGTCAGTGGTGCTTGTGATAACTGTATAACACTAGAGTACAAATAGCTATCCATGCAGCAGTTTTGATCTCAGTCCTGTCAAATCTAAAGTTGTGCATGAGTGTGTGTGAGTGTTTCTATATGAATGTGGTTAATACCATTTACACTCACTAAATGTCCCGTATCCCTCCTTCAGCACTGCTGCTGATGTCAGTCACCTTCACAGATACCTTTGGACACCTCCCCAGTATATAACATCCATGGTCCTTGCGATAACTGTGTAATATTGTAGTGTAGCAAAATAGTTAGGTAAAAGTTCTAATCCTGATTCTGGTAACTGTGTAAATGTGAGTGTTTGTGTAAGAGAGTGTATGTGTGTCCTTATATTGACCTGATTTTGTGGTCAGTCATACGTACAACACTTCCCTTACCCCTCCTTTAGCACTGCTGCTGATGTGACTCACCTTCAAAGATACATTTGGACAGTTCTCAAGTATTTAAGCTCCGTGGCTTGCAATAACTGTGTAATACTATAGTGTAACAAACTAGTTAGATAGGAGTTCTAATCCTGCTCCTGGTAAATGTGAGTGTTTGTGTGAGAGAGTGTGTGTAGCCTTGTAGAAACCTGATTTTGTGGTCATTCACACTTACAAAACTTCCTTTATCCCTCCTTTAGCACTGCTCCTGATGTGACTCACCTTCAAAGGTACCTTTGGACAGCTCTCCAGCATATAAGCTCCCATACCTCAAAGATTTTGGCCCCATTTGCACCCAGTACACATCTCAAGGCCTGACTTTAGCAGTCCTGCAGATATCATCCATCTTAGAAGTACCTGAGGCAACCCTAAACCAAATCAGTTCAGTGGTGCATGTGGTAAATGTGTAACATAATAGTCTGAAAAGATAGTTTGATAGAGGATTGAACCTCATCCCTGGCAAATGTAAGTGTGTGTGTAGGGTAAAATGTTTTTTTTGGAATCCCTCACCCACTACATCACCCAATGCCAGTATTTACAAGGGCTGGTGGTGATCCTCACCTTAGAAGTACTTTGGGACAAGATATGCTCTATAAGTTCTGTGGCATGAGAAATAAATGCAGTGCACTGTAGTAGCAATAACTGCATAAGAATGGGTTTGAATTGCATCCCTGGCAAGTGTTTGTGTAAGTCCATACCTCAAAGATTTTGGCCGTATTTACACCCAGTACATATCTCAGTGCCTGACTTTAGCTGTCCTGCAGATATCATCCACCTTAAAAGTACCTGTTGGCAACCTTAAACCAAGGAAGGTCAGTGCTGCATGTGGTAAATGCGTAACCATAATGGTCCGAAAAAATAGTTAGAGATTTGAACCTCACCCCTGGCAAATGTAAATGTGTGTGTAGGGTTAAATATTTTTTGGAATCTCTCACCCACTACATCACCGAATGCCAGTATTTATAAGGGCTGGTGATGTACCTCACCTTAGACGTACCTTGGGGCAACGTCCATCCTATAAGCTCAGTGGTGTGTGTAATAAATGCAGTATACTGTAGTAGCAATACATAGCTAGGTAGGGGTTTGAAACTCAATACTGTCAAGTGTGTTTGTCTGTCTGTCATCAGTATCCTGTGTGGGGGTTGGTGTGATTGTGTAATAACAGGATCCATTGGGTAACGTGGTTTGCTATATTATTATGTTAGGAACCTGGTATATGTCACAATGTCCATATTACAAGGCCAACAGTTGTCAAACACCATAGAGGGTGGTGTTGACAATCCACAGTCTTAAATGTCTAGTGTCCTGTGCAATGACTATGTGACAGTATGGATTAGTGAACAATATAGGCAACCCTTCTATTCTCAGAGACCACTCTCCACCCACGTATCATACACAAACATAATTGGCTAGGCAACAACCACTATGTTGGTAGTTCCCCTGCATATTGCCTCACAGATAGTACCCACAGTGTGATTACAGTTGACTACATGCCTGTTGACCACAACAGTGCCACTGACATCAGAAAGCACTTTGATATGTTACATCTCCTGACTGTGTGTTATCCAGCAAATAAAAGGACATGGCACCCTGTTCCATCCTCTCAGTAGCCCAATCAATGTGTACAGTGGTCCTTTTGCTATGCTCCCCAATGGACGCCTGCAAGAGCTGTAGAGTCTCCAAACTTAGCCCACAAAGGGAAAACCATGCCTTATACACATACCATGTATGGACAAACACCACTAATGCCACTGAATTCCCATATCATACTGTCAATGTAGGTGCAATCACTACCTCAGTTACGTAGCCAGGTCTCACCAAATGAGGTCAGGAATGCTACATCAGAAGATACCAATCTGTCCACACAACATGCCCCTTCCTCAAGCACACTTCCACACATCAAAAAACATGCATGTGGGACATGTATACAACCCAGACACTGTCCATGTTATGGAAATAGATCACATACATGGGAAGCAGTGCACATCACTGGCCACCCACAATAGAAACCTGGATGAGTGGATGGGGAATACAATACCCACCCCTGGGGACCACTCCAGTGACTATACTCCTGAGCCACACTGGGGACTAATGTCATGTGGCCTGATGCCAAGGTATTCCCTTGGACTAGCCTTGTAGAGCCTTCAGGCCTATTCACATACTAAACACCTATTAAGCAATGAGTCTATGGATCTCAGTACTGGCAAATGTGTGTGTGTGTGTGTGTGTGTGTGTGTGTGTGTGTGTGTGTGTGTGTGTGTGTGTGTGTGTGTGTGTGTGTGTGTGTGTGTGTGAATAGTAATCCCAGTGTGTTTGGTTGATGAATATCCCCTGTGGAAGTGGTTATTAGCAATCAGAGGTGTGTCCAAACCAGAACATGTACCATTCTCCATTCTACAACAGATGTTGTACATCAACATGTACCTATGTACAACCCTCAACCCTATAATCTGTGAGGCATATGCAATCACTGTGTTACAGACTGGGAAATACTGTGCACATACTGTACCCTACCTATGATATGGTGGATGTGTCACCACACTGCCATACCCTGTGGCCTTGCTGTAGGGCCACATCCTGGTGACACACAGACACCTAGAATGGAAATGGGATACAGCATGTGAGAACACATTCACTCAGCACTTCATTTGTGGGGGGAGAGAGGGGTAAAGCTGGCACTGAATGTGTTGCCAAGATTGTGGCCAATATCTGTTGTCTCAGAATAGGTATTAGCTTTGTGCAGTAACTCGCAGCACTCATATTTAATGCTGTGGAGGTTGTTGATGTAACTATCAAGGCTGTTATGACTGTTGTCAGTATCTGCTGCATCTCTGCTGCCATAGATGCCTGTCAGGGATTCCATGAGAGATCCAAAGTTGTGTTTGAGGGTAATAAGGGAGTTCAACAGTCATGGGACACCACCTGTCCCTGCAACAGTGTCCTCCTTCTGATGTACACATTAGTAATGACAGGGGACCATCACATTGTCTCCCAGTGTTTGGAGGACAGTGTCTGGGTTCTGTTGACTCTGGCTAATGCCATGCATTCAGGTACCTGTTTGTACAGTGCCTATGTGTGTGATTCCACAGTCATTCAGCTACATCCCATTATCACAGGTGCAGTGAAGACATCCATCCCTGTTTTCATGGCTGCAAAGTCAGCTTTGGAGAGTTTTTGCCAAGTGGTTATATTTGTGGGAGGGGGATGGCTGACATGTTGAGTTCCATGTTGATTACAGCCTGTGTGACTCTCACCATATAGGGATTGACATCTGGGGATTAGCAACTGTCCCATATTTAAGTAGTCAACACAGGTCAAAGTTGTTGCATCCTCTACCAGGGATCAGTATGAGCTGGTCTAGGGCAATGGAAATGATGAATCCCAGAAGTTTTGAGCACTGTACTGGCAATTGGCTACATTCTTCAGGTGATGGAGGGGTAGTTGAAGACTCGTACTATGTCAGTGTTGCATTGGACAATCAGAGATGGTAGGGTGTTGAGAAATGTGTATTGACAGTCTAGGGGCATAGATGTGGGCCCATACCAGGCTACAGTCTGGATTGCACTATTACCCCAAGGCAGTTGTACTGGAAGGCTCTCCAATGCATTATGATGATACTAGTCTGGAGGGGTTCCTATTCATAATGAATATGGAGACAACACTGCCTGTGGAGGTGTGGCCCATGTTTGAGGGATGACAGCTGTGGAATGCGTCATTACCTGATACTGCAGGTCTGCTGTCTGCTGCTGTGAACCACCTCTCCATTACAGAAGACATGTGTCCTCCACTCCAACAACTGCTGTGAGTGACTGCATCCTGACAGTTAGATGTCCACTGTTGAGCAGCATGACCCTCAGACTGCATACATGTGTAGCTGTTATAGTGGTAATAACATTAGGAACACTGCCTAATAAGGCACCATAGGGGTGGCAAGACATGTACCCAGTACCTGGCAACCCAGCGGTGACAGATGTAGGACATCTGTGGCAAGTCATTGTGTTCTATCAATCATGCCATCCCAAGCAGAGAGGTCCTGGATCTCCTGAGAATGACACATAACATGTAAGCCAATGTTGCAGTCAACCATCTGTTGATAGTAACGCAGCATCATTCTGGGTGACAGCGGTACACTGCCCAGGGCTACTGTCACAACCTGCCTGGACTGCATAATCAGTGAGTTCAACCATGTCTCCTGTCATGTAGTCCAGGGAGGTGTGTCCCAAGTCATTCACACCCACATGGATATGGAGTGATACTCATAGTTGGTGTGGAGTGACATGACTGGCTATATCATGTGTTAGATGCTGGCATGTGATTGATATTTGGCTGTTACCTGCTCCATATTCAACCTAGTGAGTGGGATGTGTGCGCCTCAGTACTGAGTTACCCATGATCACTGTATTGTGCAAGGTGGCTAGCCTTAGGGGCTTAGTTTGGGGGCACACTGTGTAGGTTAAATATATGTCCTGTGGCATGTGCCATGTCGTGGTGTCTGAGTGGGTGCCTGCCTTGCTGGTCTGTGCTGTTTGGGTAGATATCAATTGAGTGTCTCTGGGAACGTGGGTGTGTGGATTTTCACTGTATGTCATGGCTGCAAAAGTGGGTGTCATGGTGAGCTACATGTCTACATGGTGTGGTGCAGGTGTTGATCTTCTCCTCTTGACTTGTTAGTCCAGTCTTTGCTTGAGAATGCATATGTCCACATTGGGTGAAATATGGTTAACCCTCACAGGTCTGACTGTTTGGAGTTGAGAGGGGAGGGTTGTCTGTGGACATGCGGCAGTTGCAACAGTGCTCCAAAATGGACAAATGCAGCAGATTAATGGGTGAAAGCACAGATAACCACCCTTCAAACATACCAGGAGGGGTGGACATAGCTAGTAAGTACTGGGGTGACATATGTGATGAACGAGTACTGCTGACGGTTCACATGTGTGCCAGACTTTTTGATACAATAACCTGGTGAAGTGCCAAGCTATAATGCTAGTTGAAGTGCAAGACAGAAAGAACTAGCATGATGTACGGGTGGAACAGAAGGCAGACTGTCTACCACCTGTAATACTTTACCACAGCTGTGCTGTTGTCAGCAGCTTTGGCCATGTGAAAGTTTAGAAAGCTCTGTAGCACATGTGGTAACTGCGTAGCACTATAATAAACATACTAGGCAGGAGTTCTGATCCCAATACTGGCAGGTGTATGTGAATCATGTACTAATTGGCACATGCCATTTTTTACCTGTGTACTACCGTTTACACATCCCTTCACTCCAATTTAATAGACCTGTTGTTGTCATCCACCTTAAAAGTACATTTTGAAGTGGTAGACATGTATAAGCTCTGTGGCATGTTTGATAACTGTGTAGCACAGTAGTAGGAATGCCTAGATAGGCAGGAGTTCTAATCCCAGTACTGGCAAGTGTGTGTGTGTAAATCATGTACTATTTGGCTCATACAATTTTTTACCTTTACACTTCCCTTCACTCCAATTTAGTAGACCTGTTGATGTCATCCACCTTAGAAGTACCTTTGGAAGAGGTGGAAATGTATAAGCTCTGTGGCATGTCTTATACCATTGTAGTACTATAGTAAGAACACCTAGATAGGCGAGAGTTTTAATCCTAATGCTGGCAACTGTGTGTGTGTGAGGATCTTATCATGTGTGGCTTATACCATTTTGATGTTTATACCATACACAGCTGGTGACCACCCCCTGCTGCCATTATTTTCTATAGTGTGGAGACAGCATCTGCCTCACATGCAGCAGTTAAACCATTGGACAGTCCTCTGTACATATGTGTCTGGAATATCCATATGTTTGAAACCTATACGTCATCGGAATTGGTCTGTGTGCCTTAACAATGCCCATGTATGTGATATTATAGCCAAATAGGCCACAGGGAGTGTACTGACACATATTGCAGCATGAAGTATCTTACCGGACTGAAACATGCTGATAGGATGTCTGCTGCCCTCACAGGTGGCCTGCCTTGTAGGTGCAATACATGAGTCCAGATGCTTGGTTTTACAAGTGAAGTGTACTTGTTATGGGTTACATTAAAGGCTGGAAAAGGTGTGGGATGTCATATTGTGGTCCTAATTAGTATGTAACAGGAACACCTTGCATCTTAAGAGGGATGTGTACACAATTTGTATCCACTGTATGCCAGTAATGTGTCACGCATGACCTTACCCTAGGTCATTTGTCCAGCACAATTTGCTAGCCTCTGTCCAGACATCTTGGCACTGAGAAGTTGTAAGCTATGCTACAGGAATGTTGAATTCATATCAGATAGGTGATACAGTTAACCCTAGCACAAGTGAACATGCACAACAAGCAATATAGCTATTTCATAAAGCAATATAGTTATAACTGATGGTTGTGTGCAGGGTAAATTGCATGCGCTTCACATGCCTGGGGTATTGCCAGGCAATAACAGAACAATGTAATACTCACCAGCTTCAGGCTGCTGTCCCATATTCAGGCCAGTGGGTCCTAGGTAGTTGTGAGAGGGAGTTATTGTCAGCAGAAGCGCATGTGGCCTTGGTATAGGATGGAAGCAGCATGTCTGCACATCTATAGTACTAACCACAATAATACACAATGTCCTGTCCTCACCATAGATGTGCATCTTTGTGCATTAGAAAACCCCATCCACAACTGCAGTCGGACCTGACACATGCATGTAGACACACTACAGATACATGTATGTCTGATACATTAGTGTGCTAATCCCCACTGGGCCCTTACCTGCATACTCCTCATCCAGTGTGTGTGTGCAACCCACATCCACAATGCTTCCCTCAGCATCATGGCTTGTCCATTAAGAGTGAGGAGCATGTGTGGTGAGAAGCTCCTCGGTGGGTGTCAATGGGGCCTGGATGGCTGGGCCCCCACCTATGGTTTGCCGGTCCCTTGCTACAGCAGCAGCCCATTGATGGGCATGGCATTTAAGGTCAGTGGCCCGATGCTGTACATGCTCATAAATTCTGCTGTGCAGGCCAGCATCATTTACCCTGTGGACCACACTGTTCCACAGAGCAGTCCTCTCCTACACATCTTCTGCTCTCTGTCCACATGACAGGGCATAATGTCCAAACACATACTGGGTGATGATGTCTGTTTCCCCAACAGAGAATGCTGGTAGGTGAGCACTCTGGATGTTACCTGGAAGACATAAACAGGAAAAGGTCACAGAACCTCATACGGTCGTCAAAATGCACATCAACAATGGATATTACCTTCAAATAATCCAGAGTACACTGTAAGCCTCCAAGCTATCATGGCTATAGCAGCTTGCATTACACGCCTGTCCCTGAGCTATCTTATTCCCCCAGTGTTGGACACTTGATTGCATAATCCTCTATCCTCCATTCATTTCTGTGTAGAGGGTTGACAGTGGTCATCTTCCATGTGGATGGTGTGTGGATGGTGGCAGGTATGTGTTTGACTGTGGTGTGTGATGGAGCTCTGAGCACATGTCTGAGTTCATGTAGGAGGCAGACACTGATGGTACTATGCCCCATGGACATATGATGTTGTTGCCATCAGTAGGCAATATGTACATGCTCACCATTGCTGAGAGTAGGAGTGTGGTTGATGTGCATATGTCCATGTATGACTGAGGTGGACAGGGTGGTGATGTTCCCACCTAACATGTGTGATGCAGGTTGCATATATCCACGGCATGTGCTTATGAGGTGTTCTTTACCCTCAATACAGGGTGAATTGTGTTTATCCATCTGAGACTTACAACATATGTGGAGACATGGGTGTAATTGTCCTTGGTGGTGTGGATATGTCCAATTCATAGTCATAGTCAGCCTTACAGGTCGTCACCTGTGAACATACTTGCTTGCTCATATATAGGTGGACTTGCTTCAAAGTTGTTGCCTGCACCTATGTATCCCTGTACAGCCAATTTAGCAACCTATTATGTGGTTTATGTATTTCTGCTGTCCATCAAAGGGGATTACTCTTCCTTGGTGGAGGCTGGATATACAGGCCAGGTACTGCTGTGTCCATATAGCTACAGTGGATATAAAGGGTACACACCCTTGATACACTGCCTGGTATTTGTGTAATTGGAACATGACACCACAATAACAAATTTCATAACAATTCCCACCTGTAGTGTGACCTATAGCCTCTACAATTCAATTGAAAATATAACAATCTGGTCTGCAAAAACACATGGCAATAATACTCAGTACAATAAGACAGTTGAATGAGTGTGCACACCCTTAAACATGTGTATGCACCTCTTGAGATGGTTACAGCATTCATCTGTCTTGGTCTGGACTCTAACATCATGGCACATCTTCACTTGGCAATAGTTGCTCACCTTCCTAGAAATACCTTTGATTGTATTTCAATGGAATTGGACAGGTTAGGGGTCACATTCAAGATGAGAAACATTATGAAATGATCTGTGGTCTAATTGTCATACGGCACACAAACCTGGCATTCCAACAGGGGTGTGTACACTTGTGATATCCACTGTATATAGGTGCTGATATAGCTGGTAGTGGTAGGCATGAACAGAGGGTCATAGCACAGGTGGACACATCTCTGATTAATACCTGATAATCATGCCTACTCCAGTACTCATATCAGTGTCAGGGTACTCATATCAGTGTCAGGGCAATGCAACCACCAGTAGCTGTACACATTTATGTCTGTTGTATGTACTGACACTGATATTACACACATGTGCAACATGCACAACCTATTTACCTGACTGCTTGAAACCCATCTGATTAGTTTTTTGCCTTTCAGCTGAACATATGCATACAAAAATGTGCTCAGGGGATAACTGGTACACATTTTTTGTTGAATGTTAGTATGGCACACTGTATTTACAGTCTTGCTGCTCAGTCATACTTCTCAACCTTTTACAGCAGTACAGCTGGACAATGGCACACATAAATGGGTGTCAAAAGAGACATCACTATCGATACTGTATTAATATAGCTGCACCATACATTAGTACATTGATTGCACAGTAGGGATTGACATCACTGTGATAACCTGGAAGATGTCCAACAATCATAAGTAGGCCATTATGTTACAATGCTATTGCTCACAGACCTGCCAATGGTTTAGCTGACAGAACACAGGTATATGTGTATGTGATTACAGATATCAATCACAAATGTCTTATTGTGCATCAGAACACTGTACAGTTGAATGTTATTAATTTAATATATCACATGCAGTTCAACACCCATGTCTTCAACAGTACTCTACTATGCACACGCTCTCTATAGGTGTCTTAGCTTTACAAGGCAAACATGTGTCATACTTATAATCACAGGTAACATGGATATGGAAAACACCCCATTAACTGGCCTTGCAGTGGGACAGTCACAACTGTTTGACAGACATCCCTGCAGTTATCATATATGAGCTGTCCTTTCCCAGGTGAGTCCAGCTCCTGAGCTGTGATCCCACCTCACAACCTCTCAGAGCATCACATCTAGACAATGTCTAAAATGATGGGGGGATAAATAGAGACAGACTTTAAATATACTTGTTACAAACATAGGAAGTTCGTAGAATAATACATTTAGCATTGCAGTGAATATTCTTAAGGATGTGGAGTCGAGTGTTTGTCATTACCTGATGACTGCAATCCGCAGCTATTTGCCAGAAAAGTACAGATCTGTGGATGAACAGACAAAAGTACTTGATGGTAAAATTTGGACATTCTGTGAAGATCTGTACAGTTGAGAGGTATGTCTGTGATATCTCCCACTGCAGAGAGGGCCAGATGCTATGGCCATAACAGCTGTTTAGCAGGACATTAGTACAGCATGTGTTGTTGGGACATATATTCCTCAAAATCATATTTCCCATTACTACAGACCAAGTACTACATTCAATTACTTGCTTACATGTTCCACTTACCTTTTTTCTTTCTTCTCTTCTCCACTTCATGTTTCATTTATTTCTCTCTCTCTCTGCAGTACAGGGATAGAGCTGTTTTGAATAGATGGCATCATGGTTTTGTAAGTGATGCTCATGACCATGTGATGACCTGGGCACCTATTGGGGTTCCCCACTTGCTAATTGCATGCAGAACAGCTGTGTAGTTCTTCCAACAGCCAATGTTATGACAATACACACATATAAATGAGTACTCCATGTGGGCATTGGCCCTTTCCCTTGCTTGTGAGGAAGACATCCTGGAGTTGTATGAGCTACTAGCTCTTACAAAAAGACTTGTGGAGACAAGCCAACTAAATGGTGTGGAAGGTTAAAGACTTGGGAGCAGAATGTGAGTATTGCTGTTAAATGTTTGGAATACTGCTAGTTTAACAGGGTTTGTCTGTACATGCTACTTCTGCATTGGCTCCAGTCTGACAAAGTTCTGTCTCTGCATAGCTCTCAACTGTAGGCCATCCACATAATGGCCACAGGTTAGACTGTTATGTATGGGCTGTTCCCCAGACAGGTGTTGTCCTTGGCAAATCAGTAGTATAGTCTGGTGATTGCATTATATTGATAGTAACATCCAATTGTCCGACTTTATATCTCTCAGAAAAGATATGTTACAACAAACCCTGTAACACCAGCAACTTTCTCAATGTACGACAGCAATATTTCATGTATGGCCGTGTATTTGGGCTTCTGTTTACCAATTATGTCTGGCTTTGTCCAGATGTCATACAGTAATAGGTTGATAGGTATACTGGTCTATCTTTATTTAGTGCTGCAATTCCTGCTGAGGTGAAAGGCTGGGAAACATGTTGAAGTCTGTACATTCAAGAGGTAGATGTATAGAGAATGCTCTTAGATGGCCTTGTAACATATTTTATGTGGGGGACAGTAACACATGCTTTAAAACTAGGCTGTTACAACATGTCAGACATATTACTGATAAGAAATATGTCAGTTCTATAGCTGTACATTTGAATAAATAACACCATGGGGACAGTAGTGGGTCGCAAGGTACTGTTTCTGAAAACGTCTGTTCCTCAGTGTGAAGAAGCATTCATAAAAGGACAATTGTTATGTACAGACATAATGTATTAATATTAACTGTCGTACTTTATCCCATATGGGGTTAAATGAAGAGTGTAATTGGAGGCTGTGTATTCAATTATGTAATTAGGTGTTTACTGCTTCTTGAGATTAAGGCATGTATTTCTGGCGATGATTACTCCTTGAAGGTTTTGGCCAAGACATCAGAGTATAATAAACATGTGATATACTGGCTGGTTGTAATTTTCTTTGCTATGCTCAGACATTTTATTTGTTTTGCTAAGAGACTGATGTATGTATTGTCATTGTGTATGGCCTATCATGGTTTTGTAGCAGTGTACTGTTCACTCATTTATTTGGACTGTGGGGGGAGGGCAAATGTGAGTGTCATGCTGCTTTTGTATCCAACTGTGCATGCTGCCCCAGTTGTGGGTGGTCTGTCAGCAGCATATGTTTGTATGGGCAGCTTGGGACATGTATGTATGTATGTATATATATATATATATATATATATATATATATATATATATGTATGGATCTGCTTCATATGATCGAAAGCTCATATGATCGGCAAACTTTTCAGAAAGACCAAAACACCTAAAGCTCCAAACACTGATAACTCATCTGGTTGAAACTTATAACATCGACACATGAAATTCAAAGCATTATGCCCTTTCCACACTGTAGCGCGACCCTTGAGTTAGAATAAATAGATGGGGGGTGTGGGGGGCGAATCCCCCCACATAAATAATAAATTTTAAACATACATGTGGATAGTTATAACAAAAATGACAATATTTATCTAAATAATGTGGGGGGAACCCCCCCACACACACCCCAATGTGGGGGGCTGTGACCACCACACCCTCCCTAACTGTTTATTCTAACTCCAGGGTCATGCTACAATGGGGAAAGGGCATAATGCTTTGAATTTCATGTGTCGATGTCATGAGTTTCGACCAAATTAGTTTTTGGTGTTTTGAGCTTGAGGTGTTTTGGTGTCAGTGAAATGAGTGTCACTCATATGAGCTTTCAATCATATGAAGATATATATACATACATACATATATATATATATATATATATATATATATATATATATATATATATATATATATTTATATATATCTATATATATATACATATATATATATATATATATATATATATATATATATATATATATATATATATATATATATATATATATATATATATATATATATATATATATATATATATATATTTATTGTACACCTCAATATTTATTGGTAATATATCTATATATTGTATTACACATATATGGATCTCCCTACATATCTCACTCTCTCTCTATGTATGTTCCTATTCATATATATATATATATATATATATATATATATATATATATATATTTAAATACCAAGCCTTCCTAATTGCACACTTGTCTCTTCCGTATTGTAAACTGGCTGTAAAGAAGGGTATGTCTGAGAAAACATCATCAAACAATTCAGCTGATGTGGCTTACTGATAAGTTGTATAGGCTACGGTGTGCAGTGTCCTGGATTTATGCCTGCAAGGGTTGTTAATGTTATTGCTAGGCAGAACAAGGACTGTTGGACACAGAGTGGTTAAGGCAGTTTTCAGCAGCTTTGAGCATGTTGGCAAGGGTTTGTGTGACAGTAAGTGGTGCTAACATATGGTTAAAGGAACAGGTGCTTACATCGTGTAGGCTTCGCTTACACTGCGTAAGTCTGCTTAGCATTTACATTTAAGCATTGCTGAAACCTGCTAAGCATAGCTTAGCCCTACCAACTAGTGATCACTTTCCAGTTTGATAAAATAGCAGGGTAATGACATCTTTAATAAGTGTATTTAATTTCCTGTACATAACATGCTTCTATGTGCTGTCATTACAGTAGCAAGGGGTGTGAGTATACTGTATGGGACACCTGGGTATACTTCGGTAGTACCACAATCTTTTCTCTTCGGATTTGTTTCATACATGGGTAGTATCCCAGGTTATATGCAGTCACACTTGCATGTTACACCAGCTACAGTGCACTGGTAGACAGAAATAGTTTAACACATATGGTATCATTACGTTAGTACTTTTAAAAGTGCTTTTCCAAAAGTAAGAGTAGATTGCAGATTGTAGTACTTGAACCATACCCCCCCTGCATGCAAAGCTGGACTCTGATTACTGAGTATCTTGTTTTAGGTGTTTGAGCTGTATATTTATATGTATCTCCTATTGGATATTGATCTGATATGTTGATATTAACTGTATACTACTATGTTCTTTGGACATGTCATTGAAGACTGCTGTTATTTAGTAATGGCATACCTTTCAGTTTCAGATGTGTATCTTTCAAAACATTCATCCTAATGCATACCCTGTTGGCTATCTACTTTCTGTCTGTTCTCTGTACAGATTTGTAGATGTGAGGTATTGCTACAGCCATACCACTATATAGGTGCCTACATTGTAGTGTGCTGTGGGCCTGGACACTGCTGCTAGTTCCAACATATGGGACATTCCTTAATGTGGGCCTTGCCCCATTTCCTTGCCTGTGTGAGGGACATTACAGAGGTGGTGGCCTACAGATTCTCATACAGTGGGTGGCAATACATAACAGGACAGGACATGTGGAGACAGCCAACCAACATGGGGAACATATCCCCAGAGGTGGGAACAGATTCTATGTCATCAGCGGTGTTATACATATGGTTCATTGATAGATTGACAGGGTTTGTGTGGACATGCATTTAGTATGTGACGTCACAACTCAAAGTGATATGTCTCTGACATTCCTCTCCACTGGCACACTATCCACAGATTGGCCACATGTCTGCCTGTCATGTTTTGTGTGTTCACCAGACAGTTGTTGTCCTTGGTAAATCAGTTGTGGACTCTGGGGAATGCAGTCAGTAAATACTCACATCTATTGGTATTACAGACATCATATTCCTCATAAAGGATGTTACAACAAACCCAGTGACATCTGCAACTGTTTCAATGTATGGCAGCAGAATGTCCAATCTAGCTCTGTGTTTGTGCCTCTGTTCCAACCTGGTCATATAGGGGTTGATGCCGAGCTTAGTGAGTGGGGAATGTTATCAAAGGCTTTGGCCAGATCAATGTAGGCGGTATGTGTCATCTTGCCTTCATCCATAGCTCAGGTGACTGACAGCAAGTGGTTGACCAGGTTGAATGAGCAGGTATGACCTACCCTTCACAAAGGTATAGTGTGTGGAATCCTGAGACTGCATATTCCCATATCTCTGTCCATTAGGTGCATAATGATGCATTCCATAGCTTTGCATAACAGACTTGTCCGGCAGTTGGGGTGGTATTTCCTAGGGTCTGTAGTTACAACTCATTTGTGGAGAGGAGTGACTGTAGCAGTGCACAATTCAGTAGGGACAAAGCCTAAGGTGAGGCTGTGCTTGAACAGGGAACACATGGAAGGTACCAGGTCACTCTGTAGTGCATGTTAAATACAGCCAGGGATATTCCCAGGTCCCATAAAAGCTGTATTCTTGGCCTTGGACAGTGGTGTTTTAACCTGTGCTGCAGTAGTACTCGGTGCCTGATGGTGTACTGGTATTGTGATTGGTCCTTTTGGAGGGTGAGGGGTAATGTTTGCACTCAAGATGCCAGCCAGTATATTGGTATTATTTGTTGGCTCAATCTGAGAGGTAACATTGTCTAGTAGCTCAGAACAATTTTTGGTATTGCCATGGAGATTCTTTACATAACTGTATGAGGCCTTATGGTTGTCTTTACTATGTGCTCCAAGTCTATTTTCACAGCTACCTTTGTAGTATTTGATGAGGGATCTCAACTAGTCATTGAGGCTGATAAGGGTTTATTTCCTGTCTTGGAACTTCACCTTATTCCATATTGGTTCCCTCCTTCTGTTGTACAGTTTCTTAATGACAGGGGACCACCAGATCAGGTTTCTTTTTGGAGGTAAGGGTCTTGGTTGTATTGGGAAAGGCGATATCCATGCAGTTGCATACGTGTTCATAGTACATTGTTGTTTGATTCAGCTGTCATGCAACTAGTCTCCATTTGCAAGGCTGCCATGAGGTTAGCTACCTCTGACTTTATGAGGCCATAGTTAGAGGTGGTTACTTGTGCAGTGGGGTAGGATGGCTGTAGATTTCCAAAGGTGATTAGTTTGTGTTCTGATATAACAAGTGAGGTGTTGATTATTGGTGTAGAGCAACAGTCACCCATGTTAGGAAGGACCAGGTTGATGTCATGGGCATGTGGAATGGTACATTAGTAGCTTTCCCACTTAATGGTGATGTAATTGAAGTCAACCAGTATGCTAGTGTTAGGTTGGGCACTAATATTCTCCAGAGTGTTTATGGACATGGAGTGTGAGTCTTGGGACATGTATGGGGACCTAGAGCAGGCTACTACCTGAACCAGTGTCTTACCCAATGTCAGCTATGCTTGCAGGATCTGTAATGCATAATCTTGGTCTACAACTCTGGAGGTGTGTGCATCCTTTATGAATATGAAAATACCACCACCTTTGGAGCTTCAGTCCACGTTCTGCAGACAAAAGTTGTGGAATTAATTATAGGCTGGTACTGCAGGGGTGCTTTCTGCTGTCTTTATCCAGGTCTCTGTTACAGCACAGATGTCATGTTCCCCATTTTAAGGAACTTTAAGGATATGTGTGCGAAATGGACAGCTATGTATGTGGTGACATTTTGGGGGGGGGGGGGCAGATTGCCTTTTTTTTTTGTTTTAACGTGAGACTGGGATGTTGGGGAAGGATAGTAGGTATATTTGGGGAGGTAAGTGGGGTAGGCAGACAGACAAGACAGCATACAGGGGCAGTATATGACACATGTGGGGGTAAACACCTTGAATGTGGAGGGGTGTTTGGAAATCGAAAGCCCATGAGCCCCCAAATGGAAACAGTAGGACTGAGATCCCCATCCATGGGCAGTCACCACTCCACCTTCACAGCTGTGAAGGTGGCTGTGCTGGGGATGAGCAGAAGGGGCAGGCTGATTCCCTAATTGCACCACATGGCCCTCAAGCTGGCATAGCAGATCTCCAAACTCCCTTCGGAGCTTGCTATGCACCAATCCCTGGACCTGGCTTCTGGTGACAATATCATGTCTGCTCTTGCTTCCAGGGGGGTGATGAACTCCATCCCCTGAGGTGGTTCCACCCAAAGGTAGTGCAGGACCAGCAGATGAGGAGGTCCCAGGGTGGGTCCCAGACATGCTGGGGCCCAGTGCCATGGCCAGATGGGTGGGAGAGGTGGGTCTGCTGGGACCAGCCTTCCCAAAACGTGCTATGGTGTTGCAGTTTTAGAACATATGTGGGTTAAGAATAGTCAACATAATCCAGGATTATTTATAACAGCATGCATAGATATTCCCATTAACCCAAAACACCAGATTTGGAACAGTTGCATAATAAACAGAACACATGCATATATGAAACCACAGTGGCCATTACTACAGCATGAAGGTTACATCGATAGCAACAGGCGACCAATGATAGTATTTCAACATGGAACATTAATAGAAACACATTTCAATATTTGTTGAATAATAGGACATATGTCCCAACAGTAGGCTTTGTGTAAAACATACCCATTGATTTGTGTGTTTACATTGTTGTTGCAAATATGGTGGGGGGGAGAGATGTCAATTAACTTGTATATCCTTGCAGTACTCACAACTTTAATGATCATTGCTCTAATCATTACTCTACAGGTATTATTACTATACCCTATGGCCTTCGTTTGGTCAGTGGTATGTTTGCACACAGTGTATAATTCAACCATCTTATAGCACTTCCTGACTGTTTCTACACATATTCCCAAAATCCTACTTAAAATTATGCATACAGCTTACTACCACTCCAGGGATATGAACCATGGCTATGTCTGCTAAAAATACAACAATTTGGGTTTCATCCGAGTGAGCAATTAAGGAACTGCTGTCTCTTCTTTCAGTCTTTTCTGTCTAAGTCTCTCTTGGTTGTACAATCTGACCTTGTAAATATAACATTCTTATACAGACATTCCTAGACATATTTTTTATGTAGCACAGTGTGGGAAACAGTGATTAACACAACATTACTATTCAGATATCAGATCTTGGTGAATGCAACATTTCATGCCATACAATACCAGAGTAAACACAACCAGTCCAGAATTTAGAACTTTATTGCCAGGCAGTTACACTTTTATTTAAATATGACCTATGTGGGACTATTGCCATCATATTGTCTGGTTTATTCAGTACAAACCATACACATTTTTATAGTGCCAGGTGACATTTTACTCCTTTATATTTATTTGGTATGACTGCGACAAGCAGGATTGTCACTCACCAGCCTCGCGACGCTGCCTTTGCAACCTACTGGCATGGGCTTCCTGGTTCACAGCCCACTCAGCTGGAGGTGTAATGAAAACAGAGAAATATTTAGGCATATATATCCATCACATACACAGGCTGTACTTTGGTAAACAGTTATTGCTATCAATACTTATACACTGCTGGAACATCTCTCCTCTCTCTTACTTCTTGGACCCACTGTTCCAAGAGCTCCCTCTTCCTCTGTTTCAAGTTGGCATAGTGGTGCCAAACCTGCTCACCAGTCCAAGGGATACCAGTGGCACTGGTGAGATCATGGGCGAGACTTTCCCAGGCTTCCACTTTATATTGTTAGCCCTGGTACTGGTGCTGCAGTAGTCTCACGTCATGTTTTTTACCAGGAGTCCTACCATGACCTTGGACTCCTGTATTCCCCAGCGCTGTGCCCATAGGCACATGCCCCCTCCAACACCTGCCAAACTGTGTGTGTTTTTTACTTCTTACCCTTCAGAATATCCATGCTAATGCTACACCTGTTATTCTATCAACTTTCTGGGTTTGTAGGGACAATTGTCTCTTATGACTTTGACCAGATTTCTTACTCTGACGGGTTAGGAGGTGTGCGTTATGTACTTCATACCCTGCTGAAATTTTATGCTAATGCTAAACCTGTTATTCTATGAACTTTCTGGCTTTGTAGGGATGATTGCCCCTTATAACTTTGTCCAAATTCCTTATTCTGATGGGTTGAAAGGTGCACATTGTATGCTTCATACCCTGCCAAAAATTCATGCTAATGCTAAACCTGTTATTCTATCAGTTTTCTGGCTTTCTAGGGATGATTGTCCCTTATAGTTTTGTCCAGATTTCTTACCCTGATGGGTTGGAGGTATTACTAGTATTCTTGCTCTATTTAAATTGCTGTACGACAATGCTGGTGTGCAGGGGGCATGTGTATTTTGATAGCACTGCTCTCAGACACACACCCCTGCACTCAAACACAGAACCATGTTCGTTTTACAGCACAGCAGCACGCCTTCATGAATATGCATGGTGAGCTTCCGTGCTGCACATGAACGGACCCTTCCATGCAGGAATAAGCTATTCCTGCACAGAAGTTTACTGAATCTGAGGGGAGGTCATTTCTGTAAGTCATCTTGGATATTATATTTTACAGGGAGTAATCTCTGAGGATGGACTATTCTGTTTTTGGGAACCTAACTAAAAAGACTGCTCGTGTATTTTATTATGCCTTGCTCTATCAAGTAAGCTATTAGGGAATAATAATTCTCCTAGACTCAGTCAGGAATATAGTGAAGCTTAGTTTAGAGACTGTTTTTTCTTTATTTATATGAGTCTGTCCATCAGTGTTGTTTTCAATATTTTCTGTGATTTGGACTTTGTGGTTTACTGTTAAATATATAATAAGTATTTTCATGATCTGTTATTCTTTATTATTAAATATATTTAAAACTTTTACTGTGTCTGATCCCTTTTAGAAAGTATTTAACCTTAAAGGGTGCTTATATTTATTTGGTGACACTTTGTGGGCCACTCCAGAAGACCTAGCTATCTTGGTGAACTACTACCATTTGTATCAGTATAAATATCACACAGTATAATTGGACACCCTTTGTTAAGAGTTTTAGAGTAACAGATTGTGCAGTGACTGGTGACAGTGATAACTGCCTTATATTGTGGACAGAAGGGGGCACAGCAGGTAAATTTGTTCCAGCCTTTCCCAGGTGTGTGTGTGAAGAATCAAATCTCACAGAGTGTGTATGTCAGCTACCTGGAGCAGGGATAAGAAGCACTGGGTTCATAGAGAGGGTGCTGGAGGTCTTGGCTTGGACACTTGGCTGAGAAACTAACCCTACAGCTGTACTAGTGGGGAGTCTTATTAGGGACCTGGAGGGAGACAGATAGAGAGATCAAGACCCTGGACTGAGTGTGTTCCCTGTGTGCTCTTGAGGGAAATTGTGCTTGATGCAAAGAGATCTGTATCAGGAAATACTGAGTGTATGCATTTGTATTTCAAGTGCACGTCCCTCTCCAGTGTCAGTGGTGAGGATTCAGGCTCCTTAATTACTGGCCCAGCATGGGGACGTAACATATTGGTGAGCAGTGGTGTGGATATTAGCTGAACTCCTATAGCCTGTAAGCAGTTGTCACTAAAAAACATGTACTCTCAAGCAGCTTCAAAGTAGACATTCAGAGTTTTATATCACAATAGTTTTATTTATTTAATTTTTGTTAGCTTTGTTAGTCAAGGAGAGCAGGCAGGGATGTCAGCAGAGGATTATGGCAAGCTGACAAAGAACCAGTTGGCTGAGATGTACCACATCAAAGGACTGGGGCATGACAACCTGACGAAAGAGGAAATTATTGCAGCCTTAATCACAGCTGCAGTGCAGACCAGCAACCAAGAAGACAACCAGTCTGGCATTGCGGATGTACAGCTCTCAGAAACAAGACAGTTCAACTTTGCCTCACAGGACTAAAAAATCCATCTGGAGTTAAATAGACTTGGAGGCCAAACATTTAGAACTACAATCATCAGAGAGTCTGTGGAATTTGGGGGCTGAAGAAAATGAGAAACTGTGGCATTTTTAGGTTACAAAAATGAGAGACTGTGGTGTTTGAAGGCCAAAGAAAAGGAGGAGTGTCAACATGAGAGTAGACACTAACTTTTCACCAGGGTCATGAAGGTAATATGGAAGGGAGTAACCAAACCCCAGAAACAATAAAGGTCAGGAAATTTCTTCCACAATTTAAAGAGGGTGATAATTTTGATAGTTTTATTCATATATTTGAAATGATATGTAAACAGTATAATTTTGGACAAGGGCAAGTGACCAACAGTCCCAGTTTTTCCAGGACAGTCCCAGTTTAGAAGTCTCTGTCCTGGAATCCCAAACATTGTCTTTGGGACACAAAAATGTCCCAGTTTAGACCACTCAGTCTGAATGGTGACCTGGCTTCCCAGGGTGGACAGTCCCCCTGCTTTCCCATCCTAAGCTCTGGGGACTTTATGATTTTTTGGGGATGCCATTGGGTATGGGGAAAGGTCAGATGCCTTTGTCCTTGCAGGAGCCTTACAGGCCCTGCTGCCATCAGTCAATCACTCCCTCAAGGACTTCCATCATGGGGTGTTCTGCTTGACCCCACTCATGCAGGCATGAGCTCTCCAGGCCCTACACTCATATGCCTGGTGCTCCCATACTGACTTCTGTCAAGGCCAAACCCTACAGTCCCTCCACTTTGACCCGGCCAAGAGATCTTCCCCAGCTGTGGCCCATTATGTCAGGGGACTCTGCCTCCTGCATGTCTCCTGCAGGTTGCCAAATCATGCCGCATCACTCATGCCCTTGGACTCTCTTAGGGGAGCTTCACTCTAATCCTGTCTGCTCCTCCAGAACTCCCCTCAGCCACTAAAGGGTAGATCGCTCTCATGAAGGCTTCAGAGTCCTCCTGCTTTCCCATCCAGAGCAGCTCTGGGGACTTTGAGATTTTTCAAGGATGCTGTTAGTTATGAGGTGAAGTTGGATACCTTCACCCCAGCAGGAGCTTTTCAGGCCCCTCTGCCATCCACCCTGGTGCTTCCTCAAGGACTTCTATCATGGGGAGCTCTGCCTGACCCCATGCACTGTCTGCCAGTTGCTCTCTTAAGGACCTCCATCATGGGGGGCTGTGCCTGACACCGCTCACCCAGGCAGGAGCTCTTCAGGCCTCGCTAATGTCTGCCCTAGATTTCCCTTAAGGACTTCCATTGTGAGAAGCTCTGCCTGACCCCCCCCTCACCCAGGCAGGAACTCACCCAGCTCTGCCACTATCTGCCTCTCTCCCCCTTCCAGACTTCCAGCCCAGAGGGGGCATGGACAGGTCCATACTCCATCATCCAGGTAAGAGCTGTCCAGTGCCATTCACTTTCCACCTCTCTCTCCCTTCCAGACTTTGACCGGGACTGACGCCCTCTGGGGTTCCACTTCTACCCTGAAGAGAGAGTTCTTTTCCAGGGTTACATATCTCCTAACTGCTGCCAAATCATGCAGTGTCATGCATGCTCTTGGAGCCTCTCAGGGGATCTTCCCAGCCTCATGGAGCTCTGCTGGTCCACGAAGCCTCAGACAATCCCTCAGTCAGACTTCCATGGCACTGGTTCTCCACTTTGCCTTGCACCTAGGGCTTTTAAAATCACAGTGAAGATGGCCCTGGGTCCCCCCATCTCTGCACTTTTTGCAGCACACCTCAGTCTCTCAACCCCATCATGCCAGGCACCAAAAATGAGCATCACTTTAAGCCTCCTGGCATGTGGACTCTTGCCTCCTGGGTGATGCTATTCACAGAGTGGCATCCACACAGTGCCTGGTGAATGACAAGAGGCCAACCTGCCTGCCCTAGTGCAAGATAACATGGCTGCACTATTTCCACTTCCATGGGGGCTGGGAGAATGGGGTTGCAGACCTGGGTTCCCGGGGCAGCCCTCAAGTGTCCCAGTTTAGGTCATGTAACAAAATGGTCACCTTGACCAAGGGCTCTGGATATGGTTCCTGATCCTCTTACTCCATGGTAAAGCTGTAACAGCTGATTCTAAATTGTCTGATATTGATTGCTAAAACTATGCTACAGTTAAAAAATGTTATTGAAATGTTTTAAGTTAACACCTGAAGCTTACAGAAAAAAGTTTCATGAGTATAGACACAAGGCAGATAAAAGCATGTGTAATTATATTGTTGAGTTAAGCACTTATTTTCATAGGTGGGTGAGTGGGTGTAAGGTCACCACTTTTCAAGGGCTGGCAGACCTTTTGTTGAGGGAGCAAGTCCTTAACAGTTTCCCTGAGGACATGAGAATCTGGTTGGTAAATAAGGAATACAACTCTGCAGATGACCTGGGGAAAAGGGGGATCTCTACTTAGCAAGCAGGGCATCACTGTACAGAAAAGGGATACCCAGTACTCCACAGTGATATAAGGGAACTCATTGTGGGCAGGCTAAACTTCCTCAACAGAGTCCACGAGTAACAGGGGAAGCTACTAGTTCAGGAACACATTAGGGATCAAGAGTTAAATGTTTTAAATGGAGCTAGTGGGACTATGTATCATATAGCTGTCCACAGATGCAAGGTGGGGAGCAAAAGGTGGGGGATCCAGCAAGTGGGAAGATGTCTGGAGACAATAGGGGTACCAAACTACCACCAAAGTTTGTATCCTATCTTGGTGGGTAGAAAACAGTCCACTGTCAAGAGAGACACAGCCTCTCATATAACCATTGTGAAGCCTACTGCGGTTAAAAAGGAGCAGTACTTGTTTGGGTGTTCACTCCAGTCAGAGCTTTAGGAGGGGATCCCCCTTCTAAATGCCTTTGGCCAGGGTTCACCTTGACTAGGAGGTTGGGAAAGGGAAGCAAGCAAGTAGGTGTGCTAAAGGATATCCCTGCAGATGTCTTGATAGGAAATGATTTAGATAATGCAGT
>NC_056739.1:730386733-730389233 GCF_019279795.1 Protopterus annectens
GGCCTTCATTTTTGAGACAGTTCACTGTGTCTGTGAAGCAGAGGAGAGCTGTAGTGATACTATGGGCAGGTCTGAAACCATGCTGAGTAGGTGACAGGATGTTGCAGTCTAGGAGATAGTTTAGCATCTGGGTATGGATGCATTTTTCTAGGATTTTGGCCAGGGGGGCGAGTAAAGTAATGGGTCTGTAGTTATTAAGTTCAGTGGAGGTCCCGCCTTTATGTATGGGTGTAACATAGGATATTTTCCAGAGTTTGGGCACATAGTTTTCAACAATTGATCTGTTTATGAGAGTGGAGACTGGGATAGCAATAGCATCTGCTGAGAGTTTCAAGAAATAGCTGGGGAGTAGGTCGGCTGCTGTTGATGAGGTTTTTAGTTTGGAGAGCATGCTTTTGATTGAAGTGGTGGAAACTGTTTTGAGGGTAAAGCTTGTATTAGTGTTATTTGTGTTGGGGGGTAGTGAGGAAGGAACTGTCCTGTGATACTAAGGATAGAATTGAGTTCACAAAGTGGGAGTTGAATTGTGTTTCGATGGGAACTTTAGTGTCAGGGGTGGTTGGTTTGGGGGTAGCCTTTGGGGTGGATTTTAGTAGCTGGTTTAAATTTTTCCAAAATTTTTGCGGGTTGTGTTGGTATTTAGTTTGTAATGTTGTGTAGTAGGATTTTTTGTCCAGCCTAATGCATTTTTTTGCACGGTTGCAGTTCTTGGTACTTAGTTAGGCTTTGTGTTTCTTTGTTTTTTGATAGTAACGCCAGGCAGTGTCTCTGGACTTGAGGATTTGTTTGGTTTCTTTACTGAGCCAGGGGTTTGTAGAGGTTCTAACCTTGATTTTGTGCAATGGAGCAACAGTGTCTAGGTGTTGTAGAAATGTTTTGTTGAAATATGCTACAGCCTGGTCAAGTGGGAGGGTTTTTAGGGGGGTCCGGTCACAGTTACACAGTAAAGTGTTGAGGACCTCAGGAGATAATTTTTTTGTGTTTCTAGTGGATATATAGTTACTGGTTTTGCATATGCTTGTTCTACTACGTATAAAGTATATTATGTTGTGGTCACTTAACGTGTCTGGGAGACTGCCTGTGTGAGAGTACAATGTGGGGTTGCTAGTTAGGACCCAGTCAAGGATGGATTCCCTTTTAGATTTTTTTATCACACCTAGTTGGAATTTGGACTAGCTGCTGGTAGCCATGGAGATTTATTAGATTACTTGGTGGTTCTGATATACAGGTGAACCAATCTAGGTTGAAGTCCCCCAGAATAAGGGTTTCTTGTGAGTATGTGGAAGAACACCAGGATAAGAAGTCTTCAAGGCTAGCAGGTGTATTACCAGGTGGAATATAGATCACAATTGTGGTGATGACGTAAATATAAATATATATATATATATATATATATATATATATATATATATGTGTGTACATAAACATGCACAAACGTGTATATGTATATATATATATATATATATATATATATATATATATATATATATATATACATACATATATATATATATATATATATATATATATATATATATATATATATATATGAGTCTACTTTGTTTCTTCGAATCTCATTTCACCCCAACCACATCGCTGAAAACACTAATTACTGAAAACTCATTTCACTGAATCTCATTTCACTGAACTGCAGTTAGTATATATGGCACTGTGTAGAGTACTGTAAGGCAAGTAAAAGGTATATCCCTTTTCCCCACTGTAGTGCAATCCTGGAGTTAGTATATATAGTTAGAGGGGGTGTGGGATGTTTTGTTATGTGTGTGTATATATATATATATATATATATATATATATATATATATATATATATATATATAGGTTCATAGGTTCATAGGTTTATACTAGGCTATCTGCCCTAAGGCATTTATAAGCCTAGCCCAAATTATTGTGGCTTACGCCACCCCTTATATGAAAAAATACTGTGCCCATTAGTTTGTTGTGCCTCTGTCCAGCAGTGACACAGAGTTGATTCCTGGGGTAAACCTACGATCTCCCATCCACAGGTCTAGATTTCTCTTGAACAGAGTCAGCGAGGTGCTCTGCCTCACATGGACCGGGATTTTATTCCACAGCATAGGGAGTCTCTGAGTGATAAATCTATCCCTCCAGCACGTCCTATTTATATCCGTGCTAAGGTTTAAGTCGCTTGCTCTAGTGGTTTTGGTGGATTTGGATTTTTGAGGTGGAGCATGTCCATTAATTCGGGTTGGACATGGCCTTGTATGTCAGGCACATGTCACCTCTGAGCAGGCGGTATGCGACTGAATAGAGCTGGAGTTTCTTCAATCTGGCAGCATATGACAGATTTTGGAGTCCCTTTATCCTTTTGGTGAGGAACTTTTGGGGTCTCTCCAATTGCTGCAGATGTCGGGTGAGATACATCCCGAATGGGGCATTGTACTCGATCATTGGTCTGATAAGTGAAGAGTACAGGGAACAATGACCTCACTAGATCTGGATGTGAATCCCTTCATGATCA
>NC_056739.1:730394233-730396733 GCF_019279795.1 Protopterus annectens
ACAGAAGAAGTTTTATTTTGTTTGGGTTTAGGATGAGGTGGGAGTTAGTAAGCCAGTTTTCAGTCAATAGGAAAGATTCCTGGGTGTGTTTGTGGAGTGTTTGAAGAGTGGAGGCTGAGCATATAAGGATTGAATCGTCAGCATATTGGACTATGGTGGCATGAGGTGTAGAGGTATGGAGTTGATTGCTAAAGACAGGGAAAAACAGGGGCCCCAGGATGGAACCTTGGGGAACTCCTATGCTAACTGGAAGGAGGGGGATATTTGTTGCTGCGATAGGATGGCTTGTTGATGTCCCGCAAGGTAATTCTGGTACCATGAGATGGATGAGATACAAAGTTTTAGGGAGGAGAGGATGTTGATTAATTTTGGGTGGTTAGCCATATCGAAGGTCTTGAATAAGTCAAGGAAGATGGCAGAAACATATTGCCTGTTGTTCCTGTAGTGGTTGACTGTGTTAATAAAGGACATCTGGGCTGTGGTGGTGCTATGAGAGTGGTGAAAGCCATGCTGTGCATCTGTTAGCAATTTTTCTTTGTGAAGGTAGTCCGTAAGTTGGGTATGGATGATTCTGTCGAGAATTTTCGACAGAGGGGATAGGATGGCAATGGGCCGATAGTTAGTTAACTCAGTGGAGTTACCTCCTTTGAGTAGGGGTATAATGTGAGAAATTTTCCAGATAATGGGGATCAGGGTCTGAGTGATTGCTCTGTTTATGAGAATGGCTACTGGGTAGGCTATTCCTTCTGCTGCAATTTGAAGGAATTCACCAGGTAAGTTATCTGCTACTAGGGTGGTTGGTTTAAGCCTTTTGAGTAGATTTTTGATTGTGTTAACAGAGATGGGTTGGAATGAAAACAGGTTGGTGGAGGTTTGAGAGTGGGTTGAATTTTGGTGTGTGATAAGAGGGGAGTCATTGGTAGAGGTCTGACAGTTTGCAAGGGCTTGGATTGATTCTGTAAAGAAGGTATTAAACTGGATTGCTACACAGTCTGTGTTGTTGGGAGTTGATGGAGTGGGAGTAGCTGATTTACCTGGGTATAGTATGTTGTTTACTGCACCCCAGAATTTTTGTGGATTGTTTTGGTGTTTTATTTGAATATTTAGGTAGTAGTTTATTTTATTCTATTTAACTAGTTTTTTGGCTTTGTTACGTAGTTCAAGGTATGTTTGCTTTGTTAAGAGGGATCTATTTTTATGATATTGCACCCAGGCCTTGTCCCGGGTGTTAAGTAGAGTCTACATTCTAAACTTAGCCAGGAAGCATAGTTTGATTTGACTCTAATGGTTCTGGGTGGTGCATGGTAGTTGAGGATGTTTAAGATGGTGGAGTTGAAGGAGTTAACTGCTTCATCTAAAGATAGCTGTTTGAGAGTTTCCCAGTTGCAACTTTTTAGAGAGCCAATGAAATTGTTGGTGATGAAATTCCTTTTCTCTCTGATTTGATGGTAGGTGGCTTGGTGGATATGATGGGTTTTAGCACGAAGGAGAAAGGTTAGCTGGTGGCCACTGGTTATCAGGGAGACAACCTGAGTGTGACATATATACTTATATATATATATATATATATATATATATATATATATATATATATATATATATATATATATATATATATATATATATATATAGATATATGTATGTATGAATATACATATATGTATGTATGAGTATATATATATATATATATATATATATATATATATATATATATATATATATATATATTTTATTTATTTTATTTTTATTTTATTTTGCATTTGTTGACTGGGCTAGTCCAGCTGGATATATGTCCATTTTCAGTGGAGGCCCGGGGAGAAAAGCTCCACAAATTACAACAACATAAAAGGTCAAGACAAAGACAATAACAGTATAATTTGGTACATACGTTTTAACAATTATAGTACAAGCCTAAGATTATATATTTGATATTTCAGTAGGAAAAAGGAAAAATTTATCTAAGAATAGATGAATAAGACTAATACATTTGTATTAGAAATGGTGTAGTACAAATCTTTATAACATATAACAAAATTAGACGCACCTAGTAATTTATGATAAGAGATACTAAGGTCTCACAAAAACCTAAGAAAGAAAAACACTAGAGATCAATAGATAAGAGTATAGAAGAACAGCAAACAAGGATGGATTTCTAGTGTTATTTAACACATAGGTTGTGATACTATATGAAGGTGTTTGATCATTCCACAGTATATACTTATCTACATGAGAAAAAATCCTAAGGAAGGTTAAGCTCACTAAAAATTAGTGAGACAACACAAGATCATGATCATGGGAGGCTAGGAATTGTGGGAGTCTAGTTAATAGTTAGGTACTTAGTCTGGGTTAACACAGGGGCATAGCCGGTTTGATTTGAGGTAGGGTTTAAGCTTGCTTTTAAATAAGCTGACAGAGGATATTGAGGTTAGCTGGCTTGGGAGGATGTTCCAGGCTTTACCTACTGTATTGGAGAACAAGGTGTCACCAGCTAAGTTGTTGG
>NC_056739.1:730401733-730409233 GCF_019279795.1 Protopterus annectens
TTAGACTATTTAGCAAAACAAAGAAAAGTGCTGCCCTATGTGACATAATGTGGCAGGGATGAGACACATTCTCCAGCAGGGATCTGCAATGCATGCGGTGGTCAGATATCAGGAGAAAAAGAATCAGGATTGACAAAATGTTATTCAGCAGCAAGTATGTCAAGCTGGTGAGTACTCTTATCATACTAAATCATCTGGGCTGCCATCTTCTGACTGGGGTGTAAAATGTATGACCCTCAGGTATTCTAAACATCCTGTGCCATTCTTCCTTTACTGCATGCATAAAACCTTCATTAAATATATTTTGTCATTGTTTTTTCTTTCTTTAACAGGCTTACTTCCCTGGTTTCTCCTTGTACTGCTCTATACCTCTGCTCGGTATAACTTGTTTGTAGGTTTCCTAAATATATTCTAAAGTGGCACTATACCACCAAAATGTCACCAGACACCTTCGTCTCTGCATATAGTTTAATTCCTCTTGCTTAATTTTAGTTACTTCATCCGGTTCTGTTTTCTAAACCATTCATTCCTTTATGGCTGAACTGATATTTTGAAATAAGACACACTGGAAAGGCCCATTTGTTTCTCAGTGCTTCTCCATTTCAGAAATAATGTTCTGTTATGTATAAAACAGAGCAATAACCTTATTTTTATTTTGTGGCAAACCTTAACAATTGGACAGGTGCCTGTAAATCCATTCTGAACTAGACTTGTTTTGCCCTCATGGAGGCATGGGCTGCATTATGTGGGTGGGTATTAGCTACTTGATTATAGCTATTGGTCTGATTCTGCCTTCTAAACTCTAAAATGTATGTATCTGAATAGCTCATGCAATTCCTTATTCTGCTCAATATAACTCAACTGCTCTTCTCTATATTGCTAACAATCTGCCTTTCCATTCTTTCACCGTGTTTTGATCCAAAGATACTACAAGCCCATGTTGCTCTTTTTGGAAGATGGTACTGTGCACCCATGCTCTAACTTAGACTTCATGATACAGATGAAAAATGGAGCCATCAACTCTTGCTATTTAGATAAGACAACTTGTGAAACATCCTAGCATGCTGTATTCTCAGCTTCATAAAATGACTACATTGTCAGTGAAGGTAAGATTATTGTCAACCAGGACTCCTTAGTCTTTAAATTTAGTAACCCAATCCATTCCCTGATATTGTAAGTGATCATACCTCTCAACATCATAGTTCAAGAAATCTGCAAAAAGTCTAAAATAATGAGAAAAGGCCCCAAAACAGGTACAAAGTTTAAATATTGCTCTTATAAAATTAAAAAGTTGCTGTAACAGGATCTATGTTACCATTTTCTGAAGGATATGAAGTCTGAAACTCAACTGTTTGTCAGTATTTAGTGACCTCAACTCCAAATATTTGCCAGTAAACCCCAAATTTTATGGGGAAAAGACCAAAATACAAAAATGAGGCAAAAAAATCTGGACATTCTAAGAAAATCCATACAGTTGAGAGGTTTATATGAGATATATACTGCATGTCTTTCAGTTCCCATTCTCAATAAATGTTGTCTTCTTAATATTTAATAATGTCATTGTTTTTGGTCTATGTATTCATGTAGTACTTTTTCAATTTTAATAACATATTCTTTCTAACTGATGCTATCAATGCAGATATTGCAAAAATAGACCTCTCAATATTCAGGTTTATTAAACACAATCTAAAAAAATAAGGTCACATTAATTAGCCTTGATGTATGTCTTGAAATATAAAATGTCAACCCTAATGGAGACCTTAACTCTGACTGCCAAGACATGATTTAATAACCAATTAAGTATCTAAGAAATGAGTTGTGCTCTTAACCTTTCAACTGTGGCCCTATGATGTATTAATTTGAACTGGAAAATCGATGTAGGTAGAATCAGCTTAAATGTTCTTATCTATGTCTGTTGCCACACCACCATAGTAGAAAAAGTTAAATGTGGTTGTAGATCTACTTGCTATATTAGCATGTTATGCAACATTCTTAATGCAATTTTCTGTGAATTCGTCCTGTGATCTTTAGAGTATCTATTTTGCAATATCTCTTACAGCAGATTGATTGGTCTATATATTGTAACCAAAGCTGTAATTAAGTTTTTCTAAATCATCTTGCTAATAGCTGTTCTCCAATCATTGGGTATTCATATTTCCTAAAACTAGAGGCAAATATATTAAACACTGGGTCACCATGTAGGCTTACCTCCTATAAATTGAAGACCGGGGTGAGGTGTGATGCCACATAAGTGGTAGGTAACAGATTAACATTGACTAGAACCTACCAATGGAAATCTTATTTTAGGATCTGGAATGTGGCCTTGGTGGGGGAAGGAGCCAGAGCTTCTGTACAAAGCTGAAAATACTGGCAAGATAATATTAGGCTTCAGCACAGAGTCTAGAATAAGACTTCCTGTTTGATGATGGTCTCACTTCTGCTCTGGAATGCCACTCAGTGAAGGTCCTAACCAAGAATGTGGATTATCTCAAGCACCTGTGTAGACACCAAACAGTTGAATTTTATACCAGTAAAAATAGTGGATCACTTCATGGGAATTATAGGTGAGCTGTGTGCAAGGATAGCACTTAAGGATTTGGTAGTCCTACTGGGAAAGTTCAGAGCTGACATGTAGAATGGTGGAAGTAGTTGGGGGAACATGACTTCAGAGAACAAATATCATGCGCTACAACATAGGAAGTGTTAATGGATTTCTGTGCTACTCATGGATTTTCCATAAAGAAGCTCGTGACTGAACATTAGGCTGCTCATAAGAACTTGGTAGCAAAGCATCTTGGGGTCAAAGGTCAGTAGGTTGAAGTCAGGGATCAACTTTGACCTGACACCATGCATTCTGGAATGTCAGTTCTAGAGCAGTTCTAAGCCATTAACTGGCCACCATTTGTTAGTTAGTTGGGTCATATTGCTAAGGCAGCAGTTGGACACATCCTGGAAACCCAATGGTGTTGTAAGGATGGCCTAAGAAGAGTTCAGCTTCTGCTTCTAGAGAGCTTCTTCCGTTTATTTCAGGGAAAGTTCAAGAATGAGCAATCCAGACAGATCCAGTTAAAGACTACTGTAGAATATTACAGTGTTGCTCCACATTTTGAGTCCTTTAACCTATTAATCTATCTCTATGGGTGTATTTTGCTTTATCAAAAACCAAAATTCAACTCATGAAGTACAATATGCTTGAAAAACAGCCAACAACAACGACAAAAACTAACCTAAATTCCTCTTCTTTTGGAAGTGTTGAAGCCCCTCAAACCCTTTGCTACTTATTTATATATCAACTCCGATATTACACTACAGTGGGGAAAAGATTAATTCCCTTATCTCCACTGCACTGCAATCTCATACAGAAATAAAAGCCAACATTTCTAATATGGTGATTTCAATCATACAAGCCAGCGTTTATTTTCTTCAGTTATAAACACATTTGACAAAATGAGCATATGCTATATATAAAGAGTTGGTGGGGAGACATAAAAGCACTTTGAGCAGGGCATTCTGAGCAATTATGGGGAAATTACCCTAATTAGGATATCAGCGCACAGTTTAGCTGCGGAAAGTATCAATTTTACATTAGATAATACTAATACTAATACCACCAATACTACTACTGCTACTACTAGCGTTACTACTAATAATAATAATGAATGATGATATCATTATTATTATTTTATTAGATTTTCTATTTCTTTTTAACCCAGACCTCTTCAATACTCTTCACAATTTGTAACCATCTTCATCCTATAACTAATTCAGTGTCTCCTACTCAATATCTATTTGCAGCTGATTAGATTTCAAAGGTAAGTGGACCATTCTAAGCTTGATGTTAACTAATATTTTACTGTATTCTTCATTTAACTCTCATGTTTTTATTTACTGTCATATTATTACAATTCTGTATATGTTCATTTACTATTCTATGTGTACATTTACTATTTCTATGTATGCTCATTTATTATGTTTTGATTAACTATCATATCATTACTAGTCTATGTATGCATGCACATTTGTTATGTAAATTTTGTATAATTGCCTTCTCCTAATTCTATAAAATGGAGTATTTTCTCCCAAGCGTCCACTGAAATGGGACTTGTGCCCAGTTGGGCTTTCCCTGTAAACTAAAGCAATAAATACATTTTGGAGACACAAAGGTAGCATCATTACTTGCTGACAATGCCATCTTTTTGATATCTGGGCAGTTATTTCTGTACTGTGTTGAAATAGCTGGGATGAAAATCAGCACCTCCAAACGAGATACATTATTACCTCTACAAAAAGGGGGATCATTTTGTGCACATGGGGGTCAGTTGCCTCAAATACAGGAGTTTATAGTGAAAGACACCTACATATCAGTAATGAATCTGGATTTATCCAGGAGCAGCATGATTTGCCAGTGTGTACATTTCACACCAGTAGGTCATTTGTAGGTCAGGCTACATTGCTGGTTTGGCACTGATTACTAACTGTATACAAAAGCCTTTTCTAAGAATATGTTCACCTTTTTAAATGTATTAAAGCACTTTTTATTGCAGACACACACCTCTGTTTAAGCTACTCAGTTGGCGCATCTGCCTGATATATGGCAGATGTGCATGTTTATGCATGTCGATTCTCATGTGCAGCTCATTAGTGAAGCTTGGTTTCCATCACTGATGCCTTGTAGTGGGGAGTAGGACATGAACTACTGAACAGAAGCAATGGTGGAAGCTTTGCTGGCACTATGTGTGACAGTTTGGGTATAGGACAAAGCAGTCACTTTACTGATCCATCTATGGCTGCATTCTCAGATATGATTGGAAGCTTTTATTTGCAATTAAAGTGATAAGATCAAAACATTAAGCTGTGGAAATGAGGATCCTTCACTGGTATACTAGGCTCACTCTCTGTCACAGAGTAAAGATCTCAGAAATTCAGAGGGATATCAGAGTAGAACCACTCTTGCTCTGGGATGGGAAGATAAAGTTAAGGAATTTTGGTCATATAGTAAGGATGCCTCTAATCACCTTCAGCAAGGAATGTACTGATATGACACATGGGAAGACCCAAGATATGGTGGAAAGATTATGGGGGGAATTTAATAAAGTCTACACATTTTTTTCTGTGTAGGCATCGCTGTGCACTGCTTACTCGAGCGTGAACATTTTTAGATTCTGTAAGCCCTGCTGAGTGGCACACATGCACGGTCTAACATGGAAACTTCCATGTCATGCAAATCGCCTCATAAGTAGGTGAATGTCATGCAAATTAGGCAGGTAGAGTGATCCAGCAAGCAGATATGCATCTGTTTAGACCCTGGGCTGGATTCAGTAAAGCCTACACTAAGTGTACACTGTTCTGAGGAACAGACAACACATACATAACTCACACCTTCTTCCTCCTAATTTTACTTTTCCTACTGAAATTTTTGCTGCTTTAAATATTGACAGGGATTCATAAAGGTTACCACAAAATGTAGACTACATGTACACTTAGCGTAATCTTTCTGAGTGACTAGAAAACACAAAAATTGAGATAAAAATGTTATTGAATATATATCATGTACACTAAGTGCACAGGAGTGTAGACAGACAAAAGGGGTTGTAAAAATGGAGATATATGGACAGAAATATCATATCATATACACATATGGGCAAAAGTATTATCCTATATGTCAGAAAAATTAAAGGAAATAAGTTAAATAATTTTTTTTAATAATCTGGGCATGTTTGCACAGCATACAGCAGAGCACAAACATGCTTTACAGAAAAAGAAATTGGAAAAAAGAAATTAATTATTATGGGACAGAAATTTATTATAGGACTGTACATGGCGTCCCTACAATTGTGCATTGGTGCTGTTGCTGATGCGGTTGGGCACCGAAGTGTGTAGTTTCCAGGCTGTGAGCACAGATATCTACGCAAATGAGGTAGAGGTACTGAATAGCAGAAACGAGTCATCATGTCTGCATATACCCTTTGTGTAGGATTAAACCCATGTTGCTATTGACACAGGATGTAGCTGACATCATGAGGGGTGTGTCTACTGACTTCTAAGCTCACTTCCTCTTAGGTGCACATGTTTGCATGTTTGCATGGCATGCCACCTGGCTGAGCATGTCCCTTCAAAGGGGGGGGGGGTGTCCACTAACTTTTAAGCTTTGTTTACCTCCTGTGAGCATATTTGTGCAGTGTGCTGCCATGCTGAGTGTGTGTAAAAAATGTTATTAATTAGTTTTGATGCTTGCTTAAGCTAAAATAGGGCCATTAAATGATGTTAATTTTATTTTAGGCAGGTGGAATGGATCATAGTTACCAAATCACACATTCTACACATACAGCAGAGCTCTATAAAGTATGCATAAACCCTACATTCTGATTTGTCCCCAATACTCTGCACCATTGGAGTACAGACTTGGGAATTTTAACTGAGAGAATGCTGGGGGGGGGTGCAGATCTGCTGCACCTGTATGTGGTAGATGCTGAAGTCAGTGCTACTGCTGATGACAATAGGCCTAGACAGAGAAAAAGAGTGTTCAAGCCCAAGACAACCTTCCAGGGGCTACTTGAGCTGGAGATAGTTAAGCGCTACAGGGTGGAGAGGGACATACTACAAGAACTCATTGAGCTTTGCCGCCCTCAACTCAGACCCAGAGCTAACAGAGGTGAAGCCATCCCAGTGAAAACAAAGATATGTGTAGCCCTTAGGATACTAGTTACATGTACTTTCTAAAGACTAACTGGGGACATGATGAGGGTCTCAAAGGCATCAGCATCCATGGTACTCCACCAGTTCCTGGATGCCATGCTACCACATACCAGTGAGCATATTTCTTTTCCCCTCACCATTGAGGTGAGGGCCAGCAATATGCAACACTTCTACCATGTAGCACACCACCCTGAAATACAGGGTGCCATATATTGCACTCATGTACACACCAAGGCACCACCCAGTGAGGAGGGTAAAATCTACATCAACTGCAAGGGGTACCACCCAATCAACTGCCAGGTCATGTGCAATGCCCATGAGATTATCATAAATGTGTGTGTGCTGGCAACCCTGGCACTTATCACAACTCCCGTATCTGGCATGCATCACAGTGTACCAGATGTTTGCTAGGGGGACATCCTACACAGACATTTACTGGGAATGCTGGCTATGCCCTGGAGCCGTAGATGAAGACACCCATCAGAAATACACTTACACCCATGGAAGAACCCCATAATGAGGCACACACACACAAACTAGGAACATCATGGAGCATGTGTTTGGGCTTCTGAAGTCATGGTTCTGGTGCCTTGATATATTTGGTAAAGCCCTGCAGTACTCTCCACCCACATGTGCACATATGTTCACAGTATGTGCTATGCTACACAATATGATCCTGCAGAAACATCTGTAGCAGTATCGGCAAAGGGAAGGGATACATAGCCCCCCACCAGGGTCCAGATCACCACAGCTATAGTCACAGGAAGACTCGGAAGAGGATCCCCCTGATGATGTCCCTGTAGG
>NC_056739.1:730414233-730459233 GCF_019279795.1 Protopterus annectens
GGGAAGAGTACATGGAGGTTATGAGTATGCCAATTACAGGTGATTGTGCCCTCAGCTGTGATGTAGGATTCCCATCATACCACTGGGGAGATATGGTGATCTCAGGCACATTAGGTGTAAACCTATGTGGCCAGGTCTGTGTGTCCTGTTCTTTCACCCTTGAGTATGGTCATCACATGTTGCGACTGATGTGCTACTTACCAGGCACATAGATTTTGTGATATAAATGATACTACATATATATTTGCATGGAGTTTATGGACATTATTATGTCAGCAGGCATTTGTCCATCAATACCCTCTTGTAGGATAGTGACATAACTCATAGACTCTATGAGTGCTCACAGTTTGCAGGCATCAGCCAACATTGTTAGCCCCAGATAGTCAGTATTCACTTGTATTGTGGTTAAATGGATTCTAAGCAGTAGAGGACCCAGGACTGAGCCTGTTGAACACTGGTGCTTACATATCAGCTGTAGGAGGTGGATGTCCTTATGTTGAGTATGTGTGCCATCAATGGGCCACTAAGTGACCCTACAATGATAATAAGGTCAATGGCTAAGTGGGCTTTTCATAAATTATGCCTGACTATGGACATAGTCAGTCAGATGGCTTGGCTCAGTCCAGGGGGGTTGTATTTTCCAATGTCCCCTCACCCAGGTCATTAGTGACTGCCTTGGAAATGTCCGCCATGTGTAACAGTCATGATCCCTCTGTCAGACATCCAAACTGTGTACAGTCAACTGTATGTAGATCACATATATGTGTGCTGGTCTGCTCCATGATGATTGCCCCTGCAGCCATACAGATATAGATACTCAGACAAAGAGGTCTATAGTTCTGGTAGTCATTGCATGGAACACCTCTGTGCATGGGTATAACAGTTGCCATTGTCTAGTCAGCTGGTGTCCAGCCAGTAGTTTCAGTATAATTGCAAGGAGTTCCCAATAGTGCCATTAATCCATGACAGATCCCATGTAGAATGCAGCCTAGGATGTTAGCATGTTCAATAGATGATGTGTATCCTTCATAGAAGGGCCATGTATGACCTACTCTGTAGATATGGAAATTATGGAACAGGTTGTAGGAATGTCATGTGTCATATGTGGCGTGGACAGGGGAGAGAAGTTGATGCATAACAATAAACAGAACATGCTGGAACAAACTACCTATCTATATCAAACAATGCTCCTCATTAGCACTCTTCAAGAAAATCTTGATGATTGGATGGGAGATAGGAAATTCACCATGGGGATCACTTTTGTGGCTCTGCTTGACAGGGGCACAGGGAAAATAATTTTCTTGGGTGGCGAAAGCCATGGCACCTTTTTGGCTAGGCTTATATAGTACCTAGGGCCAATAGCCTAGTACCTACCTATGAACTTATGAACCTATGTGGGACTACAGGTTAGCTATGAGTACAGACTCATTATATGTGGCATCATTATGTATAATTTCACCAACAATCTTGGCCTGTCGTTTGAGTTTACACATGTAACTACACTGTGTGTTGTGGTTCTGCTTTGTGTGGGTGGCTAATTTTGTCACTTACTGTGTCTACACAACATCACAACACTATGTGGTTGTTTTAGCTGAGGAGGTTGTGCCTCCATTTTGGGGGGGCACCCTCACCCCAACTATCACACAGCAATTTTCACTTTTCATTGTACAGCTATATAATGGCAGTTGTCCACCAGGCAGGTTTGCTGTGGCATAAGGAACCTGTGTTCCTCCTGTCAGGTAAGGCCGAGTTCATGTAGTTGTAATGCTGCTGGCATAATGCATGGGTATAGAGCTCTGTATACTTGCCTGTCTCATCAGAGGGGGGAGGTGCAGTCAGGCTACGTAAACCATCCCACAGCAGGTAATAAATGGCTTGGTTGAAATATATGTCTGCATTGTCTGCAAGAGGGGGATTAGTGCTGGCAGTTTTAATGACACTGATCTGTGGTCAGATTCCCACCAGGGAGGACCTCACATCGGGGGGTTGCAGTAGTCACCCGTATTAGTAAACATATTATGCATATGTTGACCTCCTTGGGGGATGTCATGGCACTGCTCCATGGCATTGTAGTTAACGATATAGGCTAACCATAGGGCAAGTGAGCTGCTGCACAACTAAGTAACACAGCTAGTGGTTACTTAATGCCACCCCACATCATGGTATAATGATACATCTTGATAGACGCACATACATACAGATATTCACAATGGGTGTCTGAATTCATGGAGCTGCTCCTGTAGCCAGCTATTGCTTGATTATTTGCCATTCCAGTACTGAATGGCATTTGTAGTGTCTCTGGGAAATCACAGTTTTTCACATAATCTGGATGTGTATTTATCCTTAATGAGTATGTATACACCACCTGCATTACCTTGAACACTGTCATTTTGATGTGTGGAGATGTGAGATGGGCATGTAGTCTGATATGGCTGTGGTGCTGTCCACAGCTTTGAAACAGATGTCCTTGAATGCACATGTCTGCATAATCCAAGGTGGCAACACATCCCACAGAGTGGGGTTCAGTGTTGTCATACCCACCATGTAGCAGCATAACCACAATTTTGTATAAAGATGGTATTCTCTTTGCCAACTTTTCCCTACACAGTGCATTTAAGATGCATTTTGGGGGTGTCCGTAGCCATGGCCATTACTCCAGGTGTGAGAGATGAACACTATCACTGGTGAAGCATTGATTTCTGTTCAGCAAAGCATCACAGGCAGACATGTAGTAGATCCCCTGACAATGACACCACATGTTAAAGCAATTATTGACTTCCATCAATTTCTGTGTATATGGAGACATCATCATAGGTGAGGGTGAAATGAAGCTGAAAGCTATGTGTATACCTGTGAGAGACACAGACTGGCTAAGCAAAGTCATGTGTCTGCATTCAGGCCAGTGACATATGTCCCTAGTTGTACACACCTGCAGGAACTATGATGTCAACATTATGTTAACTGATATCTCTTGATTTGCAGCAATGTGTGGTAAGATCTATTGTGTCAATCCACAGACAACTATCTGTGATCTTTCCTATATGTAGCCACTTCACACAGACATCAATGTGTCTCACACCTCTGATTAAGAGATGTGATTTTGTGTTTTGCCTTGGGTGTTCGACCAGTGAGAGAGTGGTGCATGCAGTATTATGTGTTCTGTGCATTCCAGAGTCAGGATTTTCTTAGGTGTCTGGCAATGTGTCTAGTAAGGAGCTGCATGCATGCAGGTGTGTGTGATGTGGGTGTAGGTGGTTCAGGATGTTAGATGTGAATGTTGGCATAATGCTCATTGCCATATGTAATGACTGCTGTTGTAGACACCATGGCAGCAAGGTTTGAAATGCAGTCACATCTGTCACACATTGTGTTTGTGTGTCATAGTATTAGAGGGGTGAGAACACTCCCAACATCTCAGCAGCAGTTCCTGCAAAGGTAGGGTCATGCTGCCACACCCTTGGGGTTGACCGCCTGATATATAGTGTTTGTAGGAACACCTTGCAGTGAAGATGTGGATGCCCATGCATGCACAGAGGACTTCAGTTCATAAGTTCATAGCTGTTTACTAGGCTAATGACCACAAGGGCTTTTTTAAGCCTAGCCATGCATCCCAAATTTCTGACAAGTTCTGATACTCTTGATAAGTGTAAGCATGGGCCTGGGAGATGAACAATTTACAGGTTACCTGTGTCCATTACAGACATAGGTGCCAAACCAGGGATGAATTTCCATTTTCCCATCCAATTGTCCAAGTTGCACTTGAATTGGGTTAGGGAAGAACTCTGCTTCACAGGAGATAGTCTCTGGGATACATACCTATCTCTCCAGCAGGTCCTATTTATATCACAGGCAGGGTTTAAGTCTTTAAAACGGGTAATTCTGGTGTTGTTTATTTTGTGGATATGCAGGAAGTCCATCAGAGTAGGGTCTGACAATGCCCTATATGCCAGGCATAGATCTCCCTTCAAAAGCCTGTAGGAGACAGAATACAGGGATAGGGCCTTAATGCAGTCTGCATAGGACATATTACTTATGCCCTGTATTGTTTTAGTGAGAAACCTCTGTGGACATTCCAATTGTTGGATATGCCTGGTTAGGTGCATACCAAAGGGGGCATTGTACTCTATGATAGGTCTGATGAATGCCGAATACAGTGGAACAATGACTTCCTTGAACATAGATGCCATGCCTTGCTTTTAAGTTGCGCAACATAGAATGATTTCCTCACCACTGTAGACACATGATGATCAAAGGCCAGATTACTATCTATGTGTGTCCCTAAGTCCCTGACTACTGGATCAGCTCTAAGGGGTGTGTTGTCAATATGATAGTTACCAGGGATGGATGACTTCCCAAAGGATACTATTATGCATTTCTTGACATTTAGTTTTAGTCCATGGCTCTGACACCAGTCGTTTGTCTGTGTCAGCCTCTCCTGGAGACATTTGTGTCAATGTGAGATTCAATGACAGCTCCTAATTTGCAATCATCTGCAAATTTAGTCAGCCAGAGACCACTGACATCAGCCTTGATATCTGAGAAGTAAATGCTGAAAAGGAGCAGTCCAAGGACTGATCACTGAGGGACACCACTTGTGACTGGCCTCTTTGTAGAGGTGGACACCAAAATTCTAACTTTCTGGGTCCTGTCTGTGAGCCAGTTGGCTAGCCACTGGGTGACATACAGGTTTGTACCTAACCTCTTGAGTGTGTCAACAATTCCAGAGTGGGGTATTGTGTCCAATGCCTTGACCAGGTCAAGGTAGGCAATGTGAATGGTTTTGCTGTAATCCATTGCTTTGGTGACCTTCTCAAAGAAGTCCAACACATTGAGTAGGCATGATCTGCCCTTGTCAAAACCAAACTGAGTTGGGTCCAGTGTCCAAAGGTAATTATATCTCTGCTGATGAGCTCCATTATACCAGGGTGGCTTTTTTTTTTGTTTAAGTTAGTTATGTACTTCTTCCTGGTGGGTACACCTGCCTCTATGCAGCTATTAACATGCTTGTACAGGGTTTCTGTGAAAAGTTCTGCATAGGCAGAAGTGTTCTCAGGGTTTATGGGGGCTTGAAATTTTGCCAGGTTCTCACTTAATAGCAGGAGGTTTTAGAATATTTCCTGAATATTCCAGGTTTAGCTGGGTCCAGGTTTTATTTTTAATTCAAAGGAGACCATTTTGTGATCTGACTTTACCAGGGAAGGCATTACAGTAGGGTGTGTGCAGCAATCTCCCATATTAGTCAGGAACAAATCCAGTATGGTTGCACCCCTGGTTGGTGTATTTACTCTCCGGTGCAGTCTGTTCAACTTTGCTGGCATTACTTTGGCCTCACAAGTGTACGATGCCTGTCAAGCAACTAGACAGCACACTGGCTGTTGTGTGACATGATGTGGGAACATAGACGTGTTTCGGGTACATAACTGTACAGTATGACATGCCTAGGACATGTGGCAGGTGGACACACATTGGCCAAAGGTGGCTAGTTTGCTTCAGTAGACCTCACAGCCATGTCATTCAGATATCCACCAGTAATCTGTTGAAGGGCAGGATGCATGAAGTGCTGTGAAATTGTCACCTATGATGGCTCACCGGCAGTGCGCTGATTGTTTCAGCAACACCTGACATCTATGTCAATGGACATTGTACATTATACATTATATTGTGGTGCTACAGCAGTGCTACTAATCCCCCTCTTGTCAGTTTTCTAGTGACATACCACCAACCCTGGAACAGAAGGCATAAGACATGCATGTCATGCCCACAACTTCAATAACCAAATGCACAGGGGGAAAACAATGTCCATAGTCCCCAAGGGAACATAAGACAGCAGGCAATATGGCAGGCATCAGCAGCAGGCTGGTCAGTGGGCATGTCAGTGACAGTAAAAATGTAGTGCACAATGGGCACTGCTTTTATAATCAGTGTGTCTGGACCACTACCCCTTCACAGTGTGTAGGGAACATTACTTAAAATGCATACCGAAGCATAAATGTGACTAAAGTAGCCTGCAGGATTTCCTCCATGTTGTAGCACACTTCTACATATTGTAGTTACATAAGCATGTACTGTACACTGTGCACAACACCCCTTACTTTTTCTACCACCATGCATTTGGTTATTAAAGCTGTGAGCATGTCAGGGTGTGCTTCTCTTTGCCCACAGGGAATTTGCAAACAGCCATATTTCTCTGCAGCTGAATGTCACTTCAGCCATGTGTCCCCATTCAAATGTACGACAGGGAGATGTGTCGCTGCCTAGGTGCCTGAACCCACCATGACATTGGCTATTGGAAGAACTACACAGCTGCTGTGCATGCACTTAGCAAGTGGGGAACGCCAATAGATGCATAGGCCATCAGCTGGTCATGAGCATCACCTACAAAAGCTATGCTGCCACCTATTCAAAACAGCTCTATCCCTGTAGTGCACAGCGAGAGAGAGAGAGAGAGAGAGAGAGAGAGAGAGAGAGAGATAAATAAAACATTAACTGGAAAAGAGAAGAAAGAAAAAAAAAGGTAAGTGGAACATGTAAGCAAGTAACTGAATTTAGTACTTGGTCTGTAATAATGGGAAATATGATTTGGAGGAATATATGTCCCAACAAGACTTGCTGTACTAATGTCCTGCTAAACAGCTGCTATGACCATAGCATCTGGCCCTCTCTGCAGTGGGAGATATCACAGACATACCTCTCAACTGTACAGATCTTCAAAGAATGTCCACATTTTACTATCATATATTTTTGTCTGTTACATCTGAAATCTGTATTTTTGGCAAATAGCTGAGGATTGAAATCATCAAGTAATGACAAACACTTGAGTTTAAGACTCCACATCCTTAAGAATATTCACTGTAATGCAAAATGTGCAATTCTATAAACTTCCTATGTTTGTAAGAGGAATATTTAAAGTCTGTCCCTATTTATCCTCCCATTATTTTAGGCTTTGTCCAGATGTGATGCTCTGAGAGGTTGCGAGATAGGATCACATCTCAGGAGCCTGATTCACCCTCGGAAAATACAGCTCGTATATGACAACCACAGGGGTGTCTGTGAAACAGTTGTGACTGTGCCACTGCTAGGCCAGTCAATGGGATGTTTTCCATATCCATGTTACCTGTGATTATGAGTATGACACATGTTTGCCTTTTAAAGCTAATAGGTCTATAGAGGGCATGTGGATAGTAAAGTACTGTTGCAGACGTGTGTTGAGCTGCATATGATATATTGAATTAATAACATTCGACTGTACAGTGCTGGACAATAAGCACATTTGTGACTGATATCTGTAGTCACATACACATATATCTGTGTTAAGTCAGCCAAACCATTGGCAGTTCTGTCAGCAATGACATTGTAACATAATAGCCTACTTATGACTGTTGTACATTCTGCAGGTTATCACAGTGATGTCAAACCCTACTGTGCAATCAGCATACTAATGTATGGTGCAGCTATATTAATACAGTATCAATACTGATGTCCCCTTTGACACCCATTTATGTGTGCCCTTGTCCAGATGTACTGCTGTAACAGGTTGAGAAGTATGATTGAGCAGCTAGACTGTAATTACAGTGTGCCATACTAACATACAACAGAAATGTATACTAGGTATCCCCTGAGCACATGTGTTTATGCATATGTTCAGCTGGAAGGCACAAAACTAATCACATGGGTTTCAAGCAGTCAGGTAAATAGGTTGTGCATGTTTCACATGTGTGTAATATCAGTGTCAGTGCATACAACAGACATAAATGTGTACAGCTACTGGTCGTTGCATTGCCCTGATACTGATATGGGTACTAGAGTAGGTATGATTATCAGGTATTGATAAGAGAAGTGTCCACCTGTATATGACCCTCTGTCCATGCCTACCACTACCAGCTGTATCAACACCTATATACAGTGGATATCACAAGTGTACACACCCCTGTTGGAATGCCAGGTATGTGTGCTGTATGACAATCAGACCACAGATCATTTCATGTTTCTCATCTTGAATGTGACCCCTAACCTGTACAATTCCATTGAAATACAATCAAAGGTGTTTCTAGGAAGGTGATCAACTATTAACAAGTGAAGATTTGCCATGAAGTTAGAGTCCAGACCAAGACGGATGAATGCTGTAACCATCTCAAGAGGTGCATACACAACATATCAGTTTAAGGGTGTGCCCACTCATTCAACTGACTTATTGTACCCAGTATTATTTCCACATTATCACAGACCAGATTGTTATGTTTTCAATTGAATTGTACAGGCTATAGGTCACACTACAGATGGGGATTATTATGAAATGAGTTATTGTGATGTCATGTTCCAATTGTACACATACCAGGCAGTGTAACAGGGGTGTGTACCTTTTATATCCACTGTCACTATATGGACACAGCAGTACCTGACCTGCATATCCACCCTCCACCAAGGTAGAGTAATCCCCTTTGGTGGACAGCAGCAATACACAAACCACATAATAGGTTGCTACATTGGCTGTACAGGGGCACATAGGAGCAGGCAACAACTTGGAAGCAAGTCCACCTATATCTGAGCAAGCATGTCATTTCACAGGTGACTTCCTGTAAAGCTGACTATGACTATAAATCAGACATATCCACACCACCAAGGCCAGTTGCTAGTGTGACTCTACATAAATTGTAAGTCTCAGAGGAAACAACACAATTCACCCTGTACTGGGGGTAAAAAACACATCATACACACATGCCATGGATATAGGCAACCTGTATCACACAGGTTAGGTAGGAACATTGTCACCCTGTCCACCCCAGTTATACAGGGGGATATGCACTTCAACCACACTCCTCCCCTCAGCAATGATGAGCATTTACATATCGCCTACTGATGGCAACAACAGCATATATCTATGGGGTATAATAACATCATTGTCTGCCTCCTACATGAACTCAGACATGTGCTCACAGCTCCATCACACACCACAGTCAAACACAGACCTGCCACCATCCACACACCATCCACATGGAAGATGCCCACTGTCAACCCTCTACACAGAAATGAATGAAGAATAGAGGATTATAAAATCAAGTATCCAACATTGTGGGGAATAAGATAGCTCAGGGACAGGCGTGTAATGCAAGCTGCTATAGCCATGATAGCTTACAGGGTTTGGGTGTAGTGTGTATTATTTGCAAGTAATAACCACTGTTGATGTGCATTTTGACAACCGTATGAGGTCCTGTGACCATTTACTTGTTTATGTCTTCCAGGTAACATGGAGAGTGCTTGCCTACCAGTATTCTCTGTTGGGGAAACTGACATTATCACCCAGTATGTGATTGGACATTATGACCTGTTATTTTGACAGAGAGCAGAAGATGTGCGGGAGAGGACCACCCTGTGGAAAATTGTGGTCCAGAGGGTAAATGATGCCAGCCTGCACAGCAGAACTTATGAGCATGTGCATCAGGCCATTGACCTCACCCACTATACCTGTCAATGGGATGTTGCTGTAGCGAGGGACCAGGTAGCCACAGGTGGGGGCCCAGCCATCCAGCCCCCACTGTCACCCACCGAGGAGCTCCTCACCAAACTTGGGGCACACACCCAAAACAAAAGCCATGACGCTGAGGGAAGCATTGTGGACGTGGGTTGCACAGACACACTGGATGAGGATTGTGCAGGTAAGGGCCCAGTGGGGATTAGTACACTAATGTAGCAGACATGCATGTATCTCTATTGTATCTACTTGCATGTGTCAGGTCCGACTGCAGTTGTGGATAGGGTTTTCTAATGCACAAAGGTGCTCATCTTTGGTAAGGACAGGATATTGTGTATTATTGTGGTTAGTACTGTAGATGTGCAGACATGCTACACCCATCCTGTACCAAGGCCACATGTGAATCTGCTGATAATAACTCCCTCTCACAACTACCTAGGACTCTCTGGTCTGCATATGGAACAGCAGCCCGAAGCTGATGAGTATGACATTGTTCTGTTGCTGCCTAGCAATACCCCAGGCATGTGAAGTGCATGCAATTTAGCATACACACAATCATCAGTAATAGCTATATTGCTTTATGTAATAGATATATTGCTTGTTGTGTATATTCACTTGTGCTGAGGTTATCTGTATTGCATTACAGTGGTCACCACTGCGACCTATCTGATGTTAATTCAACAGTCCTGTAGCATACCTCATGACTTGTCAGTCCCAAGACGTCTGGACAGAGGCCAGCAAAATGGGCTGGACAAATGGCCTAAGGTAGGATCATGAGTGACACATTAGTGGTATCCAGTGGATATAAATTGTGCACACACCCCTCTTAAGATGCAAGGTGTTCCTGTTACATACTAATTAGGACAACAATATGACAGTCCACACCTTTTCCAGCCTTTAATGTGACCCATTACAGGAACAGTTCACTTGTAAAACCAAGCATCTGGACTCATGTATTGCACCTACAAGGCTGGCCACCTGTGGGAGCTGCAGACATCGTATTAGCATGATGTGTCAGTCAGGTATTATAACTCATTCTGTCGTAAATGGCAGTACACTCACTGTAGCCTATTTGGCTATAGTATCACATCCATGGGCATTGTTAAGGCACACAGACCACTTCCGACCATGTATAGGTTTCAAACATATGGATATTCCAGACACATCTGTACAGAGGACTGTACATTGGTTTAACCTACTACATGTGAGGTAGATGCTGTTATCACACTATATAAAATAATGGCAATGGGAGGTGGTCACCAGCCATGTATGGTATACACATCAAAATGGTATGAGCCACACGCGATATTATCCTCACACACACACAAAAACAGTTGGCCACATTGGAATTAGATCTCCTGTCTATCTAGGTATTCCTATTTTAGTGCTATGCAGTTATGAGACACGCCACAGAGATCATACATTTTCATGTTTTCCAAAAGTACTTCTAAGATGGATGACATCAACAGGACTACTAAATTGGAGTGAAGGGAAGTGTAAAGGTTAGTACATAGGCCAAAAATGGTATAAGCCAGACAGTACATGATTCACACATGCATAAATACACTTGCCAGTCTTGAGATTAGAACTCCTTTCTATGTAGGTATTCCTACTACAGTGCTATGCAGTTATCAAACACGCCACAGAGACTACACATTGCTACCTATTCCAAAGGTACTTCTAAGGTGGATGACATCAACAGGACTACTAATTGGAGTGAAAAGAAGTGTAAATGATAGTACACAGATCAAAAATGGTATAAGCCAGACAGTACATGATTCACACATACACTTGCCAGTATTGGGATTAGAACTCCTGCTTATCTATGTATATCTAATATGGTGTTACACAGTTACCACATGCTCTACAGAGCTTACTGAACTTTCATGTGGCCAAAGCTGCTCATAACTGCACAGCTGTGGTAAATTATTACTGGTGGCATACAGTCTGCCTTCTGTTCCACATGTACATCATGCTAGTTATTTCTCTCTTGCACTTCAGCTAGCATTATGGCTTGGCACTTCACCAGGTTATTGTATCAAGAAGTGTGGCACACCTGGGAGCTGTTAGCAGTACTCGTTCATCATAGATGTAGCCCCAGTACTTACTAGTTATGTCCACCCTCCTGGCTTGTTTGAAGGGCAGTTATCTGTGCTTTCACCCATTAACCTGGTGCACTTGTCCATTATGAGGCATTGTTGCAACTGCCTCATGTACACAGACAACCCTTCCCTCTAAACTCCAAACACTTAGACCTGTGAGGGTTACCCATATATCATCCAATGTGGACATATGCACTCTCCAGCAAAGACTGGACTAGCAGGTCAAGAGGATAAGACCAACACCTGCACCACACCACATGGAACATGCAGCTCACCATGACACCCAATTTGACAGCCATGACATACAGTGAAAAGCCACACACCCACCTGCCCAGAGGCACTCAATGGATATTTACCCAAAGAGCACAGACCAGCAAGACAGACACCCACTCAGACACAGTAACATGGCATATGCCAAGGGACACAGGTTCACAGGTTCACAGATTAGATTCACATGCCAGCATCCAACACATGACACAGCCAGGCATGGCACTCCACAACAAATATGAGTATCACTCTGTATCCATGTGGGTGTGAATGACTTGGGACACACCTCCCTGGACTACAGGACAAGAGACATGGTTGAACTCTCTGATTATGTGGTCCAGGCAGGTGTGACAGTAGCCATGGGCAGTGTACCACTGTCTCCCAGATTGATGCTGTGGTACTATCAATAGATGGTTGACTGCAACATTGGCTTGCTTACATGTTATGTGTCATTCTCAGGGGATCCAGTATGTTTCTGCTTGGGATGACATGATTGATAGAACCCAATGACTTGCCACAGATGTCCTACATTTGTCACCGCTGGGTTTTTAGGTACTGGCTAAGTGTCTTGCCACCTCTATGATGCCTTATTAGGCAGTGTTCCTAATGTTATTACCACCATAACAGCTACATATTGTTGCAATCTGAGGGTCATGCTGCTCAACAGTAGACATCTAACTGTCAGGATGCAGTCACTCATAGCAGTCGGAGTGGAGGACAATATGTCTGCTCTAATAGAGAAGTGGTTCACAGCAGCAGACCTGCAACATCAGGCTATGACACACTCTACAGCTCTGAGCCCCTAAACATGGACCACACCACACCTTCACAGGTAGTGTTGTCTCCATATTCATTATGGCTAGGAACACCTCCAGACTAGTATCCCATCATAATGCATTGGAGATACTTGCGATACAACTGCCTTGGGGTAATAGTGCAATCCAGACCATATCCTGCTATGGGTCCCCATCTATGTCCCTAGACTGTCAATGCACATTCCTCAACACCCTGCCATCTATGATGGCCCAACGCAACACTAACATAGTATGAGTCTTCAACTACCCCTCTATCACCTGGGGAAAGTAGCCAAGTGCCAGTACAGTGGCGCAACACTTCTGGGAGTCATCATTTCCATTGCCCTGGACCAGATCATACTCACCCCCAGTAGAGGATGCAACAACCTTGACCCGTGTTGACTACTTAAATATTGGAATGTTGCTCATCCACAGATGTCAGTCCCTGCATGGTGAGATCCACACAGGCTGTAATCAACAGGGAACTCAACATGTCAGCCACACCCCCCGCAAAGGTAACCACCTTGCAAAACCTCTGCAAAGCTGAATTTGCAGCCATAAAAAAAACAGGGGTGGCTGTCTTCACTGCACCGATGACAATGCAAAATAGCTACATGACTGTGGAATCATACACATAGGTACTATACAAACAGGTACATGAATGCATGGTAGCAGCCAGAGCCAACAGAACCCAGACAATGCACTCCAAACACTGGGAGACAATGTGATGTTCCCCTGTCATTACTAAAGTGTACATCAGAAGGAGGATACTGTTGCAGAGAAAGGTGGTGTCCCATGACTATTGAACTCCCTTATTAGCCTCAAACACAACTTTGGGTCCCTCATGGAATCCCCTACAGGCATCTATGATGGCAGACATGCAGCAGACACTGATGACAGTCACAATCGCCTTTGATAGTTACAGTAGCAACTTCTACAGCATTAAACACAAGCGGTGCGAGTTACTGCACAATGCTAATACCTATCCTGAGACAGCAGATATTGGCCACTGTCTTGGCAACACATTTGGTGCCAGCTGTACCCCCCCCCACACACAAGTGAAGTGCTGAGTGAATGTGTTCTAACATGCTTTATCTCATTTCTGTTCTAGTCATCTGTGTGTCACCAGGATGTGGCCCTACAGTAGGACCACGGGGTATGGCAGTATGGTAACACATCCACCATGTCATAGGCAGGGTACAGTATGTGCTCAGAAATCCCTGATCTGTAACACAGTGATTGCATATGCCTCACAGATCATAGGGCTGAGGGTAGTAAATAGGTATATGTTGATTTACAACATCTGTTGTAGAATGGAGAATGGTACATGTTGTGGTTTGGACACACCCCGGATTGCTAATAACCACAGCCACAGGGGATATTCATCAACCAAACACACTGGGATTTCTATTCACACACACACACACACACACACACACACACACACACACACACACACACACACACACACACACACACACACACACATTTGCCAGTACTGAGATCCATAGGTTCATTGCTTCATAGATGTGTAGCAGGTGAATGGGCCTGAAGGCTCTACAAGGCTAGCCCAAGGGAATACCCTGGCATCAGGCCACATGAAAATAATCCCCAATGTGGCTCTGGAGTATAGTCACTGGAGTGGTCCCCAGGGGTTGGTATTGCATTCCCCATCCATTCATCCAGATTTCTATTGTGGGTGGCCAGTGATGTGCAGTGCTTCACATGTATGTGAATTATATACCATAACATGGACAGTGTCTGGTTTGTGCACATGTCCCACATGTCTGTTCTTTGAAGTGTGGAAGTGTGCTTGAGGTCTCTGGGGCATGTTGTGTGGACAGATTGGTATCTTCAGAAGTAGCATTCCTGACCTCATTTGGTGAGACCTGGCTATGTAACTGAGGTATTGATTGCACATACATAGACAGCATGATATGGGGATTCATTGGAGTTATTGGTGTATGTCCATACAGGGCATGTGTATAAGGCATGGTATTCCCTTTGTGGGGTACATTTGCAGACTCTACAGTTGTTGCAGGTGTCCAGTGGGGAACATGGCAAAAGAGACACTGTACACATTGATTGGGCTACTGAGGGGGACGGAACAGGGTACCATGTCCTTTTACTTGCTGGATAACACACATTTAGTCAGGAGATGTAACACATCAAAGTACTTTCTGATTACAGTGGTGCTGTTGTAGTCAACAGGCATGTAGTCCATTGCAATGACATCGTGGGTACCATCTGTGAGGCAATTTGCAGGAGAGCTACCAATGTAGTGGTTGCTGCCTAGCCAAGTGTGTTTGTGTATGATTCTTAGGTGGAGAGTGGTCTCTGAGTATTAGAAAGGTTGCCTATATTGTTAACTAATCCATACTGTCAGATAGTCATTACACATGGCACTAGACATTTAGGGATGTGGAGTGTCTACACCAACCTCTACAGTGTTTGACAACTGTTGGTCTAATAATGTGGACATTGGGACATATACTAGGTCCTCAACATAATAATTGAGCAAAATCTATCCCCCAATGATCCTGTTATTACATACGCACACACACTTACCAGTACTGTGTTTTAAACCCTTATCTAGCTATGTATTGCTATGACAGTGTTACACATTTATCACACACACCATGGAGCTTACAGGAGGGTTGGTGTCTCAAGGTACTTATAAGGTGAGGAACATACCAGCCCTTGTAAATACTGGCATTGGGTGATGTAGTGGGTGAGAGATTTCACAAAATATTTTACCCTACACACACATTTACACTTGCCAGGAGTGAGGCTCAAACCTTTATCTAACTACATTTTTAGACCATTAGGTTACACATTTACCACACGCACCACTGACTTTATGTGGTTTAGGGTCACCAACAGGTACTTCTAAGGTGAATGATATCTGCAGGACTGCTAAAGTCAAGGCACTGAGAAGTGTACTGCATGTAAATGGGGCCAAAATCTTTAAGGTACAAACATATATATGTACACACACTTGCCAGGAATGAGATTCAAACCCCTACCTATCTAGTTATTGCTACTACATTATCCCACATTTATCACATGTGCCACAGAGATTACAGGTAGAGCACTATCCAAACATAGCTCTAAGGTGAGTGACATCAGCAGCAGTGCTAAAAGAGGGGTAAGGGAAGTGTAGTAAGTGTGAATGACCACAAAATCAGGTTTCTACAAAGACACACACACTCCCTTACACAAAAGCACATTTTCTAAGCTGACAAGTCCAGGATTAGAACTCCAACTTAATTAGTTTGCTACACTATAGTATTACACAGTTATCATAAACACCACAGAGCTTATACATTAGAGAGCTTTCCAAAGGTATCTTTGAAGGTGAGTGACACCAGAAGCAGTGATAAAGGAGGAATAAGGGAAGTGTAGTAAGTGTGAATGACCACAGAATCAGGTTTCTGCAAAGACACACACACTCTATCACACAAACACACAGTTGCCAGGACAAGAACTCCTACCTAAATAGTTTGCTACACTATAGAATTACACAGTTATCACAAGCACCACAGAACCTATAGGCTGGAGAGCTGTCCAAAGGAATCTTTGAAGGTGAGTGACATCAGTAGCAATGCTGAAGGAGGGATAAGGGAAGTTCAGTGAGTGTGAATGGTCTCACCCACATTCATCTAGAAACACACACACACACACTCACACGCAACTTTACATTTGACAGGACTGAGATTACAACTGCTACATGGATACTTATTTGTACTGTAGTGTTACACAGTTATTGCAAGCACCACTGAGACTATAGGACTGAGGGCTAACCAAAGGAATTTCTACAGTGAATGACATCAGAACATCATGTGATTTAGGTCAATGGGATGTGTACTGGGAGGAAAAGGCCTCATAATGGGATTCTCTCTGTCACTGTCTGTCTTTCTCTTCCCCACATCTCTGTGTGTATATGTTTGACATATTATATTATGTTGGCCTTAGATATGTGTGAGTATTCCTATCCAGTGTGTGTGCGTGATGCATCAATGGTGTACAATTTGGTGTGTGTGCACAGACAGCTGCGAATAACCGATATCTGTAGTCCACTGTGTTGTGAGACACAGGCTTCATTTCCCTAAGTGTAGGAGCATGCCCAGTATGACCGTCTATGTTGAGTGTGTGCATCCATTCCATGAAGGGTTGGACTCCAGTTCAGGGTATTGTGTGCTACAGCTACACCTACATCTAGCAAACTGTTTCTGCAGGATATCTGTAGATAGGTTGCCAATATGGAGACACAATGGGTGTAACATATGGGGCATACTGTAACTATTGCTGTCTGTGCTGCTTGTGTGACATGTCTGGTTGTAGCATAGATTTTCTGACATATGTACTGTTTTACACTGTGATGTATCATGTCATCAGCTACTGACAGTTATCATTTTTTGCTCACAGTTATTTACCAGGGCAATACAAAATGAATGAAGCTGAAATCAATATTCTGAGGCATATAGACTACACATTCTGGCACACACCTGCCATTGTGGAGGGGTAGCTACAGACAACAGACTGCTGATTCTGTGTAAATGGTCCAGCACTTTGTTAGTATGCTGGCTGGGGACACCCTCCTTGTGCTTTTCTCAACTTCACGGAATGCCCATATCCTGCTGGGGCCATACCTCTCAGCTGTACAGATACACCCAGGTTATCCCAAGGCAGGACTCTTATATCTGGTCAGTTTACCTTCACATTGTGGTTTACAAGCAGTTTTGTGACTATTTATTCATGGGTTTGCAGTCAGGGAGTAGTATGAGGAGACATTAGAGTTTCAGACTTCAAACACTCCATGTCATCCATGCTTCTACACCCCCCTTTGTTATTCTCTCCTCTTCCTAACATTATGTAAGCAATATCTCAGAGGTATCTTTATAGCTGGCCCTTTATCCCAGTAGTGTTTATGGCCTGGTCCACAATTCTTGCAGTAGGACATGGGGAGGCATGCTACTGGCATTTGTCAGCATGGCCTTGCATTTGTTTTCTGTTTACTGTGTTAGGTTGTTAGTTGGGACCCCCTGACATTCCATACATTAACACTATGGGTGAGGCATAAGCCTTTGCCAGAGGACTGTAGGCCATTTGAGAGTGCTGCAGGCCATCTGTTACTGCATTTCTATGTGGGATTGTTGGGGGGGGGGTGCACACCTGCAGACTTTAAACATTTGCGGTGACTGTACTGGTATTTCGGTTACTCTGTTGGCTTCCATTTTATATCATGCAGAAAAGAGGCATATCAGTAGAGTACACATGTTAGATCTCAATGGCATAAATTTCAGTTTCAGACTTCTTACCCTTCAGAATTAGAATGCAACTGCCAGACCTGTTGTAGTATGTCTGTGTAGGTCTGGTGGGGGGCTGTTCACCATTGCCATGGGTATGTGACCCTCACTGACATCCATGTGTGTGTCCTATTGACACCCACAGTTATTTGGGCCATCACATGTACTGCGGTGGGGGTTGTCACCTTCTGTACTGCTGCTTAGTATGTTGACAGCAGTATTTGTTATGACTTTCCTGCTGTCCCATATAGCTGTCTGCTGCTATACCATTCAGCCACCCAATTCCCTTGTATGCTTATATCCATATCATACATACAAGTATGAGAACATACTACTCCTCCATTCAGTAATTGATAGGAAGGGTGACTTACCTTGTTGCTGGGCCAGTATTGAGGATGGTGCTGGAGAGCTGAGTATGTTGGGTGTACGTAGTACACTCCCTATAAATGGTAAATCTCAGGTACTGTCATGTTTGGCATCCCTTTTACTGTATTTGCAAGTCAGAGAGAGGTATCAGTCCCTGGGTCCTTACAGTGCTGATGTGTGTGCTATGCGTTGCCTCTTTGCCAAGGCCTGGGCATACTGGGCATGCCTCCTTCTGCCTACAGGGGCAGGCTCAGGATGTTCCTCCTCTGAGTCCCTCTGTGCCTGTGCTGGCCTTGGCAATGGTGGGGAGCTGTGTGGCCCTGCCCCATGCTGTTCCTGCTGAAGCTGTTTCTACAGGATCATATTGTGTTACATGGTACATACTATGAACATTTGTGTACATGTAGCTGGAGAATACTGCAAGGCTACAATGGATATGTCAAGGAAGTGGAACCGTGACTTGAGCATCCCAAACACATGCTCTACAATGATCCTGGTTTGTGCGTGTGCCTCATTATGGTGTTTTTGTTCGGGTGTGTCTGCATTTCTGATGGGTGTCACCAGACACGGCCCCAGTGCATAGCCACCATCCCCCATTAGATGGCCATACGGGATGTCCCCCCTGGCAAACGCCTGATACAGCTGTGAGCAATGTCAGATGTGGGAGTCATGATAGCTTCCAGGGCTGCAAGCACACACATTCATGATAATGCCTTGGGCATCGCACATGACCTGGCAGTTGATGGAGGGGAAGCCCTTGCAGTTTATGTAGACCCTACCACTCTCACCAGGTGGTGCTTTGATGTGGATATGCGTGCAGACTATAGCACCAATTACCTCAGGGCATTCTGCTATATGGTGGAAGAGATGCAAACATCTGGTCAATGCCTCACAGGCAGTGGGGAAGGATATGTGCTCATTGGCATGTTGTGGCATGGCATCCAGGAATTGGTGGACTACCCTGGATGCTGATGCCTGTGAGACCCCCATGATATCCCCAGTTGGTCTTTGGAAGATACCTGTGACTAGTATTCTTAAGCCTACACATACCTTGGTATCTATTGTGATGGGTTCCCCTCTATTAGTTCTGTGTATGAAGGGTGGCTGGCACAGCACACTGATTTGCTGTAGAATGTCCCTGTCTACCCTATAGCACTCTGCTGTCTCCAGCTCATGTAGGCCCTGGTAGATTACCCTGGGTCTGTACAATCTTCTCCTCCTCCTCACTGTGGGTCGGTTGTCAGGATTCTCCTCCTCACCACCCTCAGTCTCTAGCACATATTGATGGAGTAAAGCAGCAGCAGCCTTTAACATTTTAGTTAGTTTTGCCAGTTAAAAATCCCCCGTCTGTGTACACCAGTGGTGTAGAGTTTGTGGGAAAAAACAGTCTGTCGGGTGTTTGCATAGTTTATAGTAGTGTGCTGGGCTGCTGCATGTGTAATTGATTGATTCTAATGCATTCCACCTGCTAGCTATGCTAATTCTCCTTGATTGCCTTCCTGCTGCTGTTTCCCCTTCCCAGTTCCTTCCTATTTAAGCCCAGAGGTGTGCCACACATACCTAGTGCTCAAATCTAAACAGTGCTGCCATATCCACTTTTTTTTTGTTTAAATCCCGGTGCGCAGTGCACGCACCCATTTAGGCTATTCACATACTGCTCAGGCACATCTAACACACTCCCTTCCTTAGCTGTGCTTAGCTAAGGGCAAACAAGGGCCACAGAGCTCCAATGAGTATACAGCAAGCATGACACACCCCCTTATGAAGTCATTCAGCTCTTACACTTGCACTGTTAGATTGCTGCACCTACATGGTTAGGTACAAGCTGACACTTTGAAGAAATCTGTGATTCAGTATAACTCCCCTTATTTGCATACCCCAGTGTGTAGGTCATTAGTTACTGCACTAACATGGATCCTTTCCCCTTGAAAACCAGTGCTCCCTGGTATTGTTTACATTCTGCTTGCCATTGACTATAATGGCAAAATGCAGATGTAACTTAAAATTGTTTCCCTTTTTTTTTTTTTTTTTAATTTCGGCACGATCCCATTTGCATGCAGCTGCCTATGCTTAAACGGCCGAGATTGGCCAAAAAAAAAAATTAATTTCCATAATAATTAATCACTTTTCTATAAAAAAGAACATGAGCCAGATGAATGATCCACCAGAATGCTAAAATAATTTGAAATCCACTTCACAACACATAAATACGATCAACCACTGAAAAATTTATTTTAAGCAACAGAACAATCCTGCTTTTTGTCAGCGACACTTCGCCAACTTCATCAGAAGTTAGAATTTAAAATAACGTCCAATTCATGTAAAATGAAAAAGTAGAATCCGGTCTGGCAGCAAAAGAAAACCTTTTAATTAAAATAATCCAAAGTACAATAAGTAAAAAGCAGTAATCCAGGTAAGCGATTTCTAATCAGAAGAAGTTTGTCAGTATGACAAATGAAATCGCTTACCTGGATTACTGCTTTTTACTTATTGTACTTTGGATTATTTTAATTAAAAGGTTTTCTTTTGCTGCCAGACCAGATTCTACTTTTTCATTTTACATGAAGTGGACGTTATTTTAAATTCTAACTTCTGATGAAGTTGGCGGTGTCACTGATGAAAAGCAGGATTGTTCTGCTGCTTAAAATAAATTTTTCAGTGGTTGATTGTATTTACGTGTTGTGAAGTGGATTTCTAATTATTTTAGCATTCTGGTGGATCGTTCATCTGGCTCACATTCTTTTTCCTGGTTTGTTGTCATTTTGGAGTTGTAATCACTTTTCAATGCCAATGGCCTTATATTTAGCCATTGGCATATCTAATGTACATAATGCATGCTTTTCCACGAGCTGTCATGTCTCCGTTTTGTCAGTTGCAGAAATGTACTCAGTTATTTTCTGAATACATTTCTGCACTGACACTGATCTAGCATGGAGACATGGTAGCTTGGCGGATCGCAAAATTACTTCATTTGCATGGTTTTCACCAGCAAATGAGGTGATTTGCATATTTGCCCATTTTCCATGCTAGAACACTATCCTGAATCACTCAGTGGCCATTTTCCATGCAGGAGCTCCTACACTGTTCCTGTACGAACATATCGGCTTCCTGAATCCCGGGACAAATGTTTTATACATGGCTGTATATACATATATGCATGTATGTATGCTTTATACATATGTGTATATCTCTCTCTCTCTCTACACATATATATATATATATATATATATATACATATATATATATATATATATATATATATACATATATATATATGTATATATATATATATATATATATATATATATATATATATATATATATATACATCTATATATATATATATATATATATATATATATATATATGGATCTACTTTATATAGTTGACTTACCATTTTGTCGACTTTCAGATAATCGAGACCACATTGCAAATAAACTTAAAATAACAAACTCCCGGAACATCATATTTTTCCTTCGGGAGACTAATCACTAGGCCACCATGGTGAACTTTACCCTTTTCTCCACTGTAGTGTGATTTTGGAGTTGGAATATTTAGTTAGAGGGGGTGTGGGGGGGTGAAGCTCCCCAATTTGGTGGGTTTAATTTGCTTATGTTTTTATTTTAATTGTTGGTGGCCAAGTTGTTAGTTTCACACAGGGAAAATACAATGTTCTGGGAGTTTGTTATTTTAAGTTTTCGGCAAAGGGGTCTTGATCATCTGAAAGTCGACAAAATTATATATATATATATATATATATATATATATATATATATATATGTGTGTGTGTGTGTGTGTGTGTGTGTGTGTGTGTGTATGGGGGAACTTAATATCATCAAAGCTCCCCTTTGGTCAGCATCTGTTTTGTTGATCACTCAATTCTCAGTCTTGGAAAATATGCCCTTTCTCTGACATTGCGATCTCTAAGTATATATATATATATATATATATATATATATATATATATATATATATATATATATATATATATATATATATATATATATATATATATATATGTATATATAAACAAGTGGTGCAGGCCCACTGCAAAAAGCAAAAATTATGTTTTATACTACTTTTTAACCGTTCGCTTTGCATGCATTAGGATTTTTGCTCGGTACATGTATAGTGGAGTGATAACATCTGCAAAGCTGAACTTTTGTGGTTGATATTTTGAACATCTATATTGATATTTGTTCATTATCAGTAGACCCATATATAAATGGTCTTTACTGAAATGCTGATACATCTATCACACTATATCTAACTGTACTGAAAATGTTTTGAAAAACAGAAACACTGGTTTTACAGGTGGGCAAGCAGACTGCAGCCCCTACCCCTACATCCCCTGCATAATTAAATATATTAACTCCAAGATGAGGCATCATTGGAAAATAAGAACAACAGCCAACAACTTAGTTGCTATGCTCCATTTCAAAGAACTATATACATTTGCATGCACACAAACACACCCACACACACTCACATGCAAGAAAACATCACACAGACATTCAAACATACATTAAAATAAAGATGCAGATGGTCAAATTTAACTTCAGTGTATATACAGTGATAAAACAAGTTTGATGTAATGCTGTACAAAGATGAAGTCAACCATCTATATTCTAAAGAAAGTCAGTTCACCCCATATGTATGTAAACAATTATTTCAGACAAATAGCCTTTCACAATGTTCTGATCACAATTTTTTTTGTATAGAGCAGAATATTTATTTGGAGGGAGGAGACTCAACAGCACAGAATTTTCTTTTTGCAAATACAAATGTATTAAAAAACAGAAAATATTTTTTAAGTCTGTTTTGTTTTTGAAATTTTAAATGCATCAACCTGACTTGTCCCATTATGGCCTTTAGACTTCTGGTAAGGATGACTTCATGAATGAGAAAATAAAGGAATGCTACTTTCATATGAAATATAAAATAGGACATATAAATTTTCAGCAGTTGAAGTTTTTATGACTAAGATTACATAAAGAACAGCCTAGTCTCTTGTGCCTCAGCCCTCACAACATTAAACAGATATTCATATAATGACTGAATGAAAGGAAATAATTAAGATTTGCTGCAAATTGCTGAACCCTGATCAAGATGTACTCATGAAAAATTATCTAGAGATAATAAATACATTTTATTTACTTTGTATAAAGGTAGAACCTTTATAGTAAAGTGCATATGTGAATTTATTTATTATTCATTTATTGACATTTGCTTACTGGGAAAGCCTGACTTAGCAGTGCCTTTTTCAGTGAAGGGTCAGGGAGAAAAGCCCCATTATACAGACATCATGAACATCATTTGGAATGTTTCATCATTTACAGCCAGTTTTATTCATGAGAAACAGTTCCATTATTCAGGCATCCTTCACAACATCATTTACTTCAGTTACAAACAATTTTGATTAATAAAATAATAGTTACATGGGTTGTATATGAATATATGCTCTACTATGGTATGTTCGAAAGGGGTGGGTCGAACAGTTGTAACATCGAAAAATAAAGTTGAATTTGAAAACAGCGGAAGACAGGAATGTCGAAAATAGGAAACACGAAAATGTGTATATGACATTTTCTACATTACCATCTTCCACCCATGTTATTCAGCTTACCTCTATTATTTAGCGGGGGGGGTGGCTAAGCCCCCCTGCACCCCCTGCGCATTAAATATACCAACTTTGAGATCGCACTACAGTGAGGAAATGGGCTACTTCCCTCTTCCTGACTGAAGCACGACCTCCCTCCACAGTCTCGGCACATTGCTTGCCGAAAGGTCTAGTGAACCATGCAACTCAACTAAAAGTGATCAACCACTTTTGGCTCAGTTTCCTGTCCCTTGGAAACCGTGATTTCAGACATTGTCCGCTCCACTTACTGCCATTCGTGCAAGTCATAGTAAACCGAATATATATATATATATATATATATATATAGAGATATCCCTTGGAAACCGTGATTTCAAACATTGGCTGCTCCACTTACTGCCATTTGCGTAAGTCATAGTAAACAGAATATATATATATATATTTATATATTTATATCCATTGGAAACCGTGATTTAGAACATTGACCACTCCACTTACTGCCATTCGGCTATATATATATATATATATATATATATATATATATATATAAAATACAGGGAGGTATATGCAGTGAAAAAATTGCAAGTTTTACATATAAGAATATCTGTTACTATAAAGATTTGCTCAAAATTTAGGACATAGAAAGCTATGCTATAGAGTTAGAACAAAAAAAGGAAGGAGTTGTGGAAGCACAAGGAAGACAGAGGTGATGAGATGACAGAGGAGAGTATAGCTGAGTATAGTGCACAGAGAGTTATGTCACAAATACATATAACTATATCAGTGCCACTTTAACCAACGTGGTGTGGATACTGAATCATTTATCTGTCAGCTGTTGCTTCAGTTGCCATTTAAAGTCTTTCAGGTTGCAGACTTAAGTAGAGCGGGATAGTATTCCAGCTATTAGCAGTGTAGTGTGACTACGGGGAGTTTCCTGCATTGTTGTCAGGTTTAGTTATGGAGCGTAATGATTTGTCAGTGGGCTCTAGCAATACTTTTCAAAATATTCAACAGGATATCATCCGGTTCTTGTGCCTTATCTTCCTTTAAATAATAAAGTGCTCTTCTCAGCTCCTCAGTTGTATGCCTTTTCAGTTCATCCTCCCTCACTGTTGTCCTTTCTTTCTATACTAGAACCCTCCATTCTCCTTCTCTGGTAAACTCACATAAAATAATTCATTTTTACATATTAGACATCTTGCAGTTTTGTTCTTGTAACACTGATTCACTAGTTTCCCTCCATGCTTTCTTCCTTTCTGCTATACATAGTACAGTTACATAAATTCTACTTACCTTTAACAGTAGACGTTTGTAGAGCTCACTGCCTTACTGGCATATGGGTAGTTGTGCTCTGCTACCCTTCCTTTTTCAGTCTATCAAAGCTAAGAGAGCCGCCCCCTGCCTGTCTGTCTGTGGGTGTGAAGGACCAATCACATGGCAGAACCAAGATTGCCCTTCAAACCCACAGACAGGCTCCCTTTAGTTTTCTAGGGTTCAGCAGGAAGACCAGATGAAAACACAAGCTTTTTGAATACTGTTCCAAACCAAAAGCCCTCCCCAAACACACACACACACACACACACACACACACACACACACACACACACACACACACACACACACACAATAAGGCTGCTAAACAAAACATCTGCTGAAACAGGTTAGTAGGAATTACACAACTATGCTATAGTCAATAAACATGCTTCCTTATTGGTATTTGGGTAGATTCCCTAAGCTTAACAACCTGGAGGAGGATGGATAAGGGTCCAGGCGCCTTTGGAAAACAGACCATACGAAGCCTGCTCTGGATTTAGAAAAAGCATAAAGCTTGTAGTGCTTCATAGAGGTAAGGACAAGGACCAAGTTACTGCCTGTAGAATACTTTTAGAGTCCACTCCCTTCCAATACACTACTGAAGATGAAAAGGGTCTGGTGTAATTTGCCTATACCCTGCCTGGATTCACCTCGCCAAGGTGGGTGTAACATAAACAATACCAGAGAACAACCAATGTGTAATAGTTTACTTAGAGACTCATTGACTTTCTTTGTCCCTCAGATGGAAATAAAAAGACTTTATGCCTTCTTAAAGCTAGTACCTGAGATGCCAATGTACATCCAAGGTATGAAGTATCCTCTCTCCCTTGTTCTTAAGTTCTGAAAATGACACAGGGACAGTAATAGACTAACTGAGAGCTAACTCTGAGACCACTTTCAGCATGAAAGAAATATTAATGGTTAACACAACCCTATTCCTGTGGAAAATCGGGTGAGGTTGTCCCACCATGAGGGCATGCAACTCAAATACTCACCTTGCAGATGTCAAAGTAATAAGCAAAACTGTTTTCCATGTTAAGAACATGAGATCAGCTAGTGCTGCAGGACTGAAAGGTGGTAAGTTCAATTTTTCATGAACATGGCTGAGATCTCATGAAGGAGAAATGTGTTTATGAGGGGGGTCTCACATGCAAAACTCCTTTCATTAACTGTTTTATCCAAGGAGAGGAAGAAAGTAGGGGATCCATAGGTAGACAAGCAGAGAGCTGTTAAATGCACATCAATGGATGCATACGATAAGTCATCCTGAAGTAACTCACATAAATATTTCAAGACCAGGGGGAGACTGGCCACAGTGGACCCTCTGTTTCAATTTAGGCACCACTTAGAAATATTGAACAATTTATAAACATAAGAGATTCTAGTGGCAGGTTTTCTGGCCTCCTGTAACACATGCTGCCCATCTTAGTGAAACAAGTACCTAAACAAAGTCAAGACTGAATCATTCATGTTATCAGTTGAAGTTTCTCCAAATTGGGACCTGAGACTTTGTGAGCAGATCCAGAGTGTGATAAAATCTGTGTGAATTACCCTGGGCTAATACCATTAAAAGGAAAAAATCAAGACTTCCTCAGTCAACAAGCAATCACCACAATGATCATTGGCATTTCTTTCCAAACCTTCAGAAGTAGCTTGTGAATTAGTGAAACGGGTGGAAATACATACAGAAGTATTCACCAAGAATGGCTGCAAGGATGTCTGGAACAGAATTTCTCCAGCTGTCTGTTTTGAAATGAGGTGAATAGATCTATTTGAGGTGTTTCTCACATTTAGAATAGATCCTGGGGCACCATACCCTTGAACTGCCACTTGTGTAGGTCTGCCAAAGACCAGCTTAATCTGTAGGCCACAATTGTCTACTGTGATGGGATGTATAATTGCTGAAGAGTCAGCGAATGCTGTAAAGCCAGGTCCCAGGCCATCATTGCCAAATGGTACAGAGTGTATGACCTTGTACCACCTTGTTTGTTGAGGTACCACATCACTGTGGTGTTGTCCATAATGACCAGAAGTGGATCCAAACTCCAGAGGTGGTAAAGAACTTTGAACGTGTGAATCACCATCAACATCTCCTTGATATTCTTGTTTTTCCATGCATCCTTGGGTCCCAAAGTGGCTTGTACTTCTCCTTTTACACACACCCCCCCCCAAGCAAAATTGGACAAATCTATAAGGAGAGATTGCACTGGCACTAGAGGGGAGTAAGGAAGTCCTGGATTGATATGCAACTGATCTCATCACCACTGTAACTCTCAACTGATGAAGGGCAGAATCAACTACTGGGATTCCAGGGAATGAAGGTGCTGCATTCAACAATTTCAAACACTGCATTGAATTTTTCTCATGTGAAGATGGGCCAGTTGTATCACATGAATCATGGACACCATCAGTCCAAGAATTTTTAGGAATTCTCTTGCTGAGTCAACATTCCTCTTTGAGAATTTCAGCACCCCAAATACACTATACTTTGCAAGAGTGTCAGACATGACTTCTGGAAGTTCAACTGGAACTCAAGCTGATAACCAAACCAGGAGTTTGGAAAAAGCAGTCGCCAGTCACGAAGTAGTAATCCACAAAGTTTTATTAACGCTGACAACACACAATGTGTTTTCGTCCTCAGACTTCATCAAATAACACAATCCACAAAAATACACATACTTATATAACTCCTCACATTAAATAATTAAATAATTAACCAATAAAACCTTTGCATCAATTAATGGAATAAATATGTGACACATAGTTTAAAAACATAATATAAAAACCACATTTAAAAACTCTTTAACAATAAATATCAAATTGATAAATATATGTATAATATATGATAAATATATGTAAAAAATATATAAATGTATTGTAAAAATTCACCTTCTAACACAGTTAAAAGAATAAATATATAAAAACATGTACAATGCTACCCTCTAGTGGCTGATAACAGGAAAAACCTTTATAATTTAGCTGCTCTTAGTTTTAATAATGGTGCCAGTGAAATACTTTCATTCAGACCAGGGTGCCTTCCTCCATCCAAAAATACCTGCCAATATAGCTCCCTATATTCAAGATGGGTTTCCCACAACCCCCCCACTAATGTCTTTGGGAACAAACTCCAGTACAAAAAACAAAAAAGTTGCTTTGGCACATTCCTGTGTATGTTTATACAGGGCATTCTTGTCATTGTTTTTACTAATATCATAAAAATGTTCATAAATCTGCCTTTTCAGGCGTCTTTCAGTCTTCCCTATATAAAAGGCACAACATGCCTCACAGCATACCAGATATACCAACCCACTGGAGTTACAATTACTGTGACATGTACTATGAACATGTTTATTCCTACATTTGATACACTGGAACTCAAGCTGGCACATTAAGGCTGAGACCTTCTCTAGTGAATGCAAACAACTGGAAGTGGACTCTGCAATGATCAGCAGGTCGTCCAGGTAAAGAAAAATGTGGACGCTCAGAGTCTGACAGTGGATCACTACCATGGCAAGGCATTTGGTAAATACTTGAGATGCAGTGGATACCTCAAAGGATAATGCAAGAAACTATGAACTAGACACAACAAATGTCAGAAACCTGAGGTGGTAAGCAATAGAGACATGATGATATACATCCTTCAAGGGTCACCATGAAGCAGTGGTCCAGCAACAGGGGAAGCACTGTCTGAAGGGTGAGCATCTTGAACTTGAGGACTTTGATAAATGTATTCAGAAATGAAAGGTCTAACACCAGTCTCCATGACATGCCTTTTTTGGGAACCAGGAAAATTCTGCTGTAGAAAAAATCTCTGTGTCCGACCCTTAAGATGGACATTTGTTAAAATCTGGTCTGGCAGATGAGGTGGAACCCCCTTTGAATGGAGACAGATGTTAGTCATGAGTTGGAAAGGAAATTATTTTTTTGGGAAAGGAACCTCTCTTGTTAGTCTTGATGGTGTTTTCTTCCTGCCATTTCTATTTATTGGCTTGGCTTTTGTTTGAAGGTTGCCAAAAATTATCCTGCTTAAATGAGGGAAATTTAGGAATATAAAACATTTTCAACACCCATTGCATGAGTTTACTTCTGTCATCCCAGTGTTTATGGATATGATTAGCTATTGCACCAAACATACTCAGACTCAAGTGCAACATTCAAATCTCATTTTATAATTTATGAGAAAAGTTCTGGCTGTGCAACTAAGCACACCTCCTTATCACCACTGATAGTGCTGCATTTCTAGCAATAGAAGCAGCCCCCTTCAAGGCATTCTTTAAAGCATGTTTTGACACCTGCAAATCATTGGAAAAATAGCTTTGACATAGACCTTTTGCTCAGCTGGTAACAATGCAACAATCTTGTCTAAGCTATACATACATCTCAACACAAACTTCCACATAAAACACTGGTAGTTAAACACTTTAAAAGCCAACATGCTGAACTGAGTCAACTTCTTTCTCTGATATTCTAGCCGTTTGCCTAGATTATCTTAAAATACAGGCTTTGAAGAAGATAATCCCCAGGATTTAATTAAATCCATGTAGGCACAGTGTAGAGCATACATGAAATATATCCATGTACACAGCCATGGGTCCCCCTCGGCAGAGCACTATGCATATTAATGATGATGCGCTACCAATGGAGAGCCAAAGAACATGGATATTGAATCAGTGTAGGTAGAGTTGTAGTGGCTACCAATGGCTGCAGATGAGTGTAAGGCTCCCTCTAATGCTCCTTGCCACTGTTGTAATGTTGTGAAGTGTGTCAGCTGTATAAGTAATTTTAATGATGTGTTGTTTTTTTAAATTATCTATTTATTTGTTTAACTGCATGTTTGTGTGTCGCAGAGTGCAGCAATGCCAAGTTGTGCTCACATATAGGCAGTTAACATCTGGAAGACATCTAAAAATAGAAACCAGATGTAATTAATTATCATAATTAAATTTATTTATTTTTATTTACATTTGTGCAGCAAGGTGCACAGCACAGAAGAGCTGAGTGGAGCTCATACATACATGGCTGACACCTGCCAGACATCTAATAATAGAAACCGGGTGTAATTAATTATTTATAGTTGTGTTTAAGCATGTTTGCACAGCATGGCGAGATGCTCAGCAATGCTAGCAGGTAGCCTAGAAGTATATGTAGTAGGTATGCTAGTTTTTATAACATGCAGCTAGCTACATGAGTACTTATGTGTAGTAGGTCCTGGGTTCAAGTCCATAACAGGCTGAATATGTCTGTAAATAAATATACAATTTTTCTTTAATTTCATTAAACTATTGTGAATTTTTGGCACTGCTCCACTTTGCTAAGCACTACTCATTCATGCTAAGCAGTGCATAAACATGCTAACAGCTACCAATGTTTGTGCAGCGCTAAGCCTCACTAAAAACATGGTTCTGTGAGTTCTTGCACTGCTTGGCTTCACTTAGCTAGTTTGCACTCTGCTAAGTGATGCAGTGGTTTTTTGAATGTTGCTGAATGATGCATAAGGGCAGGAAAACAGCCTATATTAAGACCAATAGGCAAGAATTCTGCAACAGTTATTGGAGTTCAATCAACTGTTGGTATGGCTGGCGGTGTTGGTGAAGGTGTGCACTTTTGGGCTCAGAGGTGAGGCATTCAGGAGTCCAGGGTCACAGTCAGGCTCTTTGTTAAAAACCATAAAGCCTGGCAAATGCAGGGCAGATTCCAGGGCTCAGACTGTAAATGGAGGCCTGGGACCATTTGTCCAGGGAACTCACCAGTGTTACTGGTATCCCTCATACAGGTGAGCAGTGTTGTCGCCATTTTTATGACCTGAAAAGGAGAAAGAGGGGAACCCTTGACCTGGGTCCAGGAAGCTCGAGCTGGGAATGCCCCACAAGTATGAAAGTATGTCTTTCTCTGTCTAACCAAATGCAAGCTGAATGTCTGCAAAACTAGTATGCATAATGGTTTGCTTCTCTCCCAACAGCTGCAGCTGAGACGGCTCATAATATTGAGTCCCATGCCAGGCTCCTGGCCAAGCTATGCCATGACCGTGGTAAGTACAGATTTACTATGCCAACTGTAGTGCAATAAGCAAGAAAGAGTAAAGGATTTACTGCAATAAAGTATACACAAGTAAAAGTGTAGTGCAATAAATGGACAAGTAGAACTGTAGTGCAATAAATGGGCAATTAGAGCTGTAGAGCTGTAGTGCAATAAATGAACAATTAGTAAGCCGCGGTGGTGCAGCAGTAACGTTGTTGCCTCACAGCAAGAGGTTCTTCTGTTCGATTCTCGGCTGGAGCGCCTTCTGCGTGGAGTCTGCATGTCCTCCTCATGGTCGAGTGGCATTCAAAAAACATTGGTGAATGGGTGTGCCTTCGTTGAAGATTGGGCATTGGGCTGACACCTCAGCACTGTAAAAATCTACTGCCAATCATTAGTGGACCGGAGTTCCACTGTGGTTACCCCCTAACCGGGAAAAGCTGAAAGAAGAACAATAACAATGCCAATAACAGTAAGCAAAATGTTGTTCGGCAGGATTGTGTTGTCAAAATCATTGCAGTTAAGATGTATGCATTGATTGTCTATGGTAAGGTTGCTGCAGTCAACTGTAGCACTGTAATAGCTGTAGCCAGCAAATCTAATGGCCTGCAAACTGTATTGCTTAACTCATAGTACTGTCTAAGGCTGTCTCTAAGCCAATATCAGTCACATAATGCTCCCTCTTCCTCAGATATTAGGAAATAAAGGTATATGGATGAGATAGCCCAGTCCATGGGCAGATATTGTGTGTCGACTTCACAGATATTTCAAACCAATAACAATAAAATGTGTTCACTAGCATTGTTGATTCTAAACTACAGCTATCTTCATATATGCAGTATAGCTGTATTTCAAGCATGTGTGTTCTACTGTCACTACAGTTTAGTATAACACTGTAATAGTACTAGAATGCCAGAGGAATGTCCTGCAACTTGTACTGCTGAATTTGTAGTATAGCTCCAGGTGATTTCCAGGCAAGTATCGGTCACACAACAGTTAGCAGTGACTCAGTCTGTTAAATGCTTTGTATGCAGTACATTTTGCCACACACAGTCCTGGGTTCAAATCCTGCGGTATGTAGCACTAAACTTTCAGTATCAGTCACATAATGTTCACATTTTCTCTCTCACCGGGAACACAACGAATATATGGCTGAGGTAGCCTATATTATGAGCAGATATTGTGTTTAAATTTCACAGAATGTTAACATCAATATCAATAATGTCTTCATCAGCATTGTTGAGTCATAAATAAATCTGTGTAAGCTCAGTATGGCTGTATTCCTTGCATGTCTGCACTAAGTTGCTGCAATCAATTATTACATTATTTGCAGATGTCCCCTGCAATCACAGCTATTGAGTTCTTCTCCCATGCCTGCCAACTAAGGCATGATGGCTGTCTAGTTTACTTACTGTACACAAACATGCCTCTCAAGGGTCACAATTTCTCATAATGTAATTAAAACTGCCTAATCCATGTGTCACATTATTAGCAGAAAAATTATTACCTGGAATGCAATGTATTACCAAATCCATTTACAGAACAACAAGGTAGTTATATAAGTCCACATTATGTGAAACTGTTCTGTGTAGTGGTGTACCTACATTTGTTACTGCTTGGCAAGTATTGACCCATGCTAACAGCTTGAGAGGTATGTACATGCTACATCAGTTACAGCAGAATTGTAGTCACTGTACTCAAACATGACACTACACATCTGTAGAGTATATATTTCAGTGTTTTCAGGGATTTAATCAGCAATGTCAGTAATGGAATGTTTCTCTCTCTCCCCAACCCTTATCTTCATTTATTTATTACTATTTATTATTATAATTTAATATTAACATATTTTGTTCTATATTTTTGAAAATGTGGTTGATTATTGTTATGTTGTATTATGATGCAATATTAACATATTTGTTAAACTAACTGTTTTGTGGGCCCTTTGTTTTACTTTGTACTGCCATGCTTTTACCATATTGACTGTTATGTTACTTAATATTGTGTTGCACATAATATACATTAATAAATATTTGGATGAATGAATATGATGTCCACTTCTGTTAATACTAACATTGGTTTGGTTATTATTAACCATAACTTATTGCTATACCTCATTTACAACAGCACATCCAGGTAGACCAGTTCCAGATGATCCCCCTACCTTGCCTCAACTGGCCATGGCACTGGGTCCCAGCATTTCAGGGACCCAGACTGGTGGTGCCCCTTTTGCTGCCCCTGCACTATATGTGGCATTGGGTAGTACCACCCCAGGGGACGGGCCTGATCCTCCTCTGGGATTGGTGGTGGAGGGGGTGTTGTCACCCATGCAGTGCTACTGGTATTGGTGCACAGGATAGTGCAGTATGGCTATGACTGCTGGTTGCACCAGATTGAGGGCATGTTGGCCACCCTGGTGAGACAGCCTCACCCTGGTGTGGAGCCTCCGGCACAGCCACCATTTGGGCAGTAATGCAGCAATGTCAACAGTCCCATGGGTGGGGACGTGAGTCACACTGCTGCTGTCTCGAGGCACATGGGACTCAGATTCCACAGCACCCTCTCTATCCAAGGTGTTCACCCCCTCATGTGTCACACACCATCCCTGTCTGCTGTCTTGTCTGTCTTGTCTGTTTGCAAATGCATCCTTACCTAACCAACTTACCTCACCGACATGTACCTATGTCTCTACCCCAACATTCCACTCTCACCTTAAAAAAAAAAAGGGCACTTGTCCCAAAAAAAAAAAAAAAAACTATATCGTCCTATACAAAGCTCTTCATTTCACACGTGTCCACTGGACACATGTAATTCAGTCCAATTAGCTTGACAACACAGTTATTTTGTCCTCACCCATCTTGCTGGTTCATCTACACATCTGCCAAAGTGTTCAGTTGTTACTGTACAAGAAATGGATAGCTATGGTTCTTCCCTACACCCTTCCTGCACATCCCTCTGTGCCTTTAACTATGTTTTTCCCCCTGCTTGCCCCCATTTCACCACTTTCCTAGCTCCCCTTTTTTCTTTTTTTTATATTTTTTAGTGCGACTCTAAACTCAGCTAAATAGAGCTATAATGACTATATGTGTTTTTAACATTGTAAGACACATGTACAAAATAAATACCTCTGCCATGTTTCGGCCCCAAGGCCATCACACCTACAGCACACTGCATTAACCCACCACCCCATGCAACTCTTAATTAAAACAGGTGGTTTTAACAAAACATAGTAATTGCCAATTACAGTCATTAGGCATGTTTCAGAGGAGCTGCATGCCGTGTCATACCACGCAAACTGGAATAAAAGGTAATGGAATAAATGGAAGAGTACCTTGGACTCTGGTGCAATAGTACACCACTAGACAGCCAAACACATGATAATGGATGTAACTGAGGCCTGTAATAGCAGGTTAATGTACTATTTTATCAGCAACATGTAGAAAGTCACCTGCTAGGGCATTCATGGCAGAATACATATTCAAATGGGACTCTGGTGCAGAAATACATCCATATAAAGTCATGCACACACTGATGGATGCAGAAAATGCATGTCACAGCCTGTATGTGTGCACACATATCTTGCAAATACATCCACGAAAGCAGTGACTCAATAGCTAAGTCAGTTAAATTCCTTACATATAGTACATTTTGCCACACACAGTCCTGGGTCCAAATCCAGTGTTGTGTTGCATTTCAATTACATTATTGTGAAGACAGCAATTAATGAATGACTCATGCACTCATCATCCACACAAAGCATTGCAAATTAAATAACTGCTTTTCACTGCTGGAAGTCACAGGCCTGCAGGTAGGGACACACATGACATATGCGTACAGCATTACTATATGTCACTTAGTACTCTGTTACTGACACAGTTGCCTAACATATATACCTTAAACACATGCCATACTTGTAATATAAAGGTTACTCTCACAATAAACTGTCTCAACATAATTCAGGTAAATAGACATTTAAGAAGAAATGGCAAGGAGATTCCAAAAAAAGTCTCAAACCTTCCAAAACAAAGGACACTTCAATGAGTCTGAAAGACTATTCAAGAGTCCTTGTGACCGCCTCTGAACCTGGTCATTGTTCTTCTCCAAGAAAGTCTGAATCTCCATTTTTTTCTTTCGTAACAGATTGTTTCAGACAAATGGGTTCTTCTAACACATACTGATTCCCCCTGTGAAAAATGCATCTATTTATTTATATTGGAGATTGTCTCGCAATTGCACTCAGTGTAAATAAACAGCACCACAACAGTGTTACATTACCACAGCACCAAAACATTATTCCTACATATACTGAGGTAGTAAAGAAATCCTTGTCTAACCCTTAGGCTTCCTACATGTCCTGCTAGCCTACTTCAATAAAGTTGTACAAATGCTACCACCACCCCTACATCCACACCTACATCTGCTGTTATTGGGAATCACCTGTATTGCAAGCCTGTACCCCTACTGTCCAATAAGCATGCAGAATATCTCAGAAATATCTTAGTAATTGATAAATTCATTGCAAGACATAAACACAGCACTTACCAGGTTGGTGAATGATAGGGTGACAGCTGCCTCTCTGGTGCCAGGATTAAGGGTATCCTTAGAGCCCCTAGGTCCCTGCACCATTCCACATTCAGTTGCTACCTTATAGTGGCCCATATGTGGGAGATATAAATAGACATTGGTGAGCTTTATGCTCAGGCTTTTGAGGATAGAAAAAAAACTGTCACTGAACAACATTTTACCATTACAAAGAATGATACCTAAATTAAAAGATTAAATTAATGGATTCAATAATTGGCTAGTAAAGTTGTATCATGCTAAGGGAATACAGAGTGTATTTACATGGCATGAAATGGTCAGTAGACCCATGTGGTTTGCCAGGTTGGCCTGCATCTTTCACCTGTTCGTGTTTGCATACTAACTAAAATGTTTCTATCCCCACAGTGCCTTTTTTAAGGAGAGATCTTTTGATGGGCATCCTGCTATAGCAAACTCCAACCTGGAAAATATCAAGGTGACACTGATTAATGCCAAAAACCTAAAAAACAAAATATTTAAACTTGAAGCCTTCTCGAACCTTAAAGACTTCATTACTTTTGTAATTATAGAACCCTGGTTCCATTGGAATATTAGCACTCCCTTTATTCCAGGGTACAATGCCTATCATGTATTCAAGTCCACTGGCAACTGTAGCGAATATTGGTACTTATTCATAACCCACTTGTCCTTCATCAGATTGTCCATGAAATGATTTTCGAACTGGATGAAGGCCTACTTACATTCAATAAAATGATCACTTCATAAGCAATTATCGATTCACATCACTGGGTCATTCGGAACATGCCAAATACCTTAACCAGTTAGAAAAGTTAACAAAAGAACTAAATACTTTTCTTATGAGCAATTTTAAGAGTCCACACATAAACTGGTAAACGTCTACTAACACAACTATGGCAAGTATTTATTAGCTTTCTAAATATCAGTACATCTGACCAGGTTATTTCCTACCTGCCACAGGTGTTAATCTTCTTAATCTTGTCTTCATAAACATTTCTTCCAGTTACAGCAACCCCCGGAGTCCAATCTGCCATATCACTCTGTGCTTCATCATTGTCCATATTTTGAGTCTTATCATCACTTGTACTATTATTTGGTAGCCAATAGGCGGTACTGATGTACCTGTAAACGACATCCTTACCATCATTTTTTTAGGTTATTTATCTTGGAAGGCCTCAGGTCAGTAAGCTGAACAAACAAAACCAGACTTCTTAGCAACAGCCCCCAACTGATCTTGTGGGAACCTTATTAATTCTTAAACATGTTAAAGATATACCCCAGGATTCAATAAAATCTCTGTAAGCTCCATGTAGAGCCTACATGGAATGTACCCATGTACACAGCCATGGTTTCCCTTCAGTAGCGTGCCATGCATATCAATTATTGTGCGCTGCCAAGGAACAGCATAGTAACAGTGATACTGAATCCATATAAGCAGAAGTGCAGAGGCTGATCAGATGTTATGTACATGGTGAAGCTCCCTGCAATGTTCTCTGCTACAGTTGAAATGTGTTGTGAAGTAATAGTTTGTGTTTTAAATGTCTATTTTTTTCTTGAATTATTTATTTATTTTTTTTAGTTAATGTCTGTTTGCATAGAGCAGCACGGAGTGCAACAGTGCCAAGCGGCACTTACGTATGGACAGCTGACACCTGCCAGACATCTAAAAGTAGAAACCAAATGTAATTAATTATATCTGTTGTTTTTATGTTCTTTTATTTTTTTTTTAAATATTTTAATGTCTGTTTGCGTGGCGTGGTGCAGAGCACAGCAATGCCAAGTTGCACTTACACATAGACAGCAGACACATGCCAGACATCTATAAATAGAAACCGGATGTAATTAATTATTTATTTCTGCTTTGTTTAAGCCTGATTGTGTGGTGTGCCATGGTAGCTTGGTAGCATAAGTGAAGGCACACAAGTTTCTATACTATCCAAGTAGCTAAATGGGTGGAGTGAATGCCTAAAGCTTTGTAGGTCCTGAGTTCGAGTCCCTAGCAGACCTACCATTTGTTTAATGTAATCTAAATTTTTGTTTAATTTAAAAACATAACTTTTTACATTTGGAAGAGCTGCATGGTGCTAAGCACCGTTTAAACATGATTAATGGCCATTTTTGTTTGCGCATTACTAAACTTCACTAAAACCTTGGTTTTGTGAGTTTTCGCAATGCTCAGCTCCACCCAGCGGGTTTGCATGATGCTAAGCACTGCAGCACTTTTCGAATGATGCTTAATGATGTATAAGGGAGGTAAACAGCCTATATTAAGAGCAAGGTCTATATCACAACATCAAAATGTGATATCGAACAACAAATGATTAACCAGTATTCATTGAAATTAATTTGCTTGATAAGATGAATACTTACAGGGCAAAGATGTAGTTGGCCAGCTACTCAATGTTGCCCTTTCCTCCACTGTAGTTGTGATCTCAGAGTTGGTATATTTATTTAGGGGAGTGTGGGGGCACAGCCTCCCACATGGGTGGGTCTGTTTTAGATTTAGTTCATTCCCTTGTATTGTGGAGCAAGTGTTTGTTTGCCCTGTAAGAATGATTCGTGGAAATGCATTTAGATGAATACTGGTCGACCTTTAGGTGTTCCATATTATGATGTTTCGACATCATAATATAGACCATTAAGGGCAACAGGTGGGAATACTGCAGAATTTGTTGGAGTCCATCTAACTGACAGTATGCCAGGCAGTGTCAGAGAGGGTGTGTGTTTTCAGGTGCAGAGATGGGGTGTACAGGAGTCCAGGGTTTTTGTTGGGCTCCTGATACGCAATTATGAACCTAGGCTACTTCAGGGTGGTTACCAGGGCTCAGAATGTAAGCCTGAGGCCTGGGATCGATTGATCAGGGACCTTACCAGTGCTACTAGTGTCCACCACACTGGTGAGCAGTGTTGTCACTACTATGATGACCTGAAGCATAGAAAGAGGGGAACGTTAGACACCTGGGTCTAAGAGGCAAGGGATGAGCATACTCCAGACATATGTAAGTAATTCTTTCCGTATTTTACTAAACTGCAAGCTGAATCTGTGCAAAACTAGTATGCATAATGGTGTGCTTCTCTACCAACAGCTGCAGCTGAGGGAGCTCGTAATGTCCAGTACCATGCCGGGCACCTGGCTAGGTTGCTCCATGAGTGTGAGAAGTACAGATATATTATACTAACCATAGTGCAATAAACAATAAAGAATAAAGAACTGTACTGCAATAAAGAATAAACAATAGAAACCGCAGTGCAATACATGAGCAATTAGAAGTGTAGTGTAATAACTGAACAATAACAACTGTATTGCAACAAACACTAAAGAATACCAATAACAGTAAGCAAAAAAGTGTACAATAAGACTGTGGTGTTATAACATAATTGCACTCTGCATTGCATGTGTACGGTAAGGTTGCTGCAGGCAAGTGTGAAAGTGTAATAACTGTAGAATGCAAAACTAATGGCCTGAATAATGTATTGCACAACTCATAGTACGGTTCAAGGCTGTCTCCAGGCCAGTTTCAGTCACATAACTCTCTTTTCCTCCCACTCTAGGAACAAAAGGTATATGGGTGAGGTGAGGTAGCCCACTTTATGGGCAGATATTGTATGTAGACTTCACAGATAATAAACAGTAGTACCAATAAAGTGTTAAGCAACATTGTGTTTTCCTAAGTAAATCTGTCTTAATATTTGCATTAGGACTGTATTCTTTGCATGTCTGTTATAAGTTGCTGCAGTCAATTGTTATATTAATTGCAGATGTCCCCTGCAGTCATAGCTTTTGGGTTCTACTCCCATGCCTGCCAACTAAGGCATGATGGCTGTCTAGTTTGCTTAATGTACACAAACATACCTCTCAACTGTCATGATTTTTCAAATTGTAATTACAACTGCCTAATCTGTCTGTTCCATGATTATCTCATACATTATCATCTGGAATGCTATGTATTTTCAAATCCATTTACATAACACCTTGGTAGTTATGTAAGTCCACATTATGTGAAACTGTTCTGTGCAGTTGTGTACCTGCATTTGCTACTGCTTGGCCCATACTGTCCCATGCTAATAGCTTGAGAGGTATGTATGTGCTGCATCAGCAATTGAAGAATTATACTCACTGTACTCACAACTGACATTGCACACCTGTAGAAGTATGTAGTTGTACTCTGTGTAGTAATATTACCTGTGAGGTAATTAATGGCATGTTTTTCTCTCTCTCCCCACCACTTATCTTCTTTAAATTATTATTGTTATTGATTATTATGATTTAATATTAACATATTTTATTACACTAACTGTTTTATTGGCCTTATGGTTTAATTCATACTGGTTTGCTATTAACATACTTACTGTTATGTTACTTAATGCTGTGTTTCACATAATGTTCCTTAATATGCATTTGGATTAATAAATATTATGTTCCATTCTGTTAATACTAACATTGGTTTGGTTATTGGTAACCTTAATTTATTGTTATAGCTGCTTTACTACAGAGCATCAAGGTCATCCAATTCCTCATGATCTGCCTACCTTGCCTCCTCCTGCCATGGCAACAGGTTCCAGCACATCTGGAACCTAGCCTGTGGCGTCCTCTCTGCTGCCCCTGCACTACCTGCAGTGCTGGGTAGTACCACCCCAGGGGGAAAGAGATGGACCCCCCCTCTCAGAGTGGTGGTGGAGAAGGAGTTATCACCCGTGATGAACTGCCGGGTTTGGTGTGCAAGGTTGTCAACCGTGGGTTTGGACGATGCATGTGTTGGATGCAAAGCATGCTGGCCACCCTGTTGGGGCAGGCTCTCCCAGGAGCCCAGCCTCCACCACTGCAACCCTCGGGGCAGTGATGAAGCAGTACCGACAGTGCCATCTGTGGAGATGTGAGTAATCCTGCTACTTTGTGGAGGCACACTGGACTGAGATTCCACACCACCCTCCCCATCCAAGGTGTTTACCCCCTTGTGTCACACATCACCCATGTCTGTTGTCTTGTCTGTCTTGTCTGTCTGCAAAAGCTTATTCACCTACCCAACTTACCTCCCCCTCATGTACCTATGTTCCTTCCCAAACATTCCAATCTCACCTTAAAGAAAACAATGGGCACCTGTACCCCCCCCCCCAAAAAAAAATTTTCGTCCCATACATAACTCTCCATTTTGCACACATGCCAACTGGACACAAATAATTTGGTCCAATTAACTTAACAATGCAATTATGCTGTCTTCACCCCTCTCTTTGCAGGTTAGAGTCCAATGTTTTCTACAAAACTTCCTGCACATCCCTACCTGCCTTTCACTATGTTTCCCCCCTGCTTGCCCCCATTTCACTATTTTCCTATCCCCCATGTTTCTTTTCTTTATCTATTTTTAGCACAACACTGCACTACTCTGTGTGTCTCACAGCTTCACTAAGCTCAGCTAAATGGAGCCATATTGATATATGTGTTTTAAAAAATAAATAAGTACAAAATAAACATTTCCCCTATGTAACAGTATGCATCCAAATCACATATTTAAGAATATCATGGAGAATTAGGTACTTCGGATTTCTAGACTTTGTACTGATGATGCCCATTTCAATCAAGAGTGTCTCCAGCTCAAAAAGAATCTACAAGACAGATGCTATAAAGTGCAAGGTCTAAGAATTACATTTGACCATAATGAAATAAGAGAAGGGAAAGATAAACCTTTTTACAAAAGAAAGGAATCCTTCAGCAAATATGTCAACAGCACAAAAGAGAGGAGCAACACTTTGAATTGTGCACTTACATAAAGCATAGATAATAAAGAGATTTGTGATATTATCTGGAGGTTTTGGCAGATACTTATGGAAGATGATAAAATAAAGTACATAGGTGAGCATCAGAGGTTCACTTTTAAAAACAAGAAAAATATTAAAAGATTGCTCTGTAATAAAGATGGATTTAGCTTCAACAAGATCTCAAACAGGAAAGGGACTTTCAAATGTACAAGATGCAAAGCTTGCCCGCTCATTGATAGTAGCAACACTTTTACACATCCTAAATCAAAGAAAAACTATGTATTTAAAGTATATGCAGACTGTTAATAGTCGACACAGTCTATCTCATGATGTGCTGGTATTGTGAAGCTTTTTACATTGCCAAGACTGATCAGCACTTGAAAGAGAGAATACTTTGTCATCTTAGGGATACTCACAACTTAGATCTTAAGAATGCACTTGCCATGCATATTTCTACACAACCTACACACAGATTTATTTTTAAAGTGGTTCAACGTATACCCTATACTGTTAGGGAAGGAGACATTACCAACTATACTGAGCTTTGTGAAACTAGCTGGATTGTGAACCTGAGGGTTGATCAGCCACCTGGGCTGAATAGCATAGTACCACTTAAGCCTATCCTTATGAATAGGAGAGTATCCATTAGTGCAAGCTAGGAGGCTGGCCCTTAGGAAACCAGCCATTGGTTAATTTCCTAATTGGATAATGGGTAGGTGTGTTACCTATCCTAGCCCTCATTGGCTAGTTCTCACTTTTACTCTAGGAGGAGAGAAAGAAGAACTCATGATCTGATGAAGGCTCATTGCCGACAGTGCTTATCATTTGTTAAAGCTCTCCATGCTAAAGTTTGATGGTGGCTGTTTTAACTATCATTGTTTCCATTAAAAGTTTGTTTTTAATAGTTTTTTAAAAAGTTCTCCAGAAGAGTGCAACTAAAGCTGTAGAGGTGCACCAAGGATTGCTTTTCACACTACTATCAGAGTGCAGTACACAATCCTTTCAAACTTACAGTGCAGATTAGCACAGCTACACAACTAACATACACATGTGAAGCCCACTGCCAGCATACATGTTCTAAATGAGTACCAGACTGTAACACGTGACCTGACAGTTGCCCAAATGGTGGCCATAATGTTATATTTATCCCCTATGTTGCTCAAGGACACAACAAACATGTAGCCTAGTACTCTGCTAATGATACCATTGCCTAACATACTTACCTTAAACACATGACTTAAATGGAGTGGAATGGCTACCCTCACTCTGTCTCTGCCTCTACTACAAGGCTGCCACAGCTGCCACAGTTACTCTTACAGCTTGTTGCCCTCCAAAGTGTTCACAGTCTCTGCCTAGGCTTATTACCTGCAGCAGGCAGCTGCAGCCTGTAGCACACACATGTCTATGTAGCAGTAGCTGCTACAGACTTACCCTCTGCAATGACGTAGTCACCTCTCTCAGTAATGTCCAGCACAACATATCAGAAAGGGCTTGTAATCTACATGGAGGCCTTATATCTTTTTCAGTTATTGCATGTCATTGGCTGATGGCAGTACAAATCAGTTCTGTTGGCTGCAATTAGCATTTCAGAACCACAGATTGGTTAAGAGGCAATCACCTGCTACTGAGAAGCATGCTAAAAGGGAAACATGCTGGCTATGGGGAACCATTCTTTATAAGACTTTCTGCATACATAACACACATTTGCAAAAACTTAAATATCAGCAAATATCAACAGAGGTGTTTTGCACTCCAGCAGGTATGTAAACTTGTTGTTTACAACAGGATGCAGATGTATGAATATACTTACAGGTAATAGGGATCACAGCATTAAGCCTTTCTTAGAACTGTGATAATGGCATGTCATTCATCTACAGAACTGTTGCACCTACAGAGGATGTACAATACATCAAGAGTGGAATGCTTTTTGTCAATGTGGCATACTGGCCTCGTAGGACTGCCCCTTTACAATGGTTGTAATAGCACACTGCTATTTGCGTGGCACTGTTGTTTTGACATATTATCAGAGGAGTAGCCCCTAGGGGACACACTACAATAGACTCCAGTGTTGGGTGTATGATCATAAAGCAGTATCCTTTATGGCACATATGGAAATAGCTGACTATCATTAATATCTTTATTGTAGTCACATGCTTAGTATGTTTGCACACTGTGGAATATGACATGTGTGATCAAGCAATGGATACTGCCAGCCATTCTGTCCTTGCTGTACATAGTGTACTTCCATGATGTGATCCTGACGTGTTCCCATTCTGTTGTCTTTCAGGAAACATGAACCCAAGATTCCCTGCACCATTCATGGATGCGGAGGATGATATTATAGTTGAAGGCCTCCACCAACACCATGAACTTAACTGTCCAGGGGGTGGGAAATCACAGAACAGTGGGCAGCACTGTGGGCTGACCTTGTCCATGATGTGAATACCACTGGTCATCAGAGCAGGTTAGACACCGTGCAATGGATATGATCAATGCTGCACGCAGAAGATCAGCAGATGTAGCCAGGGATCATGCCTGCAGTGGAACAACCAATCTCAGCCAGTGAGGAATTCCTGGCTAAGCTAGGCACACATGACAGCTTCCAGTCATCCATCAAACCATACATTGTAGATGTGGGTGCCACAGTTTCCATGACAGAGGAGTGTCCAGGTAAGCTTAGTTTGATTACCATTACAATACTGTAGTATTCAGTGTGTCAGGGAGTACGTACTCTTATGTGGGTGTCAGGTCTTTGTTCTTTGGGGGAGAAGGGTTTAACTGCAGTTTGACTCTTGTGCTCAGATGTTGACTGATATAACAATGAACACAGTAGCTACTGTAAATGTGAGAGATATGGACATATTACCTTGTTGTAGTGCAACATGCAGTGGTACTGGCATTACCTTTCCCTCAACTTTTCACAGGTCCACCAGGTATTGGACAAGGCTGTGGTCCTGCTCCTAGTAAGAACAACACTGTTTTGTTATAGATGTAGGTTTACAGCAATGTAATCCCTAAAGTGTCATCCCAGGCCTGCTTCCTGGAGTGGTGTACTGTCTGCATGATTGCCAGCTGCACACATATTTTCTGACTGTACACATGTTAGAGTCATACTTATGCATTGCAGGTGTCACCACACTGATAGATGTGACAGTATTGTCAGGGCATTGCAGATTGCCATATGTGTCAACTGTGCAGAATCTTCACAAATGTCAATAGTGTACCTCATTGTTGCTGATGAGATTGCTGTGTAAAGAGCTTTTATTTACACATAACTACAGCTGTTTGTGAGAAAAGTAATATCCTCTTGTCCTACTATATGAGGTTGGGGTTTCAACAGGTCTGTAATAGTCCCAACAGTGTATACAGCTGTACATTTGCTGCAACATAGCACTGCAGAGCCATAATAGTGTAGGTATTAATGTACTGCTTTTTTCTGTCTTATCAG
>NC_056739.1:730464233-730466733 GCF_019279795.1 Protopterus annectens
ATGACGTTACTACTTTTAACAGTGCTTTTCCAAAAGTAAGAGTAGATTGCAGATTGTAGTACTGGAGCCATACATCCCTTCATGCAAAGCTGGACTTTGAGTATTGACTATCTTGATCTTGGTGTTTGAGCTGTATGTTTTTATGTATCTCATATTGGATATTGATCTGATATGTTGATATTAACTGTAGACTGCTATGTTTTTTGAACATATCATTGAGGACTGCTGTCATGTATTAATGGCATACCTTTCACTTTCAGACGTTTATCTTTCAAAACATTCATCCTAATGCATAACATGTTGGCTATCTACTTTCTGTCTGTCCTCTGTACAGATGTGCAGATGTCAGGTATTGCTACGGCCATACTACTATGTAGGTGCCCACATTGTATTGTGCTGTGGGCCCTGACACTGCTGCTAGTTCCAACATATGGGACATTCCTTAATGTCCATATTTAAGTCCCTGGAATGGGTGGTCCTAGGCCTCAAACAGATGCCTTACGCAGACTATCTCAAAAAACTCCAGCTTTACTCCGTCGCATATCGCCTACTCAGAGGCGATCTCTGCCTAACATACAAAGCTTTGTCAAACCTAGAGCTACTGGACATGCTCCACTTAAAGAAATCCCAATCCCACCGAGCTACACGCTCTAGGGACCTAAACCTTGTCACCACAATAAACAGAACATGCTGGAGGGATAGATTCCTGTCCCAGAGACTTCCCATACTCTAGAACAGACTACCTATCTATGTCAAACAGAGCTCCTAATTAGCACTCTTCAAGAAAAATCTTGATGATTGGATGGGTAATAGGAAATTCACCCCGGGGATCACTTCTGTGGTTCTGCTTGACAGGGGCACAGGAAAATAATTTTCTTGGGTGACGAAAGCCAGGGTACCTTTTTGGCTAGGCTTGTACAGGCCCTAGGGCCAATAGCCTAGTACCTACCTATGAGCCTACCTATGTAGGCCTTGCACCTTTTCCTTGCCTGTGTGAGGGGCATTACAGAGGTGGTGAGCTACAGATTCACATACAGTAGGTGGCAATATGTCACAGGACAGGACATGTGGAGACAGCCAAACAACATGGGGGACGTATCCCCAAATTTGTGAACAGATTCTATGTCATCAGTGCTGTTATACACATGGTGGTTTGATAGATTTACAGGGTTTTTGTGGATATGCATTTAGTGAGTGATGTCACAACCCACTATGATATGTCTGTGACATACCTCTCCACTGGCATGCTGTCCACAGACTGGCCACATATCTGACTGTTATGTTTTGTCTGTTCCCCAGACAGTTGGTCTTTGGTAAATCAGTCATGGACTCTGGGGAATGCAGTCAGTAAATACTCACATCTATTGGTATTACCAACATAATATTCCTCATAAAGGATGTACAACAAACCCAGTGACATCTGCAACTGTCTCAATGTATGACAGCAGTATGTCCAATCTACCCCTGTGTTTGTGCCTTTGTTCCCAACTAGTGAAATAGGGGTTGATGCCTAGCTTAGTTAGTTTTTGCATGATTCCTGAGTGGGGAATGTTATCAAAGGCTTTGGCCAGATCAAGGTTGGCTGTATGTGCCACCTTGCCTTCATCCACAGCTCAGGTGACTGACACCAAGACATTGAGTAGGTTGATTGAGCGGGTATGACCTACCCTTCACAAAAGTAAATTGTGTGGGATCCTGAGTCTGCAGATTCCCATATCCCTGTTTATTAGGTGCACGATGATGCATTCCATAGCTTTGCATAACAGACTTCTCAGGCAGTTGGGGAGGTATTTTGCAGGGTCTGTAGTCACACCTCGTTTGTGGAGAGGAGTGACTGTAGCAGTGCACAATTCAGTAGGGACAAAGCCTGAGATGAGGCTGTGCTTGAACAGGGCACACAAGTGAGGTGCCAGGTCACTCTGCATTTCATGTAGAACACAGCCAAGGATATTGTCAGGTCCCATAGAAGCTGTATTCTTGGCCTTGGACAGTGGTGTTTTAACCTGTGCTGCAATAGTACTGGGTGCCTGGCAGTGTATTGGTATTGTGATTCATCCTTTGGGGGGGGGTAAGGTTTGCACTGAAAATGTCAGCCAGTATATTGGCATTATTTGTAGGCTCAGTCTGGTAGGTACCATTGTCTAGTAGCTCAGAACAAATCTTGATATTGCCATGGAGATTTTTTACATAACTGTATGAGGCCTTGTGGTTGTCTTTACTATGTGCTCCAATTCTTTTCTCACAGCTAACGTTGTAGTATTTGATGAGGGATTTCAACTTTTAAATGAGGCTAATAAGGGTTTATTTCCAGTCTTGGGACTTCACCTTATTCCATATCAGTTCCCTCCTTCTGTTGTACAGTTTCTTTATGGCAGGGGACCACCAGATCAGCTTCATTTTTTGGAGGTGAGAGCCCTGGTTGTATTGGATATGGTGGTATCCATGCATTTGTGTATGTGGTCATAGTGCATTGTTATTTGATTCAGCTGTCATGCAACTA
>NC_056739.1:730471733-730484233 GCF_019279795.1 Protopterus annectens
GGGGCAGCACTCTGCTGGGATAGATATTTGACCTTTTGGTGGGGAGGGGGGGGGAGTTTGCGCTGAACCTGTCAGCTAGGATGTTGGCAATGTCTGTGGGTTCGGTGTATTTTTTGTCATTTTGGACTAATTCTGAGCATATCTGGGAATTCCCACCCAGGTTCCTAACATAATTAAAGAAAGCCTTGTGATTATCCTTAGTGTCCTGTGCAATTTGTCTCTCAAAGCTGGCCTTAGATGATTTTATGAGTGCACGTAGTTTTTTGCTAATACTGATCAGAGATGCCTTCCCTTTTTGGGATTTTGCTCTATCATGTAGTAGCTTCCTCCTTCTATTGTATAGTTTGTTTATGGCTGGGGTCCACCAGACAGGACGTCTGCCTTTGTAGGATTGGGTTTTGGTTTTATTTGGGATTGCATGATCCATGCATTCCTGAAGGTGTTCATAGAATGCGTTTATAAAGGATTTTGCAGTCTGGGCCATATTTTTCACAGGCCCGGGGGCTTTGAAGGATTCCACCTCAGTTTTGAGGAGTATGAAATTTGCTTTAAAGAAGTTTTTCACTGTGGATTTCTGGGCAGGGGGTGGGGTCGGGATGTGAATATCCAGTGAGATTAGTTTATGGTCTGATCTTACCAGTGAGGGATACACTTCTGGTCTGGAGCATAGAGTCCCCATGTTGGTGATGATCAGGTCCAGTATGTTTTCCCCTCTTGAGGGAGTGGTAACAAGTTGTTCCATAGCATTTGAGTTTATAAATTCTAGGAACCTTTGGGCTAGGGTGTTGGAGCTAGAGTAATGCTCCCAGTCTATGTTTGGGTAGTTGAAGTCACCCAAAATAATGGTGTTTGGAGAGACCTTCATATTTTTCAGTGTTCTCAGGAAGGCTGAGTGGGGTTCCTGGGTTTGGGAGGGTGGTCTGTAGCAGGCTATAAACTGGAAGGCAGTTTTACCCACTGTTAGTTGCACATGGATAGTCTCTGATGCTTCGTGCTGTGCCACCAACCTGGAGGTGTGGTTATCTTTGACGAATATTGATACGCCCCCTGCTTTTGTGGTTCGGTCCAAGTTTTGGGGCCGAAAAGCATGGCATGAGGTATAACGTGGTAGTGCTGGGGTGCTCTCGGGAGCCTTGAACCAGGTTTCTGTTACTGCACAGATATTGATGTTCTCCATGCTAAGGAGAGTTTTGAGTGTGTGCATCTTGAGGTTTAGACTTCTGGCGTTGAGTAGCATTACTCTTAGTTTCTTATCCCTTGTGATACCTATGGAGGTGGGTTTGTCTTTTGAGCCTTGCCTAAAAAAGGCACTATGGGGGTAGCAAGAGCCTTTGCCAATATTCAAAAGCCCAGGGGTGACAGGTGCAAGCCGTCCCTAGTGAAGCATCGTGGCTTGTCGAGCATGTCATCCCAGGCTGACAGGCATTGGATCCCCTTTGAATGACACCAATACTTAAGCCAATTGTTGAAATTGATCATCATGTCTTCATATTGTGGCATCATTCTTGGTGAGGGTAAGATGCTACTCAAGGTCAGGGTCATACCAGCCTGGGCTACATGCTCAGAGAGCTCCTCTATGTCTCTTTTCATGTAGTCCAGGGAGGTACGTCTCAGGTCATTCACACCAGCATGGACAATGACTGAGTCATATTTGAACTTGCCTTGGAGTGACCTGAGTGCTTGTGTTATGTGGTGGATCCTAGCACCCGACAGGCAGCTCACCGTGACCTTCTCCTTGTTCAGCCTGGTGAGCAGGACATCAGTGTGCCTGACGATAGAGTCATCTATTACAAGTGTATCAGGTATCAGCCTTAAGGGCTGTGACTGTTCGGCACACTGGCTTTGTGAGCTATGTCTTGCATGTGTTTTGTTTTGGGTAGCGGTTGCTTGGGTGTCTGCTTTGGAAGTCTCTGCTGCTTAGGCAGATTTTTATTTAGAGCCTCCAAGTATGTTTTTGTGTGTTTATTTGTTTGGTTTGCTGTCGTGGTAGGTCTATGTGAGACTGGAATTGTAGTGAGTGTGGTTTCCTTCTCTTGACTGGTTACGCCAGTACTGAGTTGAGAGAGTTTAGCCTCCAGTTTGGCTATATGGTTGCATTTCTCACATGTGTTGGAATTTGTTGGGAGGAGGAGAGGGTTGTCTGTGTACATGAGGCAGTTGTAACATTGCCTCAAGAATTCCAGATTCACCAGCTGGACCGGAGAGGAGATTGACAACTGACCTTTGGACATGCTAGAATAGTATTGGGAATTCCTTTATAATTGAAAAAAAGAGCCAATGGGGATCAAGGTACTCAAGGGGAGTTTGTGAGGGTGTAGTGCTTTTAGTTTTTTAGTGCTGACTTATATAATTGCTTTAGTGAGCAAGTGCCAGGTAACTTAAATGCAATGTGTTACAGGTAACTTAAATGAAAAAACGACAAACAGTAACTTTCTTTCAAGTGAAACAAGGAAATAAGTACAGTAAGCAATGCAGATATCACTAGGGATCCACAGAAGCGCTGAAAAGCCATGTATTAGGTGGAATTAGCGTTTCAGGGAAATAAGCAAGCAAACAACAAGCATACAAACAAAGCTAGATTCAGCAGGCCTGGATCTAGTCTATACTACAGCAAACAAGGTGTACCAGTTTCAGTAAGAAACAGTTCAAATATGCAGGTACTATAAGCCTTTAACCAGAAATTCCCAGCTCAGAAGGGCAGAGTCCAGCCTCTCCTCCCACAAGAGTGCAGACCACAAACCTTCTTAATGTAAAATAACTGGCCTGAAGCCCAAGTGCTTAAACCAGAACTAATACACTTTTAGAATAACAGACACTGAGCCCTCAATCAGCAGTTCCCAACTTAGAAGGATGTAAGCTACCTGTCCTGCCACCACATTGCAGGCCACAAACCTTCATAATGTAAAACAACTGTTCTGAAGCTCAAGTGCTTAATCCAAAAGACTTAGAATGATAGCTACACTTTAATCAAGTTACTACCAAGCAGTAATAAATACAATTGAATACTTTAAAGAATGCCTGGATTAGTGCTCAAGTTATACAAACAAAGCTAGATTCAGCAGGCCTGGATCTAGTCTATACTACAGCAAACAAGGTGTACCAATTTCAATAAGAAGCAGTTCAAATATGCAGGCACTATAAGCCTTTAACCAGAAATTCCCAGCTCAGAAGGGCAGAGTCCAGTCTCTCCTCCCACAAGAGTGCAGACCACGAATGCTCTTAATGTAAAATAACTGGCCTGAAGCCCAAGTGCTTAAACCAGAATGAATACACTTTTAGAATAACAGACACTGAGCCCTCAATCAGCATTTCCCAACTTAGAAGGATGTAAGCTACCTGCTCTGCCACTACAGTGCAGACCACAAACCTTCTTAATGTAAAACAACTGGTCTGAATCCCAAGTGCTTAAACTAAAAGGCTTAGAATGAGTTACACCAAGCAGTAATAAATACAACTGAGTACTTTTAAGATGACGCAAAAGCAAAATAAAGTAGGAAGAAACACAAATACAGTAAAAGCAGATAAATTTTTTTTTTTTGCATGAGCAAATGAGATGGGCCCAGGAGTTACAGGACAGAAACAAGTGCAAATGCAGGCCTTCAAATCAGAAAGTTGAGAGAGATGGAAGACCGCCCAAACGGCCAATAACTACAAATTCTGGGCCAGAACCACTCCTTATGTGGTAGACAGGTTACCAAATGCCTACCACTCCCACTGATAAGCTAGAAGACTTCCCTCCAACACAGAAAGGCTTGGGGAGCTCAGAAGCTTACAAACAGTCCTGGATACAGCAAATCTGTATCTGGAACACTAATTACAGGAAAGGTAGGAAACAGGCTTACAATTTTTTTTTCAGAAAAGTAGCAAAAACAGTAGTAAAAACAATTCACATGCAGTGCAAGCTGGCACACTTGAGTATGTAGCAATATTAGTCCACACACAGTTTGAAAAAATGTAATTAAATTAAAAAGGACTAAAAGCAAGTGCAGAAAGGGTTTATTAGTTAGAATGTGGGTAAAGAGATGGGACTGGGGGAGTGTCCTAGAACAAATCAACAGTGGGGCGGGCACTGCAAAAGCCACCAAATTTAAACTACAACCAAGAACAGGGAGGGGGGTGGGGAAGACAGTTTCAACAGAGATGTGAGGAATCACAGTGCAAATTATAAAACCAAAAAAATATATACTGATCTCTGTATATTTGCAGAACAGTAAGACAACAGATATCTAAGCAACAATTTAGCTCTATAATACAGAATAATACAGAAAAATATACTCAGCTCTATATATTTGCAGATAGACTTGTAAGGCTGTCTCTGTCTCTCAGCACACAGGTTCCAATTTAAATGTAGGCTGTTATTAACAGGTCAAATTAAGGGAACCTTGAGTTAAGCAACACACAAGCTATAAAAAACAGTTATATCAGCTGAAGACAAGGCAGAAAATGAGGAGAGGGTGGGGAAGACAGTTGCAACAGAGATGTGAGGAATCACAGTGCAAATTATAAAACCAAAAAAATATATACTGATCTCTGTATATTTGCAGAACAGTAAGACAACAGATATCTAAGCAACAATTTAGCTCTATGATACAGAATAATACAGAAACATATACTCAGCTCTATATATTTTCAGATAGTCTTGTAAAGCTGTTTCTGTCTCTCAGCACACAGGTTCCAATTTAAACGCAGGCTGTTATTAACAGGTCAAATTAAGGGAACCTTGAGTTAAGCAACACACAAGCTATAAAAACCAGTTATATTAGCTGAAGACAAGGCAGAAAATGAGGGGGGGGTGGGGAAGACAGTTTCAACAGAGATCTGAGGAATCACAGTGCAAATTATAAAACCAAAAAATATATATACTGATCTCTGTATATTTGCAGAACAGTAAGACAACAGATAGCTAAGCTACAATTTAGCTCTATAATACAGAATAATACAGAAAAATATACTCAGCTCTATATATTTGCAGTTAGTCTTGTAAGGCTGTCTCTGTCTCTCAGCACACAGGTTCCAATTTAAATGCAGGCTGTTATTAACAGGTCAAATTAAGGGAATCTTGAGTTAAGTAACACACAAGCTATAAAAAACAGTTATATCAGCTGAAGACAAGGCAGAAAATGAGGGGGGTGGGGAAGACAGTTTCAACAGAGATGTGACGAATCACAGTGCAAATTATAAAACCAAAAAAATATATTCTGATCTCTGTATATTTGCAGAACAGTAAGACAACAGATATCTAAGCAACAATTTAGCTCTATAATACAGAATAATACAGAAAAATATACTCAGCTCTATATATTTGCAGATAGTCTTGTAAGGCTGTCTCTGTCTCTCAGCACACAGGTTCCAATTTAAATGCAGACTGTTATTAACAGGTAAAATTAAGGGAACCTTGAGTTAAGCAACACACAAGCTATAAAAAACAGTTATATCAGCTGAAGACAAGGCAGAAAATGAGGGGGTGGGGAAGACAGTTTCAACAGAGATGTGAGGAATCACAGTGCAAATTATAAAACCAAAAATATATACTGATCTCTGTATATTTGCAGAACAGTAAGACAACAGATATCTAAGCAACAATTTAGCTCTATAATATGGAATAATACAGAAAAATATACTCAGCTCTATATATTTGCAGATAGTCTTGTAAGGCTGTCTCTGTCTCTCAGCACACAGGTTCCAATTTAAATGCAGGCTGTTATTAACTGGTCAAATTAAGGGAACCTTGAGTTAAGCAACACACAAGCTATAAAAAACAGTTATATCAGCTGAAGACAAGGCAGAAAATGAGGGGGGTGGTGAAGACAGTTTCAAGAGAGATGTGAGGAATCACAGTGCAAATTATAAAACCAAAAAATATATACTGATCTCTGTATATTTGCTGAACAGTAAGACAACAGATATCTAAGCAACAATTTAGCTCTATAATACAGAATAATACAGAAGTCAAGTAATTCAAGTCGGCAAAGTGGTGCCGGACCTGCTTGCCAGTCCGAGGGACGCCAGTGGCAGTGGTGAGATCTCGGGCAAGTTGGTCCTAGCCCTCCTCTTTGTATTGAGAGCCCTGGTACTGGTGCTGCAGCAATCGCCCTTCATGGTCTTCAATGAGGAGTCTGACCATGACCCCGGACTCCTGAATGCTCCAGCACTGTGCCCAAAAGTGCACACCTTCACCTACAATCGCCATATTGCCTACAGTGGAGAGCTACAACTGGTTATGAACTGTATTCCCACTTGCATGGTTTAAATAGGGCTAATTTTCCACCCTTTACTGTGATTGGACAGTTTTGAAACTGCTGAGCTAAGCTAAGCACCGACAAACCTGCTTAACTAAGATAACTATTGCTTAAAGGGGTAGATGCTTAGCCCTGCTTACCAGTGCACAAATCCACTTAGCTATGCTAAATCTTGCTTAAACAATAAATGTCAATGCCACCTCACATTTGGGGCTGCTACACTACCCCGGTTACCATATACATAATAATAATCGCTAGCAATTTCTGAAAAATTCATTTTAGTTGTGTTTCACATATGAAAATATATAGACTGCTATGGAGCTCCAACCATGACTGACTGGATAGTAGATAAACACTCCAGTTTTGCTAATTGCATTGTTTATATTTCTATTTATCTTCTTTTGATATTTAAACTCTGCTATGCATAGCTGTGTAATGGGCACACCCGCTCAGCTATGCTTAAACTTTATTGCACACAGGAAATAAAAATTAAGGAATATATTTTAAATATTGCTTTTAGACACTTAGAACATTGATATAATGATAGACTTTGCATTAGCATGTATTTTGCAGTGTGTCACAGTGCCGTTTTAATGGACTGCATTCCTTTTTTGGTGTATGGTGCACACATACATTCTGCCATATTTGTGTGTTTTTCTGAGGTAGGCTGTCTGTTATTTTCTCCACAGACACTAAAGTGTCCGTGGAGGCTTTCATTCATTTTGAATTGCCGAACGGCAATTCTCGAGTCCAGGGGGTACTGCTCTCGGACACGCCCCCTGCACTCGCACACAGAACTGTGTCAGTTTCAGAGCACAGCAGCGCGCCTTTATACATATGCATGGTGTGCTGCCATGCTGCACGGGAATGGCCCCTTCCATGCAAGAATAAGTTATTCTTGCACGGAAGTTTGCTGAATCCCAGGGTTGTTTTTCTTTCTTTAGCAAAATCAGAGAAAAGTGAAAAGTACTAGAAAAAGTTCAAGTTTTGAAACATTTTGCTTGACTTTGTATGATCTGTGTACTTTTTGTTTTGGCAGAAACAATAATTCCTTTACCATTTTTAACAAAGACAGTATTCAAAACACTATACTCGGTGGATTGTTCAATTAAGCAAGGCACTATTTGTAATGTACACTTTGTGTGTACGTGTCTTGTATGAAACATCAGATGTATACAGTGTGGGATAGTAAAGTCACACTAATATTTTTTTCATTAGCATTTTCAGAATCTACAAAAAAGCTAATTTTCCAGCCTTATATCACCATGAAAACATCTTTACAGATGCTTAATACTAACTTGTAATTATTATTGTGCTATGAAATATTAAATTTTAATGACATTACAATATCATCTTCAGCTTTAGATTTGCTGCAATAAAAATAACGTGTTGTTTTGCCGGTGGCAGAGCACTTATTTTATGCGTTATTAGTTAATGAAGATCTAAATAAGAGCATATTAAAACACATCAAGAGTTTCAATGCACCTTTATTTTTTGTCATTGGACTGTGTAATAAGAATCCCCTTCATTACTTCATTATCCAGCAACTATGTTGCTATGGAAACAATAATTTCATATTTATTCCGCATTCCAGTGCCTTCATTGAAGCTGTCAATCAACATTTGTTTAAAGGTCAGCTTTATGTTGTACATGAACATTCTTCTCCTATGAATATGTAATTCCTGTATAATTAGTAGGAAACAGTCCTGAACTTCTGATTTTTGTTTTGTTATGCTTAAACAGGTCACCAGCATATGAAACGAAAGGAGAACCATTTTGGAACTTAAAGCAGCAGTGTAGTCTTCAAACAGATTTAATGAAAAACATAAAGGTGTCCCTAATCTGTCATATTTTAAGTGGTTGCTAGAAAATTGCATCCATATATACAGGATGACTTATTATACTTGTCTCCTTCAACCATTCTGTTTTGACATTGATTTTGACAGGTGAATACAAATAAAACACTTTGCATGTAGGTCTACTGTTTTAGATGGCTTGTCAGCAATAAAAGATGTTGTAGAAAGAGTTGGAAAACAGCAATAAATCAACACACACAAATATCATATTAGCACTTTCCCCTCCAGAACTTAAAAAAATAAGGATGGAAATCCTAACAACACTGAATCATCATAGCGTAGCCTGATAGGACAACATAAAGAACTACAAGGCTGAAAAAGCATTTGTCATTGATAAATGTTTCCTTGCAGTGTTAGGATGAACTCTGATGAAAACAATATTAAATCTGTGCCTTTTTATAAACATTAACCTTTTTTCTTGAAAGTACTTGCGTGGAATTTCCCCACTACTTTTAAACTGATTTTGCATGTAGTGTTTCAGTCACTGTTTTTTTCCTAACATAGGGTATTGCAGCAGCAATTGTATTGGTAGTGCAATAGGAGACACTGTGATATCATAATCAGAGGCAGGCAAACACAGCGAAGTCAAATGACAGCTGTAAGATATTCAGGTTGGTTACCATAGTAAGAAGGTTTATGTAATTAAAAGTAAAAAAAAAAAAAAAATTGTAAAAAGGTTGGATGCAGAATTAATCCTTCCAGACATGTGATCACAAAGCATGTTGTTTGCAACCTGACCTTTTACTTCATGGACATTCTGAAACACTACTAACTGAGATTGTCGAGTTTCATTTGCATGCACAGATCCCCAGTGCACAGCAAAAAACAGCACAACAGAAAGGCCATCTCAGTCGTGAATCGATAGATGAGCAGTTCATGAACAGAACTTGCATGACTGTGCAATATATAGCACATGGGACAATAACGGAGAAGACTGGACTGCACCAGTGCTTTTGGGTAGCTCTCTGAACATTATGGCAGTTTTATAACATCTAGGAGCAGCTGCATATCAGCTTAACCACAGCTGTCAACTTCTTTGCTCAATAAATAGGGGCAAAGCTAAAAATAATGGGTAGAAAACTTATTAATGTTACTCATACCTCTTAAGTGACCTCATTATGAGGAATTGTCCTCATTTTGTGCCTTAAAAAGTCAGTGTTCCTCATTGTTCCACATTTGAAGGGGATTTATGCATTCAATGTTAAGATTTTTTCTAATTAATGCCATGGACAGCCAGGGGATAATGCTCAGCGATAATGAAAAGCTTTTTACTTTTATCATATTTAGTGGCAGTAACAGTTTCAGGTGATAATGGAGAATATTGGATTTTGCGTAGCCACATCACTCTGTATTCTGGATTTTCAATCAGACGTGGTCCAATGTTCTCCATTATCACTGGCACATAGAACATCAGCTTAGTGTAACATACATTTCATACTGACCCCAGCACAGACAACAAACTCTGGTGGGGGTGCTAAAATATTGCAGCACATTCTATACTGCAACAATAATGCATGTAGCAGTCAAAGTCCAGACACACCAGGTTAACTGTATATGGAAGTCAAAACATGAAAACTACAATATAGATGGCACAGTGTTGTGGTGTTATACTTCAGGTAGTGCAAGAGTATGTCCCCCCCTCCATGCACACACATCTGGTTGGAAGTATAGGCAGTGCAAGAGTATTCACCCCCCACACAAACACACACACACACACACACACACACACACACACACACACACACACACACACACACACACACACACACACCTGGTAGGAACACACACACACACATCTGGTAGGAAGCATAGACAGTGCAAGAGTATCCCCCCCCCCCACACACACACACACATCTGGTAGGAAGCATAGTGTCTGCTTTAGGACATATGCATATTAGCACCTACAAAAGCATCTGATTCAAAGTCATAAAGAAGTAGGAGAAAACCCCAGGGCAGCATAGCTTGCTGATAACACATGAAGCTAAAGACAAAGTAGACTATTTCTATGCATTTGTCCCCTTCTGTCTTTCAGAGTGCATATGTACCTGGGTATGGTTCAGTAGTAATGCAAAATGTGCCCAGGTAAGGTTTAATAGTAATAGATCATGTGCCCGAGTAAGATTCAGTAGTATGACACGACGTACCAGGGTAAGGTTCAGTAGTAATACACGATGTACCCAGTTAAGGTTCAGTAGTAATACACAATGTACCTGAGTAAGATTTAGTAGTAATACACAAGGTACCCAGATAAGGTTCAGTAGTAATACATGACATACCTGGTAAGGTTCAGTAGTAATACACAATGCACCCAAATAAGGTTCAGAAATAATACATGACATACCCGAATAAGATTTAGTAGTAATGCAAGATTTACCAGGGTAAGGTTCAATAGTAATACACGACGTACCTGGGTAAGGTTCAGTAGTAATACACGACATACCCAAGTAAGGTTCAGAAGTAACACATGATTACTTACTAAGCAATATATAGTTTTAAATATTGGGTTTAAAAAAAAACAGACTAGGTGATCCCATAGAAGATAAAAGATCATACAAAGGAATACGTATTGTTAAGCAGATGCAGACATATGAACTATTTATTTATTTGTCTTTATTGACCAGGAAAAGTCCAACTGGGTAAAATCTATTTTCAGTGGAGGCCAGGGAACAAAGCTGCACATTTAACTTACATATGATATACACTTATAATTGCAGGGTAAAAACATCTGCACATGAAATTATTTACATAATTTGTAAATATTTTAAATACTGCTTACATGAACATAGCAATTTAGCACAAAAAAAAAAAGAAAAATCAACAATCAATATCAATTGGATAATTATTGAATAGAGAAATAATATACAATAACTGTTAATGCATTTATAGCATGATAGATGCAGGGAAAATAGCACACTGGGATGCTTTGGAGTTTAGTAATAATTTACAGACAGGCAAGTAAAATGTAGATTAAAAATTGGTGAGAGATATATTAGAAGAAGTTCTGGAAATGAGCAGGAAGATAGATGGAAAGAGGAGTTATTGTAGTTGGTGGTGGGGAGTAAGAGAAGGGGGAAGAGTACGATTTTAGGAAATGAATGCAGCATGAGGAGGTGTGAAGCTACAAAAAGAGTGGGAAACAAAGTGGCTGTAAGAGCTGGAGAAAAGTAACCCGAGTAAAGCTAGTCATTTCAGTTTAAAATGCAGTAAGGTTTTTGAATCTATGGTTACATGTAAGCAGGTTGCATTTGCTTGCAAATCACTAAGTTGGAGGTTGTATGCAGATGAACTCATTTTTTTTTCAAATGTGTTTAAGTAGCAGTGAAAAGTGCATTATGTTGCTATCAAGGGTAAGTGAAAGAATTTGATGGCTTAGTCTTCCATTCAAAGCTGGTTGAGTATCAGGCCTACATCTCTAAAAGACATATTCAAGCTGATGATAATATAATGCATCTGTTATTTGGGAATGTTATAGTCAGTACATATGCACTGGATCTTGTGGATTACTGTAATTCCATGAAGACTAACATTAGAGAAATAACAATGCAAAAGGGTAACGAGCCAGTGCACTAGTACATCAGAGTACGCAAACAGCAGAACAAGTATTTATGCATTTAAAAAAAAAAAAAGCATGCATGATTATCGCTTTTGACACATGAGCACCGCTGGGGAACATAATCCATCATAGAGCTGCTCTTTAAAGTTATGGTGTGCAAATGACAGTAACTACATTTTCATACTGGCTTGTGCATGGAAGGACAATGCTTATGCCATACTACTTTTGCTATAAATAGGCTTACACACATACACAAACACACACACACACACGCACACACGCACACACACACACACACACACACACTCGTGTGCACATGCACACATGGACATGTGCATATAATCTCATGATTATCCACCAATGTATTTATGATGGACAGGGGCAAAGTTCTCACAACATGCACCACAGCAGCCAAAGGATTGTCTTTTGTGCTACAGTAAAAGTACACTGTTGCCTTGGGTTATAGCTGTTATCTGCCAAACTCAAATAAGTTTTACCGTGACCATCTGTCATTGGCATCTTACCCTCAGTACTCTCATTCCAATGCCTGTCAGTGCTAACTTGCCATGAATAACTGCAGCTTGATCAGGATTGTGTTTTTTACACACACACACACACACACACACACACACACACACACACACACACACACACACACACACACACACACACACACAATCTCTCTCGTTGTCTCCCCCTGTCTTTCACACAAACAAAAAAGCAAAGTATTTTCTATGAGGACTTAAGGATATCTCTCAAGTACCGAAACCCCCCTTTCCTGCCTTCATGGTAACATCTTGCCATCAACCAGACCAATCTGGCAAACAAGAAGACAATTATTGCTTGCCCTTA
>NC_056739.1:730489233-730699233 GCF_019279795.1 Protopterus annectens
ACTCATATAACCTGAGAAAGTACAGTTGTGTAAAATCTTTCCATAATGGTAAATGCCCTTCTCTTTACTGTTGCAGTATTCATCGCAATAAGGGTCTCCCACAAAGGGTGGCATGACGTCCAGCCAGCACACCAAAGCCCCTAGGCTGCTCCAAGGCATACCACACATCACATGCATGCTCCTCGCACAGTGCAGGGCACAAAGGTTACATCCGGGTGAACCACCCCCCAGAACTGAAAGCCCCAGTAAGAATGCCAGTCCAAAGACTAGAGAGGAAATCATTGCATCCAGAAGAGAAATGGACCAGGAAGTGGAGGGAGGAAGTGAATAGTCCAACAATGAAGAGAAGGACATCTACCATTATGGTAAGATTTTACACAACTGTATTAAGTTATTCAGCTTCATTAAATAAATCATCAGCTTGTATCAGTAGCCTAAAGAATTAAAAAAAATAATAAATTGTAATATACAGTTGTAACACATTGATATAATAAATAAACACATCTGTAGATGCCTCTATTATTGATTATTAAATTATCCTACATGAAGCTACCTTAAAATGAAACAAAATAGATTTTGTGCTTCCCCACAAAATAATAATAATAATGCACAGTTAGTGGTGCAGAAAAAAGAGAGCATCTAGATTATGAATTACTGGATCTGTCTTTCAGAAAAAAAAAGCTCTGAACTCAAAAACAAGAAAGATAATGGTGCAGCAAAGGTATAAGAGAAAGGGCAGCAATTCAGCACAAACCAATCAATATGAAGTGCAACAGTGAAATGTTTCCGTTTCATCCACCAACACAGTGCCTAATGCATCAGTCAGGTCCGAAGGACTTGCATGCAGCTTGCTAGCATCTCTCATCCTTTAAGAAGAAGGATGTGTGTTGCCCCCTTGTGTGAGACAGCTGCACTGCAACACCTATCTTTTGTCAGAATGTAGGCACTGCATGCACAAACCTCTAAGAATGCTATACTGTGATGCATACTAATCTGAGCGCCAGAAAGAGGCTGCAAAATCTTTGTGTAGCTAAGGGCTACATAATATCTTACAAGCATACCGCTGACCAGATACTAGCATTTATAGGCAATGGATATAGACAACATATGAAAAAAATGGCTGAAGGGACATTTTTTAGCATATATTAATCAGACAATACCTGGTTTGAACACAAGTACTACTCCCTAAGATGAGGTAGGAGCTCTGGTCTGGTAAAACGACTGTAGATTCTTGGCTGAAGCGCATTCTGTGTGGAGTCTGCATATTCTCCCTGTTTTCACATGGGTTTCCTCCAGGTGCTCAGATTCCATCCCAGCTTCCAAAGACATGCAGTAGGTGGACTGGAAGGTGGACTGGACATACTAAACTGGTCATAGTTGTGAGCGTGCATGTGATTGTGTGGTGTGAAACAACTACAGTGACAGGGATAACCATGGTGTAAATCCTTACTCTAGATTGTCACTGTTGAAGTGACACCATAACCCCATGTGAAAAAATGGGGAAAAAATCAGCTCATTCGACTGAACACTGAGGGATCAGCTGGGAAGGTGCTCCCTCTTAGTCTTTCAAACTTGAATCACATTTTGCTTCTTCCCTTCCCACTTACTAATAAAAAAGAAATTGCACTTTATTCAGCTGATTTTACTGTATCTGTGCTTCTTCCTACTTTATTTAGCTTTTTGCTGCATGTTCTTAAAGTGTTCATTTGCATTTAATCTGCTGCATTTATTACTACTTGTTAATAACCTGATTATATTGCAACTGTTATTCCAAGCCTCTTAGTTTTGATTTAAGCACTTGGACTTCAAACTAGTTATTTTAAATTAGGAAGCTTTGTGGTCTGCACTCTTGTGACAGTACTGTCTACACCGATTTTTTTTAACTACTAGGGTATCTAATTTGCACATATCTGAGCACTGCTCTTCAAGTTGCTATATTTAAATTTCCCTCACTCCTCCCTTGTAGATCAATGGCCATGGATATGCACTTCCTGACTCTCTCTGTCGTCACTCTGGATGAGATGGGCATTCTGAGGCATTGTAGCAACTGCCTCATGTACACTGACAACCCACTTATTCTTAATACAACAAAGCATGCAAGAGGGGTAAATGCATTTTAATGCTGGAGGCAAAGCTCTCATACAACCAAAACTAATCCTATATAGGTTGTCAGTGACAATTGTACCAGGCCTACTGCACAGGGTAAAGACCCTGCACATAAAACTACTTACGCTGAGGCACTTACAGGTAACCTTCCTAAAACATTAAGACCTCATGTACAGCACAAACAATGAAAGGGTCCTCAGCCATCATGTAAACACTCCGTTATAATACCACCCACAGCTACATATAGTAACACTGTATTCAATGCCTCTACTGCTAAGCCCTTAAGGCAAACCAGCACACAGCCAAATTTCATGGTCATTGGTGATTCTATAGTGAGGCACACCAATGTCCCCCTCACCAAATTGAGTAAGGAGAGAGTCATGGTATGCTGCCTTTCCAGGGCTGGGATCCTTCATGTCACACAGGCACTCAGGTCATTGAACCACAGCTACCAGTATGACTCTGTCATAGGCCATGTGGCTTTTAATGACCTGAGATATACCTCCCTAGACTATGTGAAGTGAGATATTATCAAGCTCGTTGATTATGTGTTCCAGGCAGGTATGAGCCTAGCACTGAGCAGCATACTACCACCTCCAAGAATGGTGCCATGTTACCAACAGAAAATGATTGATTTTAACAATTGGCTTAGCTTCTGGTGCCAATCCGGGGGGAGGAGGGTAAAATATTTGATGGCCAGGGAGAACATGGTTGACAGACCATGCTGATTTGCCAGGGATGGTCTGCATCTATCCGCTCTAAACTTACAGAGATTAGCAAACACTTTTCCAGTCCCAATGCCAAACTGATAAACCTAGTGACTTAACTGAACCTATGAAAGAATGTCTGAAGGTGGTACTGCTCAATACTAGAAGTCTTAACAAGAAACTCCACTCCCTGCAAGCCTTCCTCTCCCTGGAGAGTGTAGTTATCTGTGTAGTAACAGAGATATGGTTTAAAGTCACAGAGAGCATCCCAGCAATGCAAGGTTATAATGCACTCAGCTATCCTTTAGACCAGCTACTGCACAGGAGGGAACTAAAGGGGGAGGAGTCTCAGTCTATAGTAAAAAGAATCTCACATTTAGACTAGTTAGAGTGTATGACCCACTGGAACTCGTACATGTGTAGCTCGCCATAAAAAGGGTGTCATACCATATCCTTGCAACCTATAGGTCCTCCTTCATGTCCCAGAAAACCCATACTACCTATCTCAATGTACTAGAGTCCCCCACCATTCAAGCCAATGTGATATTCATGGGGGATCTCAACTACCCCTCTGTTAACTGGGAATCCTACACCACTTCTAATGCACAAGCCCAGAGATTTCTAAAGTTTGTTAATACCAACATCCTGGAACAGTTGGTCCATTCTTGTACCAGGGGCACAAACATCTTTGTCCTTGTACTCATGATCATGGCTGATGTTCCTCACCCAATGTAATGTCTTCACTCATCAGCTCTGACCATAAGGCAGTATTACTTGAAATAAAAATTAAATCCGAGGATCCAGCGAAACCAAAAAAGTTTAGGAACGATTCCAAGGCTAACCTATCTCTACTGAGCAACACCTTGGCTAAATTCCAAGCATCCCCAAGCCCAGTAAACATCATAGCATATGCCAAGCTATTTACAAAATCTCTGTACAGCCATCTTCATAGATGTATAGAGTGAGCTGTACCCACTTGTATTAAGAATAAGACAAACTCAAAAGGTAAGCCACCCTGGTCGAATCCCAATATCAATCAGCTTCAAAATATCTTCATATGGCACCTGACCAATTGCTTCCCATTCTACTGGTTTCCCCTTAATTTGGAGTTCCATTGCTCTATACTTTTATGGTGCTTTCTGTGTTAGATTTTCTACACCAAACCTTCATTCTGGAGGTACTCCATAACCTCAGTTTCTATTTCTTCAACTTGTTTATTACTGATCTCCTTTTCTGCTTTTCATCTTTGTTTTCTTATTTTTTTGTATTGTAAAGTTTTCATTGTCTGGATTCCTTTGCCTGTATTTCTCTTCAGATATCTTTGGTGCTGCTCTTTTTGTATTGATTAGTTTTGCTTTCTCCTTTGCATAGATTTTACACCATTTTAACTCTCTTTTTCTTTCCCATGTCCATATGTCTTCTTCAGATGCCTCCTGATCTTCCTGTTTCTCCTTACTTTGGGGACTTGTTCCATCATGCTGTGATGTAACCTGTGTTAGACCTTCTACATCAAATCCTTCACTTCGCAGACACTCCATAACTTCAATTTCTATTTTATTAACTTCTACTTTACTAATCTGCTTTAATGCATTCCTTCTTTGTGATATTATTTTTTTTTTATTGTGAAATTTTCCATGTCTAGATGCCTTTGCATTTGAATATCTTTGGGGCTGCCTTTTTTATGTTGACTAATTTGGCTTTTGCCTTTGCAAAAATATTGCATCATATCAAATATCTCTTTCTTTCCCATGTCCATATTTCTTTTTTATACTTTTCAAAAATATCTAGGTTTTGTTGTTTATATTTTTGCACTTCTTCAGATGCTTCTTTTTCCAAACAGATCAAAGTTTCTTGATGTATATACTGTTTTTCAAAAATTTGTTGTATTAATGACCACAAAATTTTTATTTGAAACTCCTAACAGTTTTTCTTGTGGAAGTATTTTTTTTCCTCTAATTTATCTCTGAATCTTTTTGTATATCTTGTGTCTGGAAATTTTGGGCTTTTTGCATAATAGTAGCAATGCATAATTTCTTTCTTATCCTCAATAGTCCACTCTATCATCTTTATGGCTGTTCTTTGGCCTATCAGTTTTTTGTGATTTTTGTGGACTGCTACTTCCTTCTACAACAGGGAGGGCCATCCTCCCCCTGGGCCTGGCCCTGTTGTAGGAAAGTTTCCACATTTTGAGGATTCTACGCTGTCATTTTTTCCAGTACTGGAACCAGCGCGCTTACCAGGATTGGGCACTTTTTTATCCTGGGTCTTATGCACTCAGCTATCCGTTTTAATTTTTGACCTTTTTCTGTCCATCATATATGGTATATAAATACAGTCTATATATCAATGTTGCCTTGGTGAGATTTTGTAGAAAAGAAGGTCCACCTCGTGAAGATACTCACCAAGACTTGAGGATGAACTCAGATTCAACACTACTACTCTCCTCTGCTTGCTAACTTTTCATCTCTCCATTCCGATATATATATATATATATATATATATATATATATATATATATATATATATATATGTATATGTGTGTGTGTGTGTGTGTGTGTGTGTGTGTGTGTGTGTGTGTGTGTGTGTGTGTGTGTGTGTGCATATATATATATATATATATATATATATATATATATATATATATATATATATATATATATATATATATATATATATATATATATATATATATATATATATATATATATATATATATATATATATATATATATATATATATATATATATGTATGCATAGGAGTACTAGATTTCGTTAAAACTATCTTAGGCTGAAATCTGTTAAGCTGACAAAATTTGGTTAAATAAGCAGATTGTCAGTAGGTGAGAGATCATGCAATTCTCAGGGTTGGGGAATGTACCGTTTACCTGATATTGTGTGATCTTGGAGTTATTTATATACACACACACACACACACACACACACATATATATATATATATATATATATATATATATATATATATATATATATATATATACACACACACACACACACACACACACACACACACACACACACACACACACACACACACACGCATATACATATATATATATATATATATATATATATATATATATATATATATATATATATGTAGCAGGAGATTTAGGGGATACAAAAACAATGATTTTTATCTTTTTTTTGTTTACGTTAAGTTATGCATGTACCAAGGTTATTGTTTTGAATGTTGATATTTGGGTCTTTTAATTCAGCAGACCCATATTTATATATACAAATATATGAATCTCTGTCTAATTAGTGAACAGTCACAACAGTGAACATTATACCATCAAACAGGGAACATCAAAAACCTGGAACATCAAACAAGAAAGAACTTCATTGTGCAGGATCATGGTGCAGTGGGGATTGAGGTTTTGCTACTTTTACCACTGTAGTGCAATCTGATCTCAGCATTTGTACATACATATATATATATATATATATATATATATATATATATATATATTCATATATACACACACACACACACACACACATATATATATATATATATATATATATATATATATATATATATATATATATACACACTCACACACACACACACACACACACACACACACACACACACACACACACACACATATATATATATATATATATACACACACACACACACACACACACACACACACACACACACACACACACACACACACACACAGATATATATAACTGATGGGGAAGGGGGAATGGGGGGAACAGCCCCTGGCACAAAAAGCAGGATTTGTGTTTCTTGCTTAGGTTTCAATGTTCTGGGTTTTCTGGCACAGTGTACGTATGTAGTATGTGTATGCTGTTAGTAAGAATTCTGAAGTCAACGTTGTAAGGTTTGACATTTCATGATTTTGCATTCAGTGTTTTTATTTTGACTTTCATTATATCAATATTCGGCAAGCTGTCATGTACTCTATATGTATGTATGTATGCATATATACTGTGCGTGTGTGTGTGGTGTGTGTGTGTGTGTGTGTGTGTGTGTGTGTGTGTGTGTGTGTGTGTGTGTGTATATATATATATATATATATATATATATATACATATATCAAGAGAGAGATAAATATAGGTTCATAGGTTCATAGGTTTATACTAGGCTATCTGCCCTAAGGCATTTATAAGCCTAGCCCAAATTTTTGTGGCTTATGCCACCCCTTATATGAAAAAATACTGTGCCCATTAGTTTGTTGTGCCTCTGTCCAGCAGTGACACAGAGATGATTCCCGGGGTAAACCTACGATCTCCCATCCACAGGTCTAGATTTCTCTTGAACAGAGTCAGCGAGGTGCTCTGCCTCACATGGACCGGGATTTTATTCCACAGCATAGGGAGTCTCTGAGTGATAAATCTATCCTTCCAGCACGTCCTATTTATTTCCGTGCTAAGGTTTAAGTCGCTTGCTCTAGTGGTTTTGGTGGATTTGGATTTTTTTAGGTGGAGCATGTCCATTAATTCTGGGCTGGACATGGCCTTGTATGTCAGGCACATGTCACCTCTGAGCAGACGATATGCGACTGAATAGAGCTGGAGTTTCTTCAATCTGGCAGCATATGACAGATTTTGGAGTCCCTTTATCCTTTTGGTGAGGAACCTTTGGGGTCTCTCCAATTGCTGCAGATGTCGGGTGAGATACATCCCGAATGGGGCATTGTACTCTATCATTGGTCTGATAAGTGAAGAGTACAGGGGAACAATGACCTCACTAGATCTGGATGTGAATCCCTTCATGATCAGGTGGGCAATGTAGAAGGTCTTTCTAACCACTTTAGCAACGTGAGTGTCAAAAGAAAGGCTACTGTCAACCTGGGTCCCCAGGTCCCTGATAGCCTCTTCTGTGCTTAGTGGATTGCCACCTATATGGTAGCTTGGGGTTACCTTGTTTTTCCCGAAAGGTATGACTATACATTTTTTGGCGTTTAACTTCAGGCCATGGCTCTGGCACCAGCCATCTGTTTCCGTGAGTCCCTTCTGAAGGATATCCATGTCCGATGCACTTTCCACTATGGCACCCAGTTTGCAGTCGTCTGCAAACTTTGTCAGCCAAAGTCCTCCCATGTTGGCCTGTACTTCCGAGAAGTAGATGCCAAACAATAGGGGGCCAAGGACCGAGCCCTGTGGGACACCACTTATGGATCCGATATCGGATCCGAACCAGCATGGTTTTCCAGCTATGGATCCAAGCTCTCAGCTCCTCCCCTCACCCATAATGCCCTGCTCTACCCTCATGACCTCAGATCGAGTTTGCCAACAGCAACAACACCCTGAAAAGGGTAACAGATAATATGCAGGAAACTGAAAGGCCAGGGGGATAGGAGGGCGGGATGGTTGCAGACAAATGAATACACCTACTCAGATGGAACGTTATGGTGAGTACATAACTTCTAAATCTGAAGTAGGAGATTCATTTGTCTGCAACCTGTGGGACAGAGTCCCCAGCTACCTGAATCTTGGCGGCCATCATGGAAGGATATTCCGAGCACCTGAGCCAAAGGATGCTCTACCCCTAGATGCAAGATCCAACTTATAGTGGGAGATAAAAGTATGAGATGAAGCCCACGTGGCTGCTGCACAAATATCATCTAGAGGAATCCTAGCCTTGAAGGCTGCTGAGGTAGATACTGACCGGGTTGAATGGGCATGAACACCCTCCGGTGCGGGCCTTCCTGAAGCTTGATAAGCCAATAAGATGCACTGTGAAATCCAGCGGGACAGAGAAACTTTAGAAATTGGCTTGCCCAAATTAAATTTTGCAAAGGAAATAAACAACTGGTCGGATTGCCTATGACCAGCCGTCCTGTTTAGATAAAATCTAAGTTGCCTGTGAACATCTAATGAGTGAAGCTTATATTCACCTTTGTTTTCATATTTAGGGAAGAAAACAGGGAGGTTAATGGACTGATTGATGTTTGCTTCAGAAGCGACTTTAGGAAGAAAGGACGGGTTGGTCCTGAGGTAGACACGGTTCGGATGAAATACCAAGTAAGGAGGTTTAGCTGATAATGCTTGAAGCTCTGAAACTCTCTTGGCCGATGTAATGGCTACCAAAAAGGCTGTCTTGTAAGACAAGAATTTGAGATCCACCGTAGCCGCTGGTTCGAAAGGGGGGGCGGTCAAGGCCTGGAGAACCAAAGAGAGGTCCCAAGGAGGAACCGCTTGTTTTACAGGGGGCCTGAGAAGAAAAGTTCCTTTAAGGAAAATTTTACACAACTTGGCTGACATAAGAGGGTTAGAGTCATGGCCAATGTGATAATGAGAAATTGCCGCCAGTTGTACTTTGACTGTGGAACTACTGGCACCATCGTTAAAAAGAGTGGTTAGAATGTCAAGCACCAAGGGGAGAGGAACCGTGAAAGGATTCAGGCCTTGCCACTCCGCCCACAAAGAAAACCGTTTCCACTTGCTGCGGTAGACCTTCCTAGTGGACGGTTTATGAGCTGCCACCAGAATTGCCTTAACAGGTGACAAAATACCGGGAGTCCTGATCAAGAGTGGAACTGGAGCAGCCAAGCGGTCAGCTTCAGGTTGTCCAGATTCGGAGGAGGTATGCAGGATGGATGGGATATCAGATCCGGAATGGGATCTAGAATCCAAGGAGGATTCACCGAGTGAGACCTTAGGAAGGGGAACCAGATCTGTCGAGGCCAAAACGGAGCTATGAGAATCATTCTGCAACCCACCCGAGAGGCTTTCTGAAGAACTTGGAGCATCAGAGGCAAGGGTGGATAAGCATACAGAAGACCGGGTGGCCAAGCATGCACCAGAGCGTCTCTTGGGGAACCTCTGGGAGGAGGTATCAGAGCGAAAAAACTGTCGCACTTGGTGTTTGAGGGAGAGGCAAAAAGATCGCATGAAGGAGTTCCCCACTGTGCGAATATGCATTCCGCTACTTGACAATTGAGAGACCACTCGTAAGGGGTCAGAATGGTGCGACTGAGCTTGTCCGCTAGGATGTTGAACCGACCCGGATTGTGCGTTGCTATTAGAAAGTGGTTGGTGGAGATTGCCCATTCCCAAACTCTCATGGCTTCTCGACAAAGAGGGTAAGACCTTGTTCCCCCTTGCTTGTTGATGTACCAGACCACAGACATGTTGTCCGATTGAATCGCAATTGTTCCCAAGGGAAGAAAGTCCTGAAGTGCCAGCAACGCTAAGAGCACTGCTCTCATCTCTAGAACGTTGATATGCAGTAAGGTCTCTGAATCGTTCCACGTGCTTTGGACGGTCCGGCCCGCAAAATGCCCCCCCCACCCGAGGCGGGAGGCGTCCGTGGTCACCGTGGCGAGAGGGGGAGAAGCACAAAATGGGCGGCCCTCGTGGACAACTGGGGAGTGAAACCACCACAAGAGGGACCGCTTGCAAGCCTTGCTGATCGCAATGGGATGATGCATAGGGAGAGCAAGGTAAGACCACTGTACTAAGAGAGTCCACTGTAGGATGCGCATATTGAGCCTGGCAAGAGGGAGAAGTGCTATAGCAGACGCCATGGACCCTAGAGCCCTCAGGACCAACTCCGCCAGAACAGAACTTGAGTGGAGAATGGCCCGCACCTGGAGCTGCAGATTTTGAACTCTGTCCGCAGTGAGGAAGGCTCGTAAACTCCTTGTGTCTAGCCTGGCCCCTATAAAATCTAAGAGCTGAGTGGGCGCCAGGTTGGATTTCTTTGTATTTATTGTAATGCCCAGAAAAGGAGCAAGATGGAGAAAGGAGTCTCGCGCCACTAATAGTAGATGCCTTGTTGGGGCGGTAAGAAGCCAGTTGTCCAGGTAGGGAAAGACCTGCACCCCCTGAAGCCTCAGGTGGGCCGCTACCACTGCTAATACTTTGGTGAACACCCTGGGGGCTGTGGTGAGACCAAAGGGAAGGACCCGGAACTGGTAGTGACTGGCTCCCAGCCAGAAGCGGAGGAACCTCCGGGAGCGCCTGTCCATCAGGATGTGGTAGTACGCATCTTTGAGGTCTATCGAGCACATCCAGTGATTTTCTCCCAGAAGGGGGAGAATAGATTGCAGAGTGACCATTCGGAATTTTTCTTTGGGGACTGCCAGATTCAGGAGAGAAAGGTCTAGAATTGGTCTTAGTTCCCCCGTCTTCTTTGGCACTAAAAAGAACCTGGAGTAGAACCCTGATCCGATCTGGTCTGGGGGGACGGGCTGGATGGCTCTTTTCTTTAGCAGATGGCCAATTTCTGCCAAAGCGGCCTCCTGTTGACCGGGTGGAACGTCTGGGAGGGACTTCAACTTTGGAAAGTGAAGAAAGGGGATGCGATATCCTCTGGATATGATTTGGAGAACCCAGCGGTCTGATGTTATGGACTCCCATGCCGCTAGGTGCCCCGAAAAATGTCCCCCGACTGCCTCCAGAGTGGAGCAGCCGGGCAACCCTTCAGGGTTGCTGCGCGGGCCGTTCAGCGAAAGGTTCCCTGGACCCGAAGTTTCTGGGAGCCCCTCTGCCTCTAGGGCGGCGTCCTCCCTGTCCTCCTCTGCCACGGAAGGACTGGTTGTCCGGAGCAGGCTGGGACTGCTGCGACTTCCGGAACCACATCTTCTTCTGACCCTTTTGGTTCCTAGAGTAGGGCCTTTGGGGTGCAGAGAAGCGGATTCCGACGGCAGACAGCGTCTTCCCGTCCTTCTCGCTCTGGGTCAACGTTTCGCGAACGGTTTTGCCAAAGAGAGCAGAACCATCAAAGGGGGCGTTCAAATGACGCTTTGAAGGGCTCAGAAAAATCGCAGTGACGGAGCCAGGCCTGACGTCTAGTGACTAGGCCTGCCCCTGCGGCTCTAGCAGCGCCTTCCGTAGCATGGGAGAGTAGCCGCATAGAGGTATTAGTAACTGACCTAAGAGTGGCCATGCGGGTGGAGTGCAGTACCCTGTCCTCCTCCGACATGGACTCTGGGGGAGATGCAGCGTATTCTTTAATGAGATCTCGCTGCATCCTAATGACATGTGCCAAGTAGTTCAGTGCCCTTACCGAGAAGGTCGCTGAACTAAACATCCGCTTCCCCAAGCGGTCCATCATCCGAGACTCCTTGCTCGGGGGATGGACTGAGGGACTCTCCTGAGCAAGTTCCCTCTTGGTGGCCGCCGCCGTCAACATGGCATCTACCGGAGGCCCCTTACTCCAATGGGCACGGTCGGACGGTGGGCTAAGGATCCTATCGGGCCTCTTAGGAATTGGCTCCATGGTGTCCGGTTCCTTCCACGCCCTGGTGGTAATGAGGTCCACCAGGGGGTCGGCAGGAGGGGACACCCAAGAGGTAGACGGGCCCGCCAATGCCTCCAAGAACACGGACTCGTCCGAGGAAGACTTGGGGGCAGACCACCCCCCCCTTATACGGAGCATTTCCATGATGTCTCCAAATGAGACATCCTCGGGGGGTGACCGTGGGGAGCCTTCCCCTTCCTCCAAGTCCGTGTCTTCTGTGAGTGACTCGGGGGAGTCAATGTGCCTCCTTTTGCACGTATGCTTGCGAGGGACATCCTCTGGGGGGCTGTCAGAGGACTCCTCGCAAGCAGCAACTTGTTCCATCGGAGCAACTTGGGGCACAGAAGCGGGCTGTCCCAAGGGCCGGATGGTGGAAGCCTGGCCCAGTGCAGAGGGAGCGCGGGACGGAGCCGAAACAAGTGCCGGGGGTCCGGAGACCCTCAACAGGGCCCTCTCCACTACATCAAACGCCGAAGGGGAGCCGACCTCAACCAAAGGATCCGACAATCGGCTCTCCCTCGGATCCGAAGAGTGGATCGGAGCCGGCGCCGAAGCGCTCGGATCCGAAGGGACAGTGCGCTCCGACACAGACGGCGCCGAAGGAGCACTGATCCCCCCGGATCTGAGGCTTGGATCCAGGCTCCAAGAGGTTGGATCCGATGCACTCGAGGGCAGGGTCGGATCCGAAGTACAAAGTACTATCGGCGCCGACCCACCCCCGGCTCCGAAGCTGCTTGGCTCCAGCTGCTCCGAACCCGGATAGCGGGTCGGAGAAGGAGCAATCGGTTTGAAAAAGGGTGTTGAGCTCCCCCCCAGAGGGGGGGGAGGCAAGAGCACTCCCATCTGCATCTGGGCCTGGATGAACCTTCGCATCATCCGGTCCAGATCAGCATCCGAAAGGCTATACTTGGATCTCGACAAGGCTACCGAGGTAGGCCTGGAGTGCCTCCTCGATAGCCTCGACGGAGATCGGGTCTCCTCCTCCTCGGGTCCCGGTGAAAAACACACAGGAGACCGGAGCCGAGAAGGAGGAGACCGAGCCGACGGAGCCGGGAGAAGCCGCTTGGCTGGCGGGGCGAAACAGAGGTCTCGGCCTGCCGCTTATGGTGCTTCTCCCTCCGGTCCCTTTTCTTAGCATCCCTCTCCTCCGAACCAGAAACGGGAGGTTGAGTCCCAGGAGGAGGAGGGGGTGCCGCAGAGGGAGTAACCGCAGGCACGGTTACTCCGGAAGGAGCGGAGGTCGGAGCCGAGTCCGGCGGTAAAAGGCCCGCCAAAACAAGCTTGGACCTCCGCTCCTTCAATGCCCTGGGGTTGAACCCTGCACAAATGGAACATCCAGATGTGAGATGTTCAACCCCCAGGCATCTACACACAGTGTGGCCATCAGCTGGGGAAAGCTTATGGCCACACTCGGAGCATTTAGAAAATATAGACTTAGGTTGGTCTGCCATCCTAGTCTAACAAAGAGGTTACCAAATTAAAGTAACTAAACAAGTTATACACACACAGGCCCAACACACACACTCTACGCCAACAGCGAGGGGAGGGATAAAACTTTTAGATTAATTCTAAAAAGAAAAAATATCAAAGGGGAAACCTATACTTTCACAAAAAAATCAATACCAACTTCAAATTTCTGAAATTTAACAATAAAACTACCACTTAGCTTGAGAGCTTGAGAAACAAATCCAGTCACCATGCGCAGCAAACGAGATCTATAACTATATCATCTAGCTATATAAACAATACAATGAATAATCTTCAGTAACTTTGTTCAAAACCAACTCATCGGCAATTGTCATTTATTGCTACCAAAATCATCAAAAAATAACTGCAAATGTAAACCTATAAGTTACATTTGTGATTAATAAAAGTAAAGCAAAAAAAAAAAAATTTACTTGAAAGGCTTTGAAGTCCACACCCCTGAACATGGGGGAGGGTTCACTCCCACACACCCAGAAATTAAATGCACTACGCCAGTTTGCCAAACTGGGAAGAAAGGGGAAAATCCCCTGAATTATGAAATGGTCTATCTGATAAAGTCTAACCATTATATGATTTAACCAGCTATACCATTACCAACCACCAAAAAAAAGAAGCATTTTAGCATGAAATGTATGTGTCAGTTTTGTTTGTGTGCATGTATGTGCGCGTGTGTGTGTGTGTGTGTGTGTGTGTGTGTGTGTGTGTGTGTGTGTCTGTATTTTCCTGCATACATATTTTTGCTGTTGTGCAATAACTGTAACAGGAATTATGGAAGAAAGGGAATATTTGGTACGAAACTTCACATTTTGTTATGAAAACAAGGCTTGCTTTAAATATTACAATATGCAGCATTTTCTTCCACAAGACCACCACCTATTTAAAACCGAACAGCTGCCTAATGGGTGTGCTAATGGTTTACTATAAATCCTGCTCACTGGGTGTAAAATTTGCAGCAGCGCAGAACATTCCCTAATGCACTGCATGATTTCTTTGGATTCATGAATGCAAATGCATTCAGCTAATAATAGAGCTAATTGCATACTAAAAGTAATGGTCAGAGTTTTCTCAAGAATGCTATATTTCATATAGGCTTAATTAAACCCAACAATACCAGTTATAGTTCATATAATCTGTGAATGATGTTTATCTGTTAGTGCAATAATCCTATCTAAAATATTTACAGTCTTCAGCTCTGCATTAATTTTTATTTTTGTCAGGACTATGCTAACCAGAAAGGACATATGTACACAAAGTGTACATAGTTCTGAATGAGCATGACTTGTATGTTCTTCCGCCTAATTTTAGTTTTCCTACTGATTTTTTTTTTTTTGCAGCCTTGAATATGAGGGTGAGTCATGAAGATTACCACAAAGTGTAGACTACATGTACACTTCCTTTCAGAGTGACAAGAAAGCACAAGAAATGTGCTAGGGATGTTCTTGAATACATATAGTGTACATTTAGTGTATGCATTGACAAATCCAGCCCAAAACATAACTTCTTGTTTTCATGGATGGCCTAGCAACACTGGTAGGGTTAAATAACTTTTCTGAATTATACACAAAACAAATAGAGCCTGGTGGAATTATGTTATATTCAGTAACTTGTGCATAGTCCACTATCTTAACAACATTGCACAATGCTTTCATCTTAAATATGCTCTGTTATAATATATTTTATTATAATTTAGGGCAAACGTGAAAATCTGAAAGTCATATCCTATTTAACATTTGGCGAAACACAAGCAGTATTTATTTATTATTTAGTATTGTAATGCATTTGAAGACAGTTTTCATTTGCAAAGGTTATTTGGCACGTCATATTAAAAAGAAATACAGTGGGCAACTGCAGGAAATAGCAATCCCTTTGTAATATAAAATTACCTAGGACAAAGCCTCCATATGAACAACTTGAGTTTCAGGACATTGGCAAGCAAATGCACATATGTTTTGCAAATGGAAGCCAAAACCAAAACCTATTTAATAAACTGTTTCATATTTATTACAGAAACAACTCTAGCAGCCCAGTCTTTTTTTGTCTTTTTTTAACTAATGCTTTTTTGAAACACGCTTTCAGATTGATTTCCTGCTTTGCTTATTTGGATTTTACAAAGTTTCTTCATGTAAAATAAAACTGGAACGAGCTCATATTATCAGGTAAAATGAAAATAGAACTAGAAGCTAGCAGTTTGAAAATAAATCAGGATTTCCTGACTGCATTGCTCTTGGTTTAATTTACTTCATTGTTATTGTGAAGATTAGTGTAGTGGCACTCATTAAACTGATTTAATGCACCACAGGGATGTAGTACTTCTGTACGCCTACAAATTGCTGAATCCTATTTAACTGCCTTGGGAGAGGGTAGTGACAATATCAAACTTAATCACTTATAGTGCACATGAATTTAATGACAGTTAAATCCTTTTCTTTAATTCCATTACTAGAAAATTGTACCACTTTAGAAAAATCTTACTAGCTGCAGGACAGAATATTCTAGAATATGTAGGGATTGTTCTTGTATGTTAGAAGAGGGAACATGGCTTTCCTTTCACAAGAATGGGACCAGATCATTAGCTAAAAACATTGCCAATATAATTAATCTCTTTCACAGGGAATGCTATTGTTCATTTTCTGAAGGAACATTATTTGAACATTGACATAGAAACCTCAAAGTATGTCTTCTTTTGCTTCGGCTGTTCCCATTAGGGGTCACCATAGCAGATCATCTGTTTCCATTTCTTCCTGTCCTCCGTATCTTGCTGTGTCACACCAACCACCTGCATGCCCTCTCTCACCACATCCATAAACCTTATCTTAGGCCTTCCTCTTTTCCTCTTACCTGGCAGCTCCATCCTTAGCATCCTTTTCTCAATATACCCAGCATCCCTCCTCAGCACATGTCCAAACCAACGCAATCTCACCTCGCTGGCTTTGTCTCCAAATCGTCCAACCTGGGCTGACCCTCTAATATACATATTCCTAACTCTGTCTACCCTTGTTACATCCAGTGCAAATCTTAACATCTTTAACTCTGCCACCTCCAGCTCTGACACCTTCATTTTTGTCAATGCCACTGTCTCCAACCCATATAACATAGCTGGTCTCACTACCCTGTTGTAGACCTTCCCTTTCACTCTTACTAGTCTCGTCTGTCACAAATCACTCCTGACACTCTTCTCCACCCACTCCACCCTGTCTGTACTCTCTGCTTCACCTCTCTTCCACACTCGCCATTACTCTGAACTGTTGATCCCACGTATTTAAACTCATCCACCTTTGCCAACTCTGCTCCTTGCATCCTCACCATTCCTCTATCCTCCCTCTCATTCACACGCATATGTTCTGTCTTAGTCCTGCTGACCTTCATTCCTCTCCTCTCTAGAGCCTATCTCCACCTCTCCAGGGTCTCCTCAACCTGTTCCCTACTCTCACTACATATCACAATGTCATCTGCAAACATCACAGTCCACGGGGACTCCTGCCTGATCTTGTCTGTCAAATTGTCCATCACCACTGCAAATAAGAAAGGGCTCAGAGCTGACCCCTGATGCAATCCCACCTCTACCTTAAACACATCTGTCACTCCCACTGCAGATCTCACTGCTGTCACACTACCCTTGTACATATCCTGTACCACTCTGACATACTTCTCTGCCACTCCAGATTTCTTCATACAATACCACAACTCCTTTCTAGACACCCTGTCATATGCTTTCTCTAAGTCCACAAAGACACAATGCAACTCCTTCTGACCTTCTCTGTACTTCTCCATCAACACTCTCAGAGCAAACATCACATCTGTAGTGCTCTTTCCTGGCATGAAACCATACTGCTGATCACTAATCATCACCTCCCTTCTTAACCTAGCTTCTACTACTCTTTCCCATAATGTTATGCTGTGACTGATCAATTTTATCCCTCTGTAGTTACTACAGCTCTGCACATCACCCTTATTCTTAAAAATTGGTACCAAAACACTTTTTCTCCACTCCTCAGGCATCATCTCACTTTCCAAGATTTCATTAAACAATCTGGTTTAAAATTAATCTGGTTAAAGAAACCTCAAAGTATGGACAGACAATTATTTCTCTAAAAACAGTTCTAGATAACTAAAATGGCCTCCCCAAATTTGCTGTAGATTGAAAGACCATGACAGAATTGAATGTTTTTGCAAGAGCATAGAATGAATAGAGGGACTTCAGTAGCAGGAAACAAAGTTTGTATAGCATTTGTCTCCCCCCAAAATGTGATTTGTCAATAACAAAGCTGAGAAGAAGGTGGCAAAAATGCAAGTTGTATCAGTGGATGATGCAATTAGAATACTATAGACAATTGCAAAGGTAGATTTTGATGCAACCTGCAGGTAGCTCCTCGTTCATCTAGAATATTGGCATTTGTTGCAGATATGGTTGGATCAGGGCTGGCCTTTGGCCAACTGGACCTATTTGCCCCAATAGAGCCCCTCTCCCTTCGGGGGCCCCACACTTGCCTGTGACAGAGTCAATATGCCTTATGTGACCCACAGATTCTGTGGAAGGTCAACAGTTTTGTGTGGCTTTGTGGAAACACACTGACTATAACAAGTAATAAGAATTAAAATGGATAAGGAACTTCAGCCATTCAGAGCAAGTGTGGAGAATGGTTGGAAGCCCGTGAAGGTATAAAGGAATAATATAAGGACAGCAGGCATGGGAGGTGAGAGGTGGGGTACTGTGATGAGTCAGAAGATTTAAACATGTTTCATGTATTAAATGAGCTTATTTTTTTAGGTTTGTTAACCAAGATAGAGCACTAATGTACTTAGCAATTTTCAGGCTCAGTACATGTGAAACATAAGCAAAAAAAAAAAAAAAAAAAAAAAAAAACAATAAGCTTTAATCAATATCAGTACAGAAGTGGTAATGTCAGACCAATCATGCAGACAGGTAGAGGTCAGGATAACATGTAGTATACATGAAAAGAATTATAAGTAGATGTGATACAAGGATTCAGACAGTAAAATTGGTAAAAAGAATACCTGTACATTGTCGTAACATGAAACAGTGCAACATTCCTGTTTTAATAAACAGTAAATAGCATGTATTCCTGATGTCTAATCTAAAATTGTCTTAAATCTAGGAAGTCAGCAACTGTATTTGTGTGAGCATGTGGGGGGGTGGGTATGCTGGCGGAGAGGAGACATAAGGGGCACCGCCAAAATAGTCCAAAATGAACCCCACAGTTACCAAGGAGGGCCCTGGGTTGGATGGCAAATATGGTTCTGATAAAACAATATAGATGGGTCCTTCACTGCTCCTTTAAGTACTTTAGCATGGACATGTAGTGGATTTTGCAAATTCATGATCTGAGAAGGGGAGACGTTTCCTATTTGGATGATCTTTTGATTATCAGGGAGGAAGACAGAAAAGGGATAAACTTAAATTGTTAAAGTTCAATAAATCAAAAGGTAAGGTAGGTGAGGTTATATCCATATAAGGACTTTTAAATGTTACTTGTAGATTAGTGTCTGCCTCCTCCTCCAAACAACAGGAAGATATTTCAATAGTATGTTCTGCTCCTGCTAGAAAAGCCACTTCCAAGTTTGCCGCTTCATCACCCGAGCCATGAGAAAATGATTAGCTTGTTTCAAAATGATAGTCTAAGGCCTACTGGTAGGGCTGCTAAAGCTGTAGAATATGTACTGGTAATGGAATATTCAGGCTAGAGTTAGCAGTTAGCCTAAACTGGCAATGCCAAAGGATGTGGATGATGCCAAAACATCATTTTGGTTTAGTAATCAAATCACTTACAAACAAGAAGGCTGTTTATACTGAACATTAGGAAAAGAACTCTAGTGATGAAGAAATTGTGAGTAATAATTTGACAATATCTTGATGACCAACATTTTGCAATATGTACAGATTGACAGTTGGACATTGTGGCTTTTGCTTTTGCTGTATCGTATTCCTACCAGCTGTAATTATTTTCATTTAATGTGCCCCATGTTATAAGTCAATATCATGATTAACTGGCATATGTGAATGCATTTATAGGGGCGGATTATTGCTAGACCCACATAGTGCATTATGATTCCTTGAATTAGTAAAATGAGAGGTTAAAAGAGAGGAGCTTTTACATATAAAACAATAAGAAAAGGAGTGAGAAGATATGATGTAAACATACATTTAAATGTCCCATTGCATAAATAAAATAAAATGTCTCAGGAGACTCTATAGAGGCCAAGTGTGTATAATCGCAGCTTCTCTCTGCCTCTCTACAGTATCCTCACAATTCTTCTAGCTTACCCTAAACAAGCTTAAACTGTTTTTTTAGCTGTTTGCTGCATTATTTAATATCTGCACTTAAAGTTACATTTTAGTCGAATTTGATCGAAAGTTTGTTTGTTTGTTTGTTTAATTTAACTGTTGAGGCTGCCCACTAAAGTGTGCTAGCCTGTGTAACTGATTTATTACTGTTTCTGCATTTTCTGTGTGTTTCTATCTAAAAACAAAAAAAACAAAAAAAATAATCCTTGTTTTCCCGCCTCTCCTCGACTAGTTTAGACGAGTTTACAGGCTTTGCTGTATTCTGGGCTGTGGTGTAGTTCCTGTGTTGTCCATTACCTTACTTGGACAGAGGGAAGTTTCTTTGCTCAAAAGTGGGAGTGGGGAGCCTTGAGCAGCCTACCTGTCCCTGTAGGAAGTGACCTCAGCACAAGAGCTATAGTAATTGGTTGTTTTGGACCATTTCTAGCTCTTTTGAAGTTCCCTGTTTAAAATCCGCCTCTGGGCGTTTTTTTCTGTCTATACTACTCAGACAAGCTCCTCGTGGTCCTGCAGAGTGGTCCTAGCTACAGAGAACTCAGAAAAGCGACTACTTTCTGGATTTAAGTATCTTTGCTGTTTTTTTTTTACTTGAAATACCTTCTCTAGCTTACCCTAAACAAGCTTAAGCTGTTTTTTAGCTGTTTGCTGCATTATTTAATATCTGCACTTAAAGTTACATTTTAGTCGAATTTGATCGAAAGTTTGTTTGTTTGTTTGCTTAATTTAACTGTTGAGACTGCCCACTAAAGTGTGCTAGCCTGTGTAACTGATTTATTACTGTTTCTGCATTTTCTGTGTGTTTCTATCTAAAAACAAAAAAAACCAAAAAAATAATCCTTGTTTTCCTGCCTCTCCTCGACTAGTTTAGACCAGTTTACAGGCTTTGCTGTATTCTGGGCTGTGGTGTAGTTCCTATGTTGTCCATTACCTTACTTGGATAGAAGGAAGTTTCTTTGCTCACCAGTGGGAGTGGGGAGCCTTGAGCAGCCTACCTGTCCCTGTAGGAAGTGACCTCAGCACAAGAGCTGTAGTAATTGGTTGTTTTGGACCATTTTAGCTCTTTTGAAGTTCCCTGTTTAAAATCTGCCTCTGGGCATTTTTTCTGGCTATACTACTCAGACAAGCTCCTCGTGGTCCTGCAGAGTGGTCCTAGCTACAGAGAACTCAGAAAAGCGACTACTTTCTGGATTTAAGTATCTTTGCTGTTTGTTTACTTGAAATACCTTCTCTAGCTTACCCTAAACAAGCTTAAACTGTTTTTTTAGCTGTTTGCTGCATTATTTAATATCTGCACTTAAGTTTTCTGAATTATCAAAAATTGATATGTTTTGAATTTAGTTCTTCAATGTTCTGTTTAACTGATATTTTCTGTCTAACAACTTTACTGTTTTTCCTTCTGCATAAAAAAAAAATCCATGTTTACCACTTAGAATTTGACCAGTTTAAGCTTTGCTGTTTTTGACTGATAGTCCTTTGTCTTCCCTACTAGTTGAAATTCTGTTTCCATTCTGGAGTTTTTTGCTAACAGACTAACCTTAGTAGTCCTCAATGTCTTAGTATAACTGTTAGACTTCTATCTGTTGGTTATATTCTGTTTATTACTTTCTAACTACCTAAACAAGCTAACCTGTTTTGCTGTGCACTATTATAATGACTATCTACATTTAGTAATTTGCTGAATTTTTGTTTTCTTATTACTACTGCTTAAAGTTTCTAGCTTACTGATTATTATTCTGCATTCCTGTGTTACTACAAATACAAAAATTTGTTTTTTCATTCTAGCTCTATTTGCTGTTTACTTTTAAATCCGACTTGCTCTTTCCTGTTTTCATTCCTATTAGATAGAAGAATTTCTTGTTCACTTCAGAGAGCTTTGACATACCTTTTTCTTGTTAAGAATTCTATGTTGTTGTCATTCTAGCTGATTCTTTTATAGTTGCCTTGAGCTTTACTATATGAGAATCCTCTTGTTTCGTGTCACTAAACTGACCATTTCGTTTTAATTCTTGTAGTTCTTGATTTCTTACCTTCTTAGCTAAAAACTCTTACCGTTTTCTGGTTTCTGATATAACTCTACTTCTAGATTTAGTAATTTTGTTTGTTTTTTCTTTTTAATTACCTTTAAAATTTTTGCTGCTGTGATTACTTTATTCTTTACTATTCTGTGGCTCACAAAGTCTAAAAAAATAATTATGTTTTTCTGCCTTTAATTTGCCTGTTTTTACTATAATTTGCTGTTTCCTCTAACTTTCTAGCTGAGAAGATTTTTTCTACACTGAAGTAGTTTGCGTTTACAGTTTCCTTGGTTTGCTTTGAAGTTCTGGTACAGTTATTTGGCCTTTAGCTTTTAGTCCCTGTTTAGAATCTGCCGGCTTTTCTTCTAACAATAGAAAAGTCTCGTGCCTGCTAATTGTGTTAGGACCTTTAAAGCTTTCTGATTGCTTTTAAATTCTGTTTGTTCTTACTACTTCTAAGAAAAATCACTAACCTTTGAGTGGCTTGCTGGATACTTACCGTTAAAGTTACTGTACAATTTGTGATTTTTCTTTTTTTAATTCTTTAGCTCCCTAAAATTCTAGCGTTGTTTTTTACTTTCGCATTCTGTGTTCTTAGGCAAATAAATAATCATTTTTCACTTTCTGACTTTTAACGTTTCGCTTTGCTTATGATGGTTTTCTTCTTGCCATACTTCTTGGTTGAGATGTTTCTTTGCTACGGGGAGGAGAGCCTTAGCAGCTTCTTCCCTTGAGTCTTGCAAACTTGTAATTGGTTGTTTTGGACCATTTCTAGCTCTTTTGAAGTTCCCTGTTTAAAATCCGCCTCTGGGCGTTTTTTTCTGTCTATACTACTCAGACAAGCTCCTCGTGGTCCTGCAGAGTGGTCCTAGCTACAGAGAACTCAGAAAAGCGACTACTTTCTGGATTTAAGTATCTTTGCTGTTTTTCTTTACTTGAAATACCTTCTCTAGCTTACCCTAAACAAGCTTAAGCTGTTTTTTAGCTGTTTGCTGCATTATTTAATATCTGCACTTAAAGTTACATTTTAGTCGAATTTGATCGAAAGTTTGTTTGTTTGTTTGTTTAATTTAACTGTTGAGACTGCCCACTAAAGTGTGCTAGCCTGTGTAACTGATTTATTACTGTTTCTGCATTTTCTGTGTGTTTCTATCTAAAAACAAAAAAAAGCAAAAAAATAATCCTTGTTTTCCTGCCTCTCCTCGACTAGTTTAGACCAGTTTACAGGCTTTGCTGTATTCTGGGCTGTGGTGTAGTTCCTATGTTGTCCATTACCTTACTTGGATAGAAGGAAGTCTCTTTGCTCACCAGTGGGAGTGGGGAGCCTTGAGCAGCCTACCTGTCCCTGTAGGAAGTGACCTCAGCACAAGAGCTGTAGTAATTGGTTGTTTTGGACCATTTTAGCTCTTTTGAAGTTCCCTGTTTAAAATCTGCCTCTGGGCATTTTTTCTGGCTATACTACTCAGACAAGCTCCTCGTGGTCCTGCAGAGTGGTCCTAGCTACAGAGAACTCAGAAAAGCGACTACTTTCTGGATTTAAGTATCTTTGCTGTTTGTTTACTTGAAATACCTTCTCTAGCTTACCCTAAACAAGCTTAAACTGTTTTTTTAGCTGTTTGCTGCATTATTTAATATCTGCACTTAAAGTTACATTTTAGTCGAATTTGATCAAAAGTTTGTTTGTTTGTTTGTTTAATGTAACTGTTGAGGCTGCCCACTAAAGTGTGCTAGCCTGTGTAACTGATTTATTACTGTTTCTGCATTTTCTGTGTGTTTCTATCTAAAAACAAAAACAAAAAATAATCCTTGTTTTCCCGCCTCTCCTCGACTAGTTTAGACCAGTTTACAGGCTTTGCTGTATTCTGGGCTGTGGTGTAGTTCCTGTGTTGTCCATTACCTTACTTGGATAGAAGGAAGTTTCTTTGCTCACCAGTGGGAGTGGGGAGCCTTGAGCAGCCTACCTGTCCCTGTAGGAAGTGACCTCAGCACAAGAGCTGTAGTAATTGGTTGTTTTGGACCATTTCTAGCTCTTTTGAAGTTCCCTGTTTAAAATCCGCGTTTGCGTGGCTTTGCGCGATTGTGCGCATAGCGCAGCGCCGGTTAAACTAGGTTAAACTTCTTCTGGCTCCGCCAAGTCTGCTCTTCAAATTTTCCCTTAAGGAAGCTCTACTCTTAGTATAATCAGACTACTCGCTATATTATAAGCCTAGCACTTGTTCTCAAAACTTCTCTACTAAGTAAGCACTCTCATACTAAGTAAGCACTATATCCACCTACCACCCCTGTGAATATCCACTTCCCTTAAAGGCACAGCACTCCCTTATACTGTTCTAGCATGTTGAGTAGTAGATTACTGGCGTCCTCTCCAGTTCAGCTGGTTTATCTGGGTATCTTGAGACAATGCTACTATTGTCTCATGTACACAGACAACCCTCTCCTCCTCCCAACAAACACAAATACATGTGAGAGATGCAACTATATAGCCAAACTGGAGGCTGAACTCTCTCAACTCAGGGCTGGCATGACCAGACAGTAGGAGATGGTAACCACACACACAACAAACCTAGTCCCACATAGACCTACCACAACTGCAAACCAAACACATAAAAACACAAAGACATACTCGGAGGCTCTAATAAAAAACTTACCAAAACAACAGATGCTCCCAAAGCAGACATCCAAAAATCCACCACCTCAAAACAAAACACATGCAACACATACTTCAATAAATCAGTGCGTCAATCAATCACAGCCCTTAAGGCCAATCACCATACCTGATACACTAGTAATAGGTGACTCTATAGTCAGACACACTGATGTCCCGCTTACCAGGCTGAACAAGGAGAGGGTGACTGTGAGCTGCCTATCGGGAGCTAGGATCCACCACATAATACACACACTCAGGTCACTCCAAAGCAAGTACAAATATGACTCCGTCATTGTCCATGCTGACGTGAATGACCTGAGACGTACCTCCTTGGACTACATGAAAAGAGACATAGAGGAGCTCTATGATTATGTAGCCCAGGCTAGTATGACCCTGACCCTGAGCAGCATCTTGCCCTCACCAAGAATGATGCCACAATACAAAGACAAGATGATCAGCTTTAATAATTGGCTCAAGTACTGGTGTCATTCTAAGGGGATCCAATGTCTGTCTGCCTGGGATGACATGTTGGGCAAGCCATGCTGCTTTGCAAGGGATGGCTTGCACCTGTCACCACTGGGCTTCCGGATATTGGCTAAGGATCTTGCCACCCCCATAGTGCCTTTTATAGGCAAGGCTCAAAAGACAAACCCACCTCCTTAGAAAACAAAAATGGAAAAAAACTAAGGGTAATGCTGCTCAACGCCAGAAGTCTAAATCTCAAGATGCAGGCACTCGATGCACTCCTCAGTATGGAGAACATCGACGTCTGTGCAGTAACTGAAACCTGGTTCAAGGCTCCTGTGAGCACCCCAGCGCTACCAGGCTATACCTCGTATCATGCTTTTCGGCCCCAAAACCCGGGCCAAACCACAAAGGGAGGGGGAGTGTCCATATTCATCAAGGACACCCACACCTCCAGGTTAGTAGCAACACATGAAGCATCGGAGACCATACAGGTGCAACTAACCATAGGCAAAACTGCTATACAACTGGTAGCATGTTACAGACCACCCTCCCAATCTCAAGAACCCCACTCAGCCTTCCTGAAGACATTGGAGGATATGAATGTATCACAAAATACCATCATACTGGGAGACTTCAACTACCCTAACATAGATTGGGTACATTATTCTAGCCCTAGCACCCTAGCCCAAAGGTTCCTGGAATTCATAAATTCAAATGCACTGGAACAACTAGTCACTTCTCCCACTAGGGGAGATAATATACTAGACCTGATCATCACAAACATGGTGACAAAATGCTCCACACCGGAGGTATACCCCTCACTAGTGAGATCTGACCACAAACTAATCACCCTGGATATACATATCCCACCTCCACCCCCAGCACAAAAGACCACAGTGAAAAACTTCTCAAAAGCAGACTTCACTCTTCTTAAGACTGAGATGGTATCCTTTAAGCCCACTGGGCCAGTGGATACCACATCCCACAATGCTGAATCCTTCACAAATGATTTCTATGGACATCTCCAAGAATCCATGGATCATGCAATCCCAAATAAATCCAAGTCCCTCTCCACCAAAGGCAAGCGTCCTGTCTGATGGACCTCAGCCATTAACAAATTGTATAACAAAAGAAGGAAGCTACTGCACGACAGAGCAAAATCCCATAAAGGAAAGACATCTCTGATCAACACTAGCAGAAAACTACGTTCTCTCATAAAAACATCCAAGGCCAACTTTGAGAGAAAAATCGCTAAGGACACTAAAGATAACCACAAAGCCTTCTTCAGCTATGTTAGAAACCTGGGTGGAAACCCTCAGATATGCTCAGAGTTAGTTCACAACAACAAAAAATACACTGAACCCACAGATATTGCCAACATTCTGGCTGACAGGTTCAATGCAAATTTCTCCCCTCCCTCACCCCCAAAAGAAGAAATACTTATCCCAGCTGAATGTAATCTCCCTGTCATCTCAGATGTCCAGGTGAGAGCCGCCCTCAGCAAAGCTAAAAACACAGCATCAATGGGACCTGACGGTATCCTGGGTTGCATGCTATGTGAACTCCAAGAGGAGCTAAACCCGCACATAAAAATGCTATTTAACCTTAGCCTTACTACAGGATATGTACCTGAACACTGGCATACAGCAACAGTGGTCCCACTCCACAAAGGGGGTACCTCTACAGACCCTGGGAACTGCCACCCCATAAGCTTAACCAGCCTGGTCTGCAAAGCTATGGAAAGAATCATTATGGAACTCATAAACAGAGACATTGGGGACCTACAGACACTTGACCCCACCCAGTTCGGCTTTGTAAAGGGCAGATCCTGCCTTTTGAACCTGGTTGACTTTTTTGAAACAGTCACTAGAGCCATTGATGAGGGCAAAGCAGTCCATACAGCCTACCTGGACTTGGCTAAGGCCTTTGACACAATACCTCACTCAGGCATCATAGATAAGCTCAACAGCTTAAATGTAAATCCTTATGTCACTAGATGGGTTGCAAACTGGCTAAAGGACAGAACCCATAAAGTTAAAATCGCTGGAGCAATGTCAGACTCAAAGCCAGTCACAAGTAGTGTCCCACAGGGATCTGTCCTGGGACCCCTCTTGTTCGGCATTTATTTCTCAGATGTTAAAGCAAACATAGGAGGGTTGTGGCTGACAAAGTTCGCAGATGACTGCAAACTAGGTGCCATAGTCGATACACCAGTGGACACATACATCCTACAAAAAGGCCTCACAGAAATGGACAACTGGTGCCGGAGTCATGGCCTTAAACTAAATGCCAAAAAATGTATAGTCATCCCCTTTGGGAAAAACAAAGTACCCACAAATTATCACATAGACAGCAACCCACTGAGTATGGAAAAAGTAATCAGAGACCTAGGGACCCAAGTTGACAGCGACCTCTCATTTGACACCCAATTTGCCAAAGTGGTTAGAAAAACATTCTACCTTGCACACCTTATCATGAAGGGATTCACATCCAGATCCAAGGATGTCATTGTACCCCTATACTCCTCCCTCATCAGACCCATGATTGAGTACAATGCCCCATTTGGTATGTACCTCTCCCGGCATTTGCAACAGCTGGAGAGACCACAAAAGTACCTCACCAAGAGGATCAAGGGTCTCCAACATATGTCTTATTCTGCCAGACTAAAGAAACTCCAGCTCTATTCAGTAGCATACCGCCTGCTCAGAGGTGATCTCTGCCTGACGTACAAGGCCATGTCCAATCAGGAACTGATGGACATGCTCCACCTCAAAAATCCAAATCCATCAGAACCACGAGAGCTAAAGACTTAAACCTCGGCACAAGTATGAATAGGACATGCTGGAGGGATAGATTCATAACCCAGAGGCTTCCCATGCTCTGGAACAAGATCCCAGTTCATGTTAGGCAGAGCCCCTCACTGACTCTCTTCAAGAGAAATCTTGATGAGTGGATGGGAGATCGTAAGTTTACCCCAGGGGTCACATCTGTGTCACTACTAGACAGGGGCACAGTAAACTAATTCTATTATATAAGGGGACCTTCACTGTGTCACTACTAGACAGAGGCACAGTATTCTAAATCTATTCTGTGCATTTTGTACCATTTCATGGGGTGGCGAAAGCCACATCACTATGGCTAGGCTTACAAATGCCCCAGGGCAGATAGCCTAGTACTAAACTATGAAACTATGAAACTAATTAAAAATCACAAGAAACAGATTTGAAAATCAAGATGAGGGTCACTGAGGAGATACAATGAAGTATTTTATTCACAGAAAAGATGATGTTCGAATTAAACAGCCTTTCTAAAGAGGCAAAGTCAAAGTCAGTAACAAACTTCATAAGAATGCATAGAAAAGAAGGAAATACTTTTGAGGGGGCAGAAAAAATAAGCTGGCAGTTAAAAAGAATTCACACATCTCATCTAGTAGTTAAGGCAAGGGTGAGTAGGAAGGACAAAATCACAAATCCAGATCAATGTTTTCACATTGAAAAATTTCCTTGCAACTCATTGAAATTGGATTAATGCACTGTATCATTCTTCAATAATCTAAATGTATAAGGGAAAGCAGAGAAAGGTGAGCCTGCAAGGCTCTATAATCCTTGGGGGTACCAACAGGGGTACATGAATGCAATCCAACTGGTCTGTAAGCTATACTTGTAGCTTCAACTTAAATATTAAGGTGTTCTTAGCCACTCTTAGTAAAGTAAAAAGTAATAAAAACTAAACAATCACAAAGAGCCTTCTGTCAATTTAAATCATCCAGTTTATTTATTTATGAGTTCTTTATTCGTAAAAATATTTCATTAGATAATAAGACAATTTGCAGTGGTTTAAATCCCCTTGAAAAGGGGGGGGGGCATGATTGGTTGATGGGACGGGAAATCTTATTGGTTAGAAACATGTGCTTTATACTGGACGAAAAAAGTCCCTTATTAGAATACAGAGGCAGACTGGTGTGATTGCCATAATCCTATAGTCCCCTTTACATGAAGCATTTTATTAACAAGCAGAAAAACACACTGAATAAAACTTTTATATATATATGTACATATCACAGAGTTTAAAAAAATCTGTCCTTTCCAGTGCCCGCTTAAACATTAGATATTAACATATTACTTTTGTTATTTTTATTTTATTTTATTTTTGGGCCCACTGTCATCATCGCTCCTGGGGGAATTAAGGGAAAAATTGTCCAGATTTGTTACAACTCCACTATTCTGGTATGAGATATAATTCAGGAAAGAAATAAAAATCATATGGAAATCCCAGCCATGCTTTTGCTTCTGAGAAGGAAGCTTATTCAGATTACAGGAGACAAGAACACATAGTTACAAAAATCATGAAAAAGCAAACTATTAATATAATAAAATGCAATCGTAGAGTCTAAACAATCGGGGAGGGAGGGAGTTGTTGTTTTTTTATTTGTCCCTAGTTAGGTGGAAGAATTGATCAAGGTGGGTGCAGAGCCTACTCATCTCTACTGAAGACCCACTTCTATTGGGCTATTTTACTTTGTTCATTGTCTTCCTGGGAAAACAAATAAGAATCACATCAAGTCTGTGTGGACCACTTTTACAGGCCTACTTTATAAGGTTACCTCCTGTCTGAAATTATGACCATGGAAGAAGTTAGTATCGAAGATTTTCAGATCTTTTGTATTGTATAAATTGTGGGTTGTTAATTGTGCCATGCCACAAATCGTCACTAAATGAGCATCAAAATGACCAGTCAAAATAAACAAGAGGACTAGGTGCCATTTGTCCTCCTGGGGGGTATCTGTATAACAGCAAGTTCCATGTACAATGGTACCCATGTCAGATGATCTAGTTTCCTGTCTAATGGGAGATTCCATTACCCATATTTCTCCATGCCTGTAAACAGAGGTTGGTGAAAGTAATTCAAATTTGTGTACATAGCAAAACAATATTTGTAAAACCATAGTCTGTTGCTCTAGGTGTTGTGTTGTTTTTTCTTGGTGGTGCTACCTTCTGGGTCCAAAGTGCAACAAATAAACAAGCTGTTTGTTGTTTAGACAGATAACACATCTGGAGGGTAGGTGGAGTCAGATGATAAGCCAGATAGAGATTCTGTTAGGGATAGAATGTGTGAGAGCTAGACCAATTCGATGATTGCCAGGGCCCATATTCAGATGGATTGTTGCAATTTGTCGGATTCTAAAAAGTACGTGATGCTGCTGCTCAATCTGAAAATAAAAATCCGTCCTGGTTCTAGCATTTTGGCAATGTGTTTTTTTTTAATTTTTTTTATTGTCAATGGAATCCCAGTTTTCTTTCATAATGTTGTGGATGGCTATGTGGTCTAGAGCAAATGTGACAGACTTGCTGTGTTTTTTTTTCTCATCTTTGGGGTCTTTGTATTAGTCAGAGTGACTCTCAACTATCTTTTGCTATTGTGAAATGTAAGTGATGCACATAAGTAGGGGTTGAAATAACAGGATGTGCATTGTAAATCAAAGGACTGTAGTTATGTTACTTGGAATTGCAAATTGCAAGGTATAGAAAATGAGGGGAGTATATAGTGAGCCAGAGGATATAGTAAATATGAGTATTCTCAGGACTCTGGGGACTGTATAAATATATATAAATATATATGTATGTAGATGGATCTATTTAACTCCATTGAATACTTTTGGCGACTTGCATAAGGTTGACCAAAACTGACTAACATTATGCATGTCGACACGCTACCACTCATGAGCTGAAAATTAATTGGCATGTACAAAGCCTAAAAATTCAGTCAATTAAACAGATGTCAACAAAGTACCATTCAACAAAGTTCATGTGATCCACGATATATATATATATATATATATATATATATATATATATATATATATATATATATATATATATATATAGATAGGTCCCCTACAAAATCCCGAACACACAGAATCCTGCCACCCAAAATACCAAGAAGAAAAGCCCGAAACCCCACATTACCAAAAGACCGGAAGCGCGAAATTCAAAATCCCGATGTTAAGGGATTTTGAGTTAGCGGCGCTACTGGTTTTGCGGTTCAGGTAAGTATGTGTGTGTAAGTGTGTTTGTGAGGGGCTTTAGTGTGTGTAAGTGTATGTTGTGACTGTGGTGTGTGTGTGTGTGTGTGTGTGTGTGTGTGTGTGTGTGTGTGTGTGTGTGTGTGGGACTGTAATGCGTGGGTGTGAGTTTACATTGTGTATATGTTTGTGCGATCTCGGAGTTAAAATAATAAAGTAGGGGGGTGTGAGGAGACATCTTTAGTGTAGGGTGGTTTGTTTGGTTATGGGGGGGTTTGTGTATGTTTGTGTGTGTGCTGTATGTATGTATTAATTTCGCTATTTTGAATTTCGCGCTTTCAACATTTCGGTAATGTGGGGTTTCAGGCTTTTCATCTTGGTATTTTGGGCGTTGGGATTCTGTGCGTTCAGGATTTTGTAGGGGACCCATATTTTATATATATATATATATATATATATATATATATAGATAGATAGATAGATAGATAGATGTATAAATCGAGATATATAGACATATCTATATATCTATATATCTATATGTGAAGCTATTCCTATCAGGGAGCCTAATTCCACAGCAATAACTAAGGAAGTGGTCTTGCTTCCTCTCCAGATATGGTGGGTACATGGACCTTTTTATCTTACACTTCCTTGAGGAAAGACAGCTTACTCAATGTTCTAGGGAGCTTTCCTAAGTTGCCTGTTCCCTAGAAGCCCTATGCTCCCTCTCTGGTTCTTAATTACTGTCTGCCCATATCTCATTCTGTGACATCAACCCTACTATGTCTTCTTACATACATACAAATATTTCAAGCATGGTCCTTAATGCGTTTTTAGCCTGCCAATGTACCATAACACTTGTTCTCATAATAAGTGTCCAGTTCTGAACAATATCTAAACTAGTACTTGCTTTAATGTAATTTGGTAGTCTGTTCCATGCATCAGCTGCTGTCTCAGAGAACTAATTAGTACACTTCTCATTCCTAAAGAATCTTTTTTTAAGTTCTACAAGTCGTTTGGGTTTCTAATACCATGATGAGAATGGACCCCATTCCTAAGTCAAAGTTTGTTTAAAGTTCATGAAATTAGTATTGTTTCAATCTTTGATGTTAACCCGAAGTGCTCTTCGCAGCACCCTCAATGTGCCCAGTAATGACTCCTCCTGCAGTTCGTATGGAGTTACATGTATTGGTAACATATCCAAATATGACTGCAAATTATTTTCTATAAGACCCATTGATCCTGCCACTCCTGGAACTGTCTGGGCATCCTTCTTCCACATTACCCTTGTGGTATTTTATGACTTAGTGTCTCTCTGTACATAAGATACTATAGTCACTGGGTGTAGCAATTTCAATGAACAATGCTACTTTTGTCTTCTTTTCATGGACTACTATATCTGGTTTTATCACATCTATTTTTTTAACTGTTGGCAATGAGTGATCCTGTGCGATATAAACTTCATCATTTTCTATAATGCTCTGTGGCTCATGTTTCCAGTGTTTTTCAGCCACTTCAATACCATAATGTTTGCACAATCCCCAATGCAACAGTCTTGCTACATTATTATGCCTTTCAGTATACATAGGTTCATAGGTTTATAGGTCGGTACTAGGCTATCAACCCTAGGGCCTATACAAGCCTAGCAATAATAATTCCCTGGCTATTTCTTCCCACAATATTTACTTCCCCGGACCCCTGTCTAGCAGGGTGACTGACATGATCCCTGGGGTAAATTTCCTATCTCCCATCCAGTCATCAAAGTTCCTTTTGAAGAGGGCCAAGGAGGCGCTCTGCTTAACATGCATAGACAGTCTATTCCAGAGTATGAGGAGTCTCTGGGTCAGGAACCTATCCCTCTACCATGTTTTGTTCATTCTGATGACAAGGTTTAGGTCCCTGGAGCATGTGGCTCTGATGGATTGGGATTTATTTAAGTGTAGCATGTCCAACAGCTCTGGGTTTGACATGGCCTTGTATGTTAAGCAGAGATCACCTCTAAGTAGACAATATGTGACACAGTATAGCTGGAGTTGTTTTAGTCGGTCAGAATAGGGCATCTGCTTTAAGCCTGTGATTCTTTTAGTGAGGTATTTCTGTAGCCTTTCCAGTTGTTGCAGATGTCTTGTGAGGTACATACCAAAAGGGGCGTTGTACTCTATGATGGGTCTAATGAGGCATGAGTACAGTGGGACAATGACCTCCTTTTTTCTGGAAGAAACGCCCTTAGTAATGAAGTGAGCCACATAGAAGGATTTCCTGACTGTTTTGGCGATGTGGTTATCGAAGGTGAGACCACTGTCTACCTGTGTCCCTAAGTCTCTTCTCACACTTTCAGTGTTTAGTGTACTGCCACCTATGTGGTAATTCATGGGTACATGTTTTTACCCAAAGGGGATAACTATACACTTCTTGGCATTGAGCTTGAGCCCATGGCTCTGGCACCAAGCATCTGTTTCTGTAAGGCTCTTTTGTAGAATATCCACATCATTTGGGGATTCAGTAATGGCTCCCAGTTTGCAGTCATCTCTAAATTTTGTTAGCCAGAGTCCCTCAGTGTTGGCCTGTACTTCAGAGAAGTAGATGCCAAACAAGAGCGGTCCCAGGACTGAACCCTGAGGTACTCCACTTGTCTGAAGCTGGGTTCTGTCAGTAAGCCATTTGGCAATCCATTGAGTGACGTAGGGATTTATGCCCAGCTTAGTAAGTTTATCTATGATTCCAGAGTGGAGGATGGTGCTGAAGGCCTTGGTGAGGTCCAGATTGGTCATGTAGACTGCCTTACCCTCATCCACAGCTCTGAAGACTGATTCAAAGAAGTCAATCAGGTTCTGGAGACATGAATGGCCCTTCACAAACCCAAACTGGGTGGGGTCCAGTGTTTGAAGGTTGCCAATGTCTTTGTTTATAAGTTCCAGGATAATATGTTCCATGGCCTTGCAGATCAGGCTCATCAGACTGACCCTGACTGATAGTTCCCAGGATCCAAGGTGGATCCCACCTTGTAGAGTGGGATAACTGTAGCTGTGTGCCACTCAGTGGGCACGAAGCCTGAGGTGAGGCTATGATTAAACATTACACTTAGGTGAGGTGCCAGTTCATTTTGTAGTTCATGTAATACACATGAACTACAAATGTCATCTGGTCCCATGGATGCTGTATTCTTAGCTTTGGAGAGTAAGTTTTTTACCTGTGTGGCCATGATTACCAGAATTTGGCAATCTTTCTGTACTGAGATGGGCCCTTTAGGGGGGGTAAAGTTGGCACTGAATCGATCTGCCAGGATATTGGCAATGTCCTTGGGATCAGTATTTAATGCCATTCTGTTGTAGCTCAGAGCAGATCTGAGCAATGCCATTTAGATTTTTGACATAGCTATAGAATGCCTTGTGGTTGTCTTTGGAATCTTTGGCAATTTTATTTTCGTAACTACCTTTGGAGGATTTTATGAGGGATCTCAACTTCTTACTGAGGCTGGTAAGGGAGTTTTTTTTCCATCCTGGGATTTTCCTCTTTTTTGCAACAGTTTCTTTCTTCTGAAGTTCAAAACAATTCCAACAGTAACCAGGTACCTCAGCAAAAAGCACAATATTAGTCCAAATGAAAAAACTAAGCAGAGGTAAGGCTCCAGGCTCTCCAGATAATTCTATTGTCAAGTACAGAAGCGCTTTCACCACAAGGCTTCTTCAGGTGTGTGTGTGTTGTTATATACACCTGAAGCCTTACCTCTGCTTAGTTTTTTCATTTGGAGTTTCTTTCTTCTGTTGAATAGTTTGTTTATGACAGGGGACCACCAGATTGGCTTCCTTTTTTTGGAGGAGAGCGTTTTGGTTCTATTTGGGATGGCACAATTCATGCACGAGTGGATGTGCTCGTACAGTGCTTTAGTGTAGGATTCGGCAGTCGAACTTTCAGTTCCCATCTGCATGGATGTCATGAAGTTTGTCACTTCTGACTTGAGTAGCATGAAGTTGGCCTTGAAGAAGTTTTTTATGGATGTTTCCTTACTGGGGGTGGGGGTGGGATGTGGATGTCAAAGGTGATTAGCTTATGGTCAGACCTAACCAATGAGGGGGTGACCACTGGTGTACTGGTGTGGAGCATCGATTTCCCATGTTGGTAATGACCAGGTCCAGGATATTGGAGCCCCTGGTGGGACTATGGATTAATTGATCCAGGGCATTGGAATTTATGAATTCCAAGAACCATTGGGCAAAGGTGTTGTTGCATGAGTAGTTTAATGGCAGGGTAGTTGAAATGACCCAGTATTAGGGTGTTTGGTTGTATCTTAATATTTTCCAGTATGTTTAGAAAGGTGTAGTGAGAATCTTGGAGCATGGTGGGGGATCTGTAGCAAGCTACAATTTGGATTGCAATCTTACCTAGTATTAGTTGCACCTGGAGAATTTTGAATGCATTGTGTTGGGCAACTAGCCCGGAGGTGTGAATATCCTTGGTGAATATGGACACTCCTCCACCTTTAGTATTTTGGTCCTGGTTTGGTGGCCAAAAAGTGTGGTAAGAGTTGTAGCCTGGGGGTGCTCCCTGGTGCCTTGAACCAGGTCTCAGTTACTGCAAAGATATCAATGTTCTCCATTTTTAGGAGTGCCTCGAGAGAGTGCATTTGAGGTTTAGACTTTTAGCATTGAGTAGCATTACTTTCAGATTTTGCATACTTGTACCTGTTACAGTGGTGGTTTTGTCCTTTGAGCCTTGCCTAAAAAAGGCACTATAGGGGTGGCAAGAGCCTTAGCCAGTAACTTGAATCCCAGGGGCGACAGGTGCAGACCATCTCTGGCAAAGCATCATGGTTTGTCGATCATGTTGTCCCAGGCAGACAGATACTGGATCCCCTTTGAATGAGACCAGAAGCTTAGCCAATTGTTGAAGTCAATCATTTTGTCCTGACACTGTGGTATCATTCTGGATGAAGGCAGGATACTACTCAGGGCAAGGGTCATACCTGCCTGGGCCACATGATCTGACAGCTCTTCCATGTTTCTTTTCATAGGCTCATAGATTCATAGGTAGGTACTAGGGTATCTGCCCGAAGGCATTTATAAGCCTAGCCAGAATGTGTTGGCTTTTGATACCCCCTTAGATTAGTTCCCTGTGCCTCTGTCCAGCAGAGCCACTGAAGTGATCCCCGGGGTAAACTTTCTGTTTCCCATCCACTCATCAAGACTTCTTTTGAAGAGTGTTAGCAAGGAGATCTGCCTAATATAAATTGGGATCTTGTTCCAAAGCATGGGAAGTCTCTGGGACAGGAATCTATCCCTCCAGCATGTCCTATTTATTGTTGTGTTGAGGTTTAGATCCCTAGAGCGTGTGGCTCGAGGGGATAAGGTTTTTTTTTGGTGGAGCATGTCCATCAATTCTGGGTAGGACATGGCCTTGTATGTCAAACAGAGATCACCTCTGAGTAGGCGGTATGCAACCGAGTACAGCTGGAGTTTCTTCAGTCGAGCTGCATAGATCATCTGTTTGAGGCCAGTGATCCTCTTGATGAGGTACTTCTGTGGTCTTTCCAGCTGTTGCAGGTGTCTTGTAATGTACATCCCAAATGGGGCATTGTACTCTATGATGGGTCTGATGAATGATGAGTAGAGGGGTACAATGACCTCTTTTGATCTGGTTGCGAACCCTTTTGTGATTAGGTGGGCAATGTAGAAGGATTTTCTAACCACTTTGGCAATGTGATTATCAAAGGTGAGATTGCTATCTACATGGGTCCCCAGATCCCTTATTATGTCTTCCGTATTTAGGGGACTACAACCTATGTGGTAGTTTGTGGGTATATTTTTTTTTTCCAACGGGGATAACTATGCACAATTCTGGCATTTAGCTTGAGGCTATGATTTTGACACCAGGTATCCATCTCAGTGAGACCCTTTTGTAGGATGTCTGTGTCAGCCGAAGAGTCAATTATAGCCTCTAATTTGCAGTCGTCTGCGAACTTGGTCAGCCATAGTCCTCCTGTGTTTTCCTGTACCTCTGAGAAGTATATGCTGAACAGGAAGGGTCCTAGGACTGAGCCCTGGGGAACGCCACTTGTAACCGGTTTAGAGTCGGACCTAGCTCCCGCAACTCTCACCATGTGGGTTCTGTCTGTTAGCCAGTTGGCAACCCATCTTGTGATGTAGGGGTTTATGTTCAGCCTGGTGAGCTTGTCTATAATACCAGAATGGGGAATGGTGTCGAAGGCCTTAGTGAGGTCTAGGTAGGTTGTGTGTACCACCTTTCCCTCGTCTATAGCCTTGGTAACTGTCTCAAAGAAGTCCACCAGGTTTACAAGGCATGATCTGCCCTTAACAAAGTCAAACTGGGTAGGGTCCAGTGTTTGGAGATTCCCAATGTCTCTGTTAATGAGTTCCATAATGATGCGCTCCATAGTCTTGCAGACCAAGCTAGTCAGGCTTATAGGGCGATAGATCCCGGCGTCTGTTGTGGCTCCACCTTTGTGGAGTGGAATAACCATTGCTGTGCGCCACTCTATGGGTATGTAGCCTGTAGAGAGGCTATGTTTAAACAGTGTGTTTAGGTGAGGGGTTAGTTCATCTTTGAGCTCGTGTAGGATGCAGCCTGGGACACCATCCAGTCCCATTGATGCTGTGTTTTTGGCTTTGGAGAGAGCTGTTTTAACCTGAGTGTCTGTGATTTCAGGGACTCTACATTCTTCTGGTATGGTTTTGGGCCCTTTTGGGGGTGAGAGGAGGGAGAAGTTTGCACTGAATCTGTCTGCCAGGATGTTGACGATATCAGTCAGTTCAGTGTATTTTGTGCCATTCTGCACTAACTCTGAGCAGATCTGAGCATTTTCACTTAGATTCTTGACATAGCTAAAGAATTCCTTGTGGTTATCTTTGGAGTCCTTGGCAATTTTTCTTTCAAAGCTCACCTTGGATGATTTTATGAGGGATCGTAGTTTCTTGCTGATACTGATCAGGGATGTCTTCCCTTCTTGGGATTTTACTCTTTTCTGTACTAGTTTCCTCCTTCTATTGTATAGCTTGTTTATAGCAGGAGTCCACCAGACTGGTTTCCTTTTCTTAGAGGAGTGAGTCTTGGTTTTGCTTGGGATGGCATGATCCATGCATTCTTGTAGGTGCCCGTAGAATACATTAGTAAAGGATTTTGCAACTTGGGCAGCATTATCCTTCAGCATGGGAGCTTTGAAACTTTCCACCTCAGTCTTAAGTAATGTGAATTTTGCTTTTGAAAAGTTTTTCACAATGGTTTTCTTGTCCGGGGGTGGGGGCGGAATGTGGATATCCAAAGTGATTTTTTATGGTCAGATCTAACCAGTGAGGGGTTGACCTCAGGTGTGGAATACCGGTTCACCATGTTGGTGATAACCAGGTCCAATATATTGTCACCTCTGGTGGGAGTGTTGACCAGTTGAACCAGGGCATTTGAGTTTATAAATTCTTGGAAATGTTGGGCAAGGGAGTTAGTACTTGAGTAGTTCTCCCATTTAATGTTTGGGTAATAGAAATCACCCAATATTAGGATGTTTGGTAGGACCTTTATGTTTCCCAGTGTTTCCAGAAATGCGGAATAGGGGTCCTGGGACATAGTGGGTGATCTGTAGCAAGCTACAATTTGAATTGCAGTTTTGCCCGTTGTTAGTTGCACATGGATGATCTCTGATGCATCGTGCTGTGCCACTAACCTGGAGGTGTGGGTATCCTTGATTAATATGGATACGCCCCTGCCTTTTGTATTTCGGTTTGCGTTCTATGGCTGAAATGTATGGTATGAGTTGTAGCCTGGTAGTACTGGGGTGCTCTCTGGATCCTTAAACCATGTTTTTGTTACTGCACATATATTGATTTTCTCCATACTGAGGAGTGCCTCGAGTGCATGCATTTTGAGGTTTAGACTTCTGGCATTGAGTAGCTTTAGCCTCAGTTTTTTGTTACTTGTGCTATTTATGGTGGTGGGTTTGTCTTTTGAGCCTTGCCTAAAAAAGGCACTATGGGGGTGGCAAGAGCTTTGGCCAGTATTCGAAAGCCTAAGGGTGACAGGTGCAAGCCGTCTCTAGCAAAGCAGCGTGGCTTGTCGAGCATGTCATCCCAGGTGGACAGACACTGGATCCCATTTGAATGACACCAGAAACTTAGCCAATTGTTGAAATCGAGAATTTTTTCTTTATACAGTGGTATTATTCTTGGTGAGGGCAGGATGCTACTCAGGGTCAGGGTAATACCGGCCTGGGCTGCATGATCAGAGAGCTCTTCCATGTCTTTTTTCATGTAGCCCAGGGAGGTACGGCTCAGGTCATTCACACCAACATGGACAATGACAGAGTCATATCTGTACTTGTTCTGGAGTGACCTGAGTGCTTGTGTTATGTAGCAGATCCTGGCACCCGAAAGTATATTAATTCTGGTTTAAGCACTTGGGCTTCAGGCCAGTTGTTTTACAATAAGAAGGTTTGTGGTCTGCACTGTAGTGGCAGAACAGGTAGCTTACACCCTTCTAAGTTGGGAACTGCTGATTGAGGGCTCAGTGTCTGTTATTCTAAAAGTGTATTAATTCTGGTTTAAGCACTTGGGCTTCAGGCCAGTTATTTTACATTAGAAGGGTTCATGGTCTGCACTCTTGTGGGAGGAGAGGCTGGACTCTGCCCTTCTGAGCTGGGAATTTCTGGTTAAAGGCTTATAGTGCCTGCATATTTGAACTGTTTCTTACTGAAATTGGTACACCTTGTTTGCTGTAGCATAGACTAGATCCAGGCCTGCTGAATCTAGCTTTGTTTGTATGCTTGTTGTTTGTTTGCTTGTTATTTCCCTGAAACGCTAACTCCACCTAAAACGTGGCTTTTCAGCACTTCTGTGGATCCCTAGTGATATCTGCATTCTTACTGTACTTATTTCCTTGTTTCACTTGAAAGAAAGTTACTGTTTGTCGTTTTTGCATTTAAGTTACCTGGCACTTGCTCACTAAAGCAATTATATAAGTCAGCACTAAAAAATTAAAATCACTACACCCTCACAAACACCCCTTGAGTACCTTGTTCCCCACTGGCCCTTTTTTTCAATTATAAAGGCATTCCCAATACTATTCTAGCATGTCCAAAGGTCAGTTGTCAATCTCCTCTCCATTCCAGCTGGTGAATCTGGGAATCTTGAGGCAATGTTACAACTGCCTCATGTATACAGACAACCCTCTCCTCCTCCCAACAAATTCCAACACATGTGAGAGATGCAACCATATAGCCATACTGGAGGCTAAGCAATCTCAACTCAGTACTGATGAAACCAGTCAGGAGGAGAAGGAAACCACACTCACTACAATTCCAGTCTCACATAGACCTACCAGGACAGCAAACCAAACAAATAAACACACAAAAACATACTCGGAGGCTCTAAATAAAAATCTGCCTAAGCAGCAGAGACCTCCAAAGCAGACACTCAAGCAACCACTACCCCAAAACAAAACACGTGCAACACATAGCTCACAAAGCCAGTGTGCCGAACAGACACAGCCCTTAAGGCTAAACAACACACCTGATACACTTGTAATAGGTGACTCTATCATCAGGCACACTGACATCCCGCTCACCAGGCTGAACAAGGAGAAGGTCACGGTGAGCTGCCTGATGGGCGCTAGGATCCGCCACATGACACAAGCACTCAGGTCACTCCAAGGCAAGTACAAATATGACTCAGTCATTGTCCATGCTGGTGTGAATGACCTGAGACATACCTCCCTGGACTACATGAAAAGAGACATAGAAGAGCTCTCTGAGCATGTAGCCCAGTCCGGTATGACCCTGACCTTGAGTAGCATCTTACCCTCACCAAGAATGATGCCACAATATGAAGACAAGATGATCAATTTCAACAATTAGCTTAAGTATTGGTGTCATTCAAAGGGTATCCAATGCCTGTCAGCCTGGGATGACATGCTCGACAAGCCACGATGCTTCGCTAGGGATGGCTTGCACCTGTCACCCCCGGGCTTTCGGATATTGGCAAAGGCTCTTGCTAACCCCATAGTGCCTTTTTTAGACAAGGCTCAAAAGACAAAGCCACCTTCATAGGTATCACAAGGGATAAGAAACTAAGAGTAATGCTACTCAACGCCAGAAGTCTAAATCTCAAGATGCACGCACTCGAAACTCTCCTTAGCATGGAGAACATTGATATCTGTGCAGTAACAGAAACCTGGTTCAAGGCTCCCGAGAGCACCCCAGCACTACCAGGTTATACCTCATACCATGCTTTTCGGCCCCAAAACTTGGACCGAACCACAAAAGGAGGGGGAGTATCAATATTCATCAAAGATACCCACACTTCCAGGTTGGTGGCACAGTATGAAGCATCAGAGACTATCCATGTGCAACTAACAGTGGGTAAAACTGCCTTCCAGTTTATAGCCTGCTACAGACCACCCTCCCAAACCCAGGAACCCCACTTGGCCTTCCTGAGAACACTGGAAAATATGAAGGTCTCTCCAAACACCATTATATTGGGCGACTTCAACTACCCAAACATAGACTGGGAGCATTACTCTAGCTCCAACACCCTAGCCCAAAGGTTCCTAGAATTTATAAACTCAAATGCTACGGAACAACTTGTTACCACTCCCTCAAGAGGGGAAAACATACTGGACCTGATCATCACCAACATGGGGACTCTATGCTCCAGACCAGAAGTGTATCCCTCACTGGTAAGATCAGACTATAAACTAATCTCACTGGATATTTACATCCCGACTCCACCCCCTGCCCAGAAACCACAGTGAAAAATTTCTCTAAAGAAAATTTCACACTCCTTAAAACCGAGGTGGAATACTTCAATGCCCCTGGGCCTGTGGAAAATACGGCCCAGACCGCAGAATCCTTTATAAATGCATTCTATGAACACCTTCAGGAATGCATAGATCATGCATTCCTAAATAAAACCAAGACCCAATCCTCCAAAGGCAGACGTCCTGTCTGGAGGACCCCAGCCATAAACAAACTATACAATAGAAGGAGGAAGCTACTACACGATAGAGCAAAATCCCAAAAAGGGAAGGCATCTCTGATCAGAATTAGCAAAAATCTATGGGCACTCATAAAATCATCTAAGGCCAGCTTCGAGAGAAAAATTGCACAGGACACTAAGGATAATCACAAGGCTTTCTTTAGTTATGTTAGGAACCTGGGTGGGAATTCCCAGATATGCTCAGAATTAGTCTAAAATGACAAAAAATACACTGAACCCACAGACATTGCCAACATCCTAGCTGACAGGTTCAGCACAACACCCCCCCCCCCAACAAAAGGGCAAATATCTATCCCAGCAGAGTGCTGCTCCCCTGACATCTCAGATGCTCAGGTAAGAGCTGCCCTTTCCAAAGCAAAAAACACAGCATCAATGGGACCAGACGGTGTCCCGGGCTGCATCCTACATGAACTCCAAGAAGAGCTAAACCCAAACATAAAACTACTGTTCAATCTCAGCCTTACTACAGGATATGTACCCAAAGAGTGGTGTACAGCAACAGTGGTCCCTCTCCACAAAGGTGGTGCCTCAATGGACCCTGGAAACTATCACCCCATAAGCCTGACTAGCTTGGTCTGCAAAACTATGGAAAGGATCATCATGTGCCTCATAAATAAAGATATTGGGGACCTACAGAGACACTGGATCCTACCCAGTTCGGCTTTGTTAAGGGCAGATCCTGCCTCTTAAACCTGGTCGATTTCTTTGAAACAGTCACCAAGGCCATTGACGAGGGGAAGGTGGTCCACACAGCCTACCTGGACCTCGCAAAAGCCTTCGATACAATACCCCACTCGGACATTATAGATAAGCTCACCATCTTAAATATAAACCCCTATGTCACTAGATGGGTTGCAAACTGGCTCAAGGACAGAACCCACATGGTTAGAATTGCTGGAGCCATGTCAGACTCCAAACCAGTTACAAGTGGCATCCCACAAGGCTCAGTCCTGGGACCTCTCTTGTTCGGTATATATTTCTCGGAGGTACAGGCCAACACAGAAGGACTGTGGCTGACCAAGTTCGCAGATGACTGCAAACTGGGCACCATAATCGACTCTCCAGCCAACACAAGCATCCTCCAAAAGGGCCTCATAGAACCAGACAACTGGTGCCAGAGCCATGGCCTCAAGCTAAACACCAAAAAGTGTATAGTCATCCCCTTTGGCAAAAACAAAGTGCCCACAAATTACCACATAGGTGGTAATCCATTAAGTACAGAAGAAGTAATTAGGGACCTGGGGACCCAAGTTGATAGCAATCTCTCATTTGACAACCACGTGGCTAAAGTGGTTAGAAAAACATTTTATATAGCCCACCTAATCATGAAGGGATTCACATCTAGATCAGGGGAGGTCATCATGCCTCTTTACTCATCCCTTATCAGGCCCATAATTGAGTACAATGCCCCTTTTGGGATGTACATTACCAGACACCTGCAGCAACTGGAAAGACCCCAAAAGTATCTCACCAATAGGATCAAAGGGCTCAAACAGATGCCATATGCTGCCCGGTTAAAGAAACTCCAGCTCTACTCAGTGGCATACTGCCTGCTCAGAGGCGATCTGTGCCTGACGTATAAAGCCATGTCCAACCCGGAATTAATGGACATGCTGCACCTCAGAAAATCCAAATCCCATCGAGCTATGCGCTCAAGAGACTTGAACCTCAGCACTGAAATAAATAGGACATGCTGGAGGGACAGATTCATAACCCAGAGGCTCCCTTCACTCTGGAATAAAATCCCAGTCCAGGTTAGGCAGAGTCCCTCATTGACTCTCTTCAAGAGGAATCTTGATGAGTGGATGGGAGATTGTAGGTTTACCCCGGGTATCACTTCTGTGTCACTGTTAAACAGAGGCACAGTATACTAACCTTGAAAAAGGGAATAGCAAAATTAATTTAAAATAGGTGGCGAAAGGCAAACACACTCTGGCTAGGCTTATAAATGCCCTGGGGCAGATAGCCTAGTATAAACCTATGAACCTATGAACAGTAACCTTCTCCTTATTCAGCCTAGTGAGTGGGAAGTCTGTGTGCCTGACTATAAAGTCACCTATTACTAGTATGTTGAGTATGTTAGTTTGCCTTAAGGGCTGTGATTGCATGGCACACTGGTTTTGTGAAGTATGTTTTTCATGGTTTGTGTTGGGGGGTGGTGGTTGCTTGGATGTTTGCTTTGGAGGTCTCTGTTGGTTTTGCAGATTTTTATTTAGAGCCTCTGAGTATGTTTTCATGTATTTATGTGTGTTTTTTGCCTGTGCTGGTTTAATGGGTCTATGTGGGACTGGTGGTGTGATGCAAGTATTTCCCTTCTCCTCTTGACTATCTGATCTAGTCTTGGGTTGAGAGAGCTTAGCCTCCAGTTTGGCTGTATAATTGCATTTCTTGCATGTATTAGTGTTTGGTGTTAGGAGGAGGGGGGTTGTCTGTGTACATGAGGCACTTGTAACATTGCCTCAAAATGCCCAGATTCACCAGTTGGACTGGAGAGTACACCTGAAACTGCCCTTTGGACATGCCTAGATAGGTACAGTGAACTGTTTTACTGGATGGCGGGGAAGGTCAAATAGAGAGCCTTGTCCTTCTGTGCAGTGCAGGAGGGTCTAGTGCTAGGGTTTATAAATGCTTGCTATAAGTTTTGAGCAAGTGCCCGGCTGAGAAATGAATGGCTTGAGTGCTTAAGTTGAAAGTTTGTCTAGTTCCAAGGGAAAAATTGAAGAGGAGACTTTGTGGAGCCGGGAACAGTTTTACCCTAGCTAACCAGCACTGCCCGGTGCGCAAAACCGGGCAAATACGGTATTCATAGCAGGGAAATGAAAGACATAGAAATTAGCCCAAAATGGCCATCTATTAATTTCTGGAATGAAACCACTCCTCCAGGGACAGATAGGCTGCTCAAAGCTCCCCTCTCTCACAGGTGAACAGAGAAACTTCCTTCTATCCAAGTAAGGTATGAGCAAACACAGAGATTTGTAACACAGCCCTGAATTCAGCACTAACCTGAAAAGTGGACTATACTAGCTTAGAAAGGCAGGAAACAAGTATATTTTTTGTTTGTTTTTTTTTTTCAGAAAATAAAACAGATACACTAAAAAAAAAAACACTTTAAATGCACAGAAAATTATACTTATTGTTATAGATCACAAATCAGAGTTGCAGTCAATGCCCCTATTAATAAATTAGGAAGAAATACAATTACAGTAACAGCAGATGAATAAAATGTAAATTTTTATTTTTTTTAATATATATATATATATAAAACAATAGAAAATGATCAAACTGATTTAAACTAGTTACTCAATTAACTAGACAAAAAGCTCAAAACTGAGCCCTGTTCCAGCAGTCTTCAATCAGACAAGTTCTAACTGCACACTCCTGCTACTAGGGTGCAGGGGAACCTTCTCCAAAAAAAGATTACCTGGAGCAGTGCTTAAGTTATACAAACAAAGCTAGATTTAGCAGGCCTGAATCTGGTCTATGCTACAGGAACAAGGCACACCAGTTTCAGAAAGAAACAGTTCAAATAAGCAGGCACAATAAGCCTGTGACCAGAAATTTTCAGCTCAGAAGGGTAGAATCCAGCCTCTCCTCCCACAAGAGTGCAGACCACAAACCTTCTTAATGTAGAATAACTGGCCTGAAGCCAGAACTAATACACTTTTAGAATAGCAGACACTGGGCCTTCAATCAGCAATTCCCAGCTTAGAAGGATGTAAGCTACCTGTCCTGCCACAACAGTGCAGACCACAAACCTTCTTAATGTAAAACATTACATACAGCCCTTCTGCCATTAATATATCACAACCAGTAACAAGATGTGTGAATGTTTCCAATTCTGTTTTACAAAACCTACAATAGTCTGTTTCTCACACATGTTCAAGGACTTTGTAAACCAACGTGTATGTAGTCCACTATCTTGCGCCGCCAATATTAACCTTTCATCTTTTGGTTTAAATTCACGTCTCCTTAACCATTCCTGCACTCGATCCTGATAGTATGAGGATTTTCTAAGAGTTTTATATACTTGCAACTATATTTACGCATTTTCCACATTTCTTGCCTTCTCATCTGATCCTTCACCTTATATTCTTTATTTTGTTTTTGGGCACATTCAGTTGCTGTCTGATTTTTATCTACTTTTGATTTGATTTCCATTCTCGCTTGATGCCGATATGCTTCTACTAGACTAAGCAGGGAAGTCATATTAGATTTGTTCTCATGTTTCAAAACTTTCACTATGTTTGAGTCTTGTGAGGTCAGCAGATATGTATGCAGTCCCACTATTCCAGATCTATAAATGTAGTTCATAGGTTCATAGGTATTTACTAAGCTAACAACCACGAGGGCCTTTTTAAGCCTAGCCATGCATCCCAAATCTCTAACAAGTTCTGATACCCTTGATAAGTGTAAGCATGGGCCTGGGAGATGAACCATTTACAGGTTACCTGTTTGCATTAGAGACATAGCTGCCAAACCAGGAATTAATTTCTGTTTTCCCATCCAATTGTCCAAGTTGCACTTGAATTGGATTAGGGAGGAACTCTGCTTCACTTGAATGGGAGCCTGTTCCATACGCTGGATAGTCTCTGGGATACATACATATCTCTCCAGCAGGTCCTATTTATATCACAGGCAAGGTTTAAGTCTTAGAACGGGTAATTCTGGTACTGCTTGTTTTGTGGATATGCAGAAGGTCCATCAGAGTGGGGTCTGACAATGCCCTGCATGCCAGGCATAGATCCCCCCGCCAAAAGCCCGTAGGAGACAGAATGCAGGGATAGGGCCTTGAGGTGGTCTGCATAGGACATATTACTTATGCCCTGTATTCTTTTAGTGAGAAACCTCTGTGGACATTCCAGTTGTTGGATATGCCTGGTTATGTACATACTAAATGGGGCATTGTACTGAATAATAGGTCTGATGAATGCCGGATACAGTGGAACAATGACTTCCTTGGATTTAGATGCCATACCTTTGTTTATAAGTTAAGCAACATAGAATGCTTTCCTCACCAATGCAGACGTGATGATCAAAGGCTAGATTACTATCTATGTGTGGCCCTAAGACCCTGACTACTGGGTCAGCTCTAAGGGGTGTGTTGTCAATATGATAGTTATCAAGGATGGATGACTTCCCAATGGATACTATTATGCATTTTTGGCATTTAGCTTTAGTCCATGACTCTGACACCAGTTGTTTGTCTGTGTCAGCCCCTCCCGGACAACACTTGTGTCAGTGTGAGATTGAATGACAGCTCCTAATTTGCAATCATCTGCAAATTTAGTCAGCCAGAACCACTGAGATTAGCCTTGACTTCTGAGAAATAAATGCCAAAAAGGAGCGGTCCAAAGACTGATCCCTGAGGGAGTCCACTTGTGACTAGCCTCTTTGTAGAGGTGGACTCCCCACTTCTAACTTCCTGGGTCCTGTCTGTGAGCCAGTTGGCTATCCACTGGGTGACATACTGCTTTGTACGTAACCTCTTGAGTTTCTCAACAATTCCAGAGTGGGGTATTGTGTCAAATGCCTTGGCCAGGTCAAGGTAGGCAGTGGGAATGATTTTGCACTCATCCATTGCTTTGGTGAACTTCTCAAATAAGTCCACCAGGTTGAGTAGGCATGATCTGAACTTTACAAAACCAAACTGGGTTGGGTCCAGTGTCTCGAGGTTTGCTATATTTCTGCTGATCATCTCCATGATAATTCCTTCCATTACTTTACATATAAGACTAGTGAGACTTATGGGTCTGTAGTTTCCAGGGTCTATAGATGGCCCACCTTTGTGCAGAGAGATGACTGTTGTCTTTCTCTATTCATGAAGCATGAAGCCTGTTTGGAGGCTACAATTAAATAGTAATTTCAGAGGTCATAATAGGTCATGTTTCATGCTATTTAGAAGGCATCCTGGGATATTGTCTGGGCCCATTGATGTAGTGTTCTTGGTCTTTGAGAGAGCATTAATGATCTGTTCCCTAGTGATAGTAGGGGGAGTTATATTTGATGATATTTCCTGAGGGAATGTTGAGGGGGAGAGAGGAGTAAAGTTAGAGTTGAATTTATCAGCCAGGAGGTTTTCTATATATTCTGTCTCAGTATAGGTGGCTCCATTTACAATGAGCTCTGCACACAATTGTGTATTGCCTTTGAGGTTGTGGGCATAGCTAAAGAATGCTTTGTGATTGTTCTTGGCCTGGGAGGCCAAACTTAACACAAATTTGGCTTTAGAATACTTTATTTGTCCTCTGAGTTGTTTGTTTAGTTTAATGAGAATACTTTTATCCTGCTGGGTGCTGCACCTCCTAATTTTTGCCATGATTTTATTCATCCTGTTATACATTCGATTGCTTTTGTGATTCCACCAGGGTGGCTTGTTTTTTGAGTTAGTTCTGTACTTCTTCCTTGTGGGTACAGTTGCCTCTATACAGTTATTAACATGTCTGTACAGTGTTTCTCTGAACAGTTCTGTATAGGCAGAAGTGTTCTCAGTGTTTATAGGGGCTTGAAAATTTGCCAGGTTCTCACTTAATAGCAGGAGGTTAGCCTTAGAATAGTTCCTGAATATTCCCAGTTTAGCTGAGGGTCCAGGTTTTATTTTTACTTCAAAGGAGACCATTTGGTGGTCTGACCTTACCAGGGAAGGCATTACAGTAGGGGGTGTGCAGCACTCCTAGGCTCATAGATTAGTACTAGGCTAACTGCCCTTGTGAGCCATTTTAAGTCTAGTCAATTACCCCATCTGAGAATCAAACCCTGCACCTTGTGTCTGTATGATAAACACCTTAACCATTATGCCAAACCCCCCACCACTCTCCCATATTAGTGAGGACCAGGTCCAATATGGTTGCACCCCTAGTTGGTCTATTGACTATCTGGTCCAGGGAGTTTGTGTTTACAAAATCCAGGAATCTCTGTGCATGTACGTTTAATGTCATATATGATTCCCAGTTAATAGTGGAGTAATTAAAGTCACACGTGACTATGGTATAGGTTGTTTGGTTAGTGTTTCTAATACATTTAAATACATGGTATGAGTTTCCTGAGTCATAGATGGGGATCTATAGCTTGCAAAGGAAGTAGTACTGGATTTTACCTATGGTGATTTGAACATGGAGCAGCTCAAGTGCATTGTCCTGTTTGACCAGCTTTGAAGTATATTTATTTTTGATGGAAATAGAAACACCGCCACCTTTAGTCCCTGCCTGTGAAGTAGATGGTCTAAATGTGTGGAAGGCATATTAACCCTGCACTGTTGGTGCGCTGTCTGTGGCTTTCAACCATGTCTCAGTGACTGCACAGATGTCAGCATTCTCTAGGGTAAAGAGAGCTTCCAGTGAGTGGAGTTTTTGTTTAGGCTCCTAGAATTGAGCAGTAATACCTTTAGATTTTCTTGGTTTTGATTTTCTATGTCAGAAATGCTTTCAGTTTGGCATTGCCTGAAAAGTCGGTTTCAAGGAGGCCCATTCCTCCTTCAGAATGGGGAATATATAATCTTAGCATGCATTGATATCTATAAATCATTTGATGAGCATGAATCATCCTTCTTGTTTTCCTATCCAAGCTATCCAACACCTTTTGGGGCCAGTCAATCACTCCAAAACTGTAAGTTAGGACAGGAAGAGCAAATTGGTTTATAGCTTGGACTTTCTTCCTAGATGTCAACGCTGCTTTTAGTATTAATTTAAATATTCTAACATATTCCTTATTAAGTTTTGCTTGCATTAGTTCATGTTTGTTGTTGATCCTTCATCAGTTCCCAATTATTTATACACTCCCTCTTGCTCAAGTTCTTCCATATCACATTGTTGCCCGAAATTATTGTTTTCTTAGTACTGCAGCTTTCCTGCTTTAAAGGTTGCTTTTGCACATTTATCAAGACCAAATGACATTCTCATATCCTCTGCAAAAGTTTTGACAACTTGCAGTTTTGCTTTCAGTTCTCTATCTGATGAACTATACAGTTTTAAAGCATCTACAAAAAGAAGATGAGAGGTCTTTACACTTTGTTGTTTTCTGGGATCCAAATTGTAGCCATGACCTAATTTGTTAAACAGTAAGTCCAACAACAGCACCAGGTATGAGACGACCAGGCTCACTTGAATTATCCAGAATACTCAAAAAGTGTATAAAAGCAAAGATCTTTTATTCACAAAAATCCAACAGGTTAGCGCTTTCACGTACTGCTTCCTCAGACCTTAAAAATTCAAATGCTACAGTTGCACTCTTTTAATACTGCAGCAATCAAGGACAAGCCCTTCACTTAACCATTTAAAGGGAAACAACTTCATTTTCTGCCTGCTGCCAGATAACACATATAAAACAATTAATATGCATGCTTTATCCCTGAACATTGACACTAAAAAACTGTCATTATAACAGATATAACAATACATAATCAAAACATTAAATGAGACACTACACATGTTGTCATGGAGCATACATTCAAAATTAAAACTGAAACTATTCTACCTAAAACATTCAGAGTGAATCAGCTCACATATTACCCATTCTACCTATATATAAAAAAATAAATGTAAAATTTCAGAGCAAGCAAATATATACATCCTACAAAACAACTTCTAGACAGAACATAAATGTACATATTTCACTATCCATGAATGTCATGGAGTCAAAAGGGAGACATGGGCACAAACTCAATATATCTCAGTTTGGTACTTACGTATTATCACAACCAGATTTTTGCAGTTGCGAAAATAGCATACTTCAACTGAAATAAAGCCATGCAGCACTGTAAAGTGTTATTGAAAGTCCTTACTGCTCACGAAAAGTGTGGGTTACCTTCAGGAAGAGCAGAAAGTTTATAAATCCTCTTCCTGATTTGCGTGCTGTACAGATGCACGCTTTAATTGTCAGGGCTGGCATAGTACACGCTGAATTCTGCAGGATTGTAAAACAGGTGTAACAGCAAGTTTAACAAAGTGCCCCTATTATACTGTGCCGGTTACATTTAACAAATGTGATTTATTACTAAATAAACGCAGACCACAAGGTATGCCATATTTCACAAAAAGTAACAGTTCTGACTCATCGACGACTACTGCTGTCTGTAAGTAACAGCAAAAAAAAAAAAAAAAAAAAAATGCCAGTAAATACTCACTCCATGAAACAACAGAAGGTCATCGAAACGTCTTTCATCCCTTGGGCTCTGCATTTTGCTATTAATAAATCAGGTTTGTGAAATTTTGGCCACATAATATAGGGACAGATTTTAACACTAGCTCTTACACCCCTTTTTACAACCTGGAGCAATCTGTACTTACACATTCCATTTCTCACGATAGCAGCCATGACTTTTCAAGCGTTCATCTGTAATGCACACAAATCAGGCAGAGGATTTTATAAATTGTTTGTCCTGAAGGTAATCCAAACTTTCTCATCAGTAATAAGGACTTTGAAGGACATGTTACACTGTTTCATGCCTTCGTTTCACTTGAATTTTCCGAATTTTGCAACCGCGAAAATCTGGTTGCGATAATACGCAAGTACCCTCATCCTATCTAAAAACCAAAGCTGCGTTCATTTTGTTCATGGTTGTCTTAAACAATCTGATGCCACAAGGGAAGCTGAAGCTTCAGAGACATGGAAAGGTTGCCAGGGTGGTTCAGAGGACGATCCTGAACAGGCAGAATGTCATGCTGACCTACAGGACTGTTCTTAATTTGTAAAGGCTTTTCCCTTAATGTTTAGTGGTTTTTCCTTCTTTATAGAACCTCCTTTCCATTGCTTTTAAAAAAACTTATTTCCAGCTTTTGCTGCTTAAACTGCTTTATGTAAAAGGAAGCTGAGAAGAAGGGGAAAATACTATATAGTTCTGAAAAAAGTAGGGTTGAAAAATCTGAGACACTCTTTGAATCACTTTTCCCCTTTCATCACACATCTTAAGCACCTCAGCAGCAGAAGGGCCAGACAGAACCTCTTTACCTAAGGGAGAATTTAAAATCCTATATTTAAAATAATGGCAAAGATTTTGAAAATGAAGCCAAGCAAATCTTGGCAAAACTAATCCAGAAGCAGTAGCTCTGTAAGCAGAATCAGCAACATCACAGGCACATTTTAAAATATGCTTAGTCACATGAGAAACAGCCGTCACAGAAGCATTTAATGAATTCTTTACCTCAGAAGAAGGAAGGCTCACCAATAACTTTTCCATGTTCTGAAAAGATAACTAGAGCAACTTTAGCGTATGAGTTTGTCAGTTCAAAAATATAGAAGTTAAATCACTAGGACACATATTCTTCCCCAACATATCCAGCGCTTTCCCATCCTTGAGAAGGAGAATGAGGCTAACAGTTATAACCAGTTTAGCCAAAGCAGAGATATATAAACAAATAACTGCAGGATCTGCTTTAACTTTAGAAAACAGGAATGTGTGTATCTCTGGGGTACCTTGTATAACTTGTCAGAGTTCCTGTGGACAGGGTCTAACCATCAGGTAAGGAAGATGCATTGAGAAAAACCTTCTCTAAGGCTGGAAAGACAAGAGGGATAGCCACAGCTTATTCATAGGAAATTCATAGATTAGTACTAAGCTAACTGCTCTTGCGAGCCATTTTAAGCCTAACCAATTATCCCTTGTGAGACTCAAACCCTGCACCTTGTGCTTGCAAGGCAAACACCTTAACTATTAGGCTACCCTCCCAACCCTGTTACATCTCTAACTAATAAATCATAGTACATTTTTTGTGACACAGGAATTCATTGTGGTCCCACTCAAACCTTCTTTCATCTTACACAAAGTCTCAGAAAAACAAATCTCTTGTGACAACTGATGAAATAATTTCCTCAGAATCATAGAACTCTATAACTGTGAACACTTTCCAAAAGTAATACCATCCTCTTGCAATGCCTGCTCTTCTCACTGAAAATTCCCTGTCATAATGGGAAGGAACTCTTTTCTTTTTCTTGCTTGAAGAATGAAAGGGCACAAAAAAAAAAACATGAATAAGTTCTTTGGCAAATCACACTACGTATGCCCTGTCCATAGAAACAGAAACAAGAGACTGAAAGTTTTTCTCACTTAGCACATTCACCCTGATAACAAACTGACTCACAGTAGGCAAACTGCTCCCAGCTTCCACCTGCCCTTTCCAGGTAGGCAACCTGACAGCTGCAGGGGGTGTGGCTATTTCACCAGTCATTAGTCACTAAAAATGTTACACCAAGAGAACCAGGGGAAAAAAATGGGTGATCTGAAGAACAACAAGCAGCCACATCAGAGTAGCTCATCACTGGTGAAGACTCCTTTGGATCTTCCTTCTTTCTGATTGCAGGTAAAGATACTACCACAGAGACCACAGGTTGCTCTACAGGTAATTTGAGGAAGAGATATTAAGAGTATGGAATAGAGCCTGGATGAGTTGGCAATAATATTTTAGAGAAAAAGTGGTTCTAAAGTAAGTAAACAACTGACCATCCCTCACATGTACAGTATCCCCCCCAGACATATAAAGGTTTACAATCATAGGTTCATAGGTATTATAAGACTGTTGACATGAGGATCTTCAGAAATATAGCCTTGCATTCCCATGGTAGTCTTTAGCCCTTATATTTTGCATGCAAATAATACGTAGATTGGCCAAACAAGAACATGATGGGGCATTTACAGGTTTCCCCCTATACATGAAGGACAAAGATGTTAAACCAAAGTTGAATAATCTAAGTTACGTTTCTATTAAAAATAAAACATTTCTGCACAGAAAGTTCACACAACTGATTACACAACAAACAACTCCTTTAGAAATGAAATGACAGTTCATACACATACTTACTTGCTAAGCATAAAGATTTTCACAGTAAACAAACACAAGTTTTCTTCATAAAATAAAAGTTAGTAGGAGGCTTTCCCCGATGGCGACTTATCTGTTCAGCTCTTGACGTTCACTAGCCTACTGATAGTTTGAAGAGGCCTGCTGAGGAACCCCCCCCCCCACCCCAAGGGAAAAAAGCTCTTAAGCTTTTTGCATACTGTCTTTTTATGGAGTGCTACCGGAGCTCTTGACATTTGGAGCTCATGGAAAGCACACTTGGTTTTTGGAAGACAGCTGCAGTGAGATGAGACCCATATAGCTTCGGCTACTGCAGCAGTGAGCTGTGTTTAAACATCTCCCTGGAGAAGGAAATCATGAGGCTTACACTGTATGCATTACATTACATAATGCCAGGCCTAGGCAACTAGAAAGCAGAGTACATATCACTCTTCTGAGAAAAAAAGCTAAGAGCTGTAAGGTAAATTTGTGAGGGGTAGAGGCAATTAATTGTCAATGAAAGGCAGACATTGAAAATTATAACTTTTTATTCCAATTTTCTCATTAAAGAAATATGAAACAAGATTCTATATTTCAGATTTAGGGATCAGTGTGAATTTTCCACATTTTGGTATAATGATACTTTCAAATATGGCTTGCTTAAGTCCTGTAGATTGCTTAGTATTGAATACTGCACACTTTGTAGCATTTTACTGGTATGTGAATGACACATTCAGTTACTGTAGTGTTTTGTTATATTGAAAGGTAAATATCTGTGCTTTTCTTATCATTTTCAGCAATCAGCTTGTCATCAGTCAGACAAGAATATTGCTTGCTTTTATTTGTGCTGATGACTGAGACTGACTGAGGAAATAACTGTTCCAAAAACAAAACGGATAACTGTACTTTTATATTTTTTTACGTGATGGTTCATAGGTTGGCACTAGGCTATTGGCCCTAGGGCCTATACAAGCCTAGCCATAACAATTCCCTGGCTATTTCTTCCCACAATATTTACTTCCCTGGACCCCTGTCTAGCAAGGCGACTGACGTGATCCCCGGGGTGAATTTCCTATCTCCCATCCAATCATCAAGGTTCCTTTTGAAAAGGGCCAAAGAGGCATTCTGCTTGACATGTATGGTGAAGTCCAGCAAGCTGTTTCCTCTATGCTTATTTCAAATTTTCAGGGTTATGTTCACTATCAACATATACAGTTCTTTAAGAAATAATTCTCTCTAAAACCTTTCTCAGCAACGACTTATTCTGAAATTTTGAAATTTGAAAGCTTACCATACCAGTTGCCTCCTTCTCAAGGTGTGTGTCATGTCTGTACTCCATTTAGTTTTCCTGCCAGAGTGGCTGCTTTATTTTTGTGGCACACAAGGCACAATTATAGTAAACCATTTTTTTGTTTGCTTTTGATGTTTTTTGTGCTCTGCTATTTTTCATTTCTTTGGTGCTTACATGCAAACATGAAACACTATGCAAGAATTGCCAAGAATTAACAAAGGTCACTAATTTACAAACATTAAAAGTAACAGAGTGTTGCATGCCCTGACTAGTGGTTCTTGAGCTCCACTGGGTATTTTATGGTGAGATGGAAGGCTGGAAGGTTTAAATCCCACCTCCTCTGTGGGTTTAAGTAAGTTTAATGCTCTCAATTACAAATGTCTCAAGCCAGCGACAATTGCTTCAAGTGGTTGGCATACCTGTTGCTGGACTGTAAATTTATGCTTACTTTAAGAGTGATAGAAGCAATAGAGGGGACTTTTAGACAGAAGACAGGTGTGAGGGGGACTGAATGAATTGTAAGATCCTGGTACTCAAAAAAAAAAAAAAAAAAAAAAAATATATATATATATATATATATATATATATATATATATATATATATATACATGGAATGTTAATAAGTACATAAGCTGTGGCCCCTCCCTGGACACAGTTACAATAACACAGGTTTACCTGCCTCCATGAAGTAGTCATGGATAGAAAGGAAGAGATGTTTATTGCAAATAAACTATGATTGTAAGGCAAGCCTAGTGTGGTTACTTGGGGGGTTGGCACTTAAGGACAAATAATATTTCTGCCCCTGATACCTATATAACAATTAGCATCACAATTTCATTACTATGTGAATAATATTTCTTGTTCACATATGAAAACAACATGCATTAGCAGAAGATCCAGATGTATGCATTTGTTATTCATTTTTGTCTTGGAAATTTCAGACTCCTGGCCAAGAAGCAGTCTCATTGATTCTAAACCAGTATCGCACAGAATCACAGCACAGAGTAGTTCAAAAGCTATCGTTATAAACAACATTCATGTAAGTTAATTTGTTCTTTCACTATGGCTTTAAATTTTGTTTAAAAATCTGCTGAATCCTGTATATAAGAAGGTAGTTTTCCTTGTATGTATTTAACTTATGCTGAACATAATTGGTCAAGAGCTGTGTTAAATTAGCTTTAGGTTGGGAAACTTACACTTTACAGCATCCCCAAGTCATGTTTTCAAATTTAATTTCAGCTTTGTATAGCAGCAATGAATTTTGTATCAAGATCAAAATGAAAATCAGCACATTTTAAAGCTGAGGTATAATTACATGTATTGAAAACATTTTGAGAGCTTCAGTGGTAAGACAGTTGAATGTCTCATAAGACACTCTCAGATGATTAAGAAAGTTGATTTTACCATCTCAGTATAAGTGTGAAAGAACTGACCTTATTGATTGATTGACTGATTTATCCTTTGTTGACTATGATAGAGGCTCATAGCCTCTTTTCAGTGGAAACCGAAGGTGGTGTTTATTAGACTGGGAAGAGTGGGACAGAACAATAAGTAAAATGGGATATTTTGCTTCCATCTAAGCTATCACTAACTAAACAGATGAGACTTTAGTTTAAAGTGTCATCCAAAGGATAGCAGATTCAGGAGTGCCGCACCACTAATGCTGCCCTGTAGTATCAGCGAGTTGAAAGCAAATTGGATCACCTGGAGTGTAAAAAAACACATGGCCTTCTAGTCTTGCAGCACCAAAGAAGAGTGGGTTACATGTTGAGCCACTGACACTTTTAAGATGTTTTACCTGAGTCACAGAGTTGGATCAGGTAAAATACCTACGTATTTTTATTAAATAGTGGTAAGACAGTTGATCACCAGTTGAATCTTTAATAGATAAATGATTGTGTGACTGTGACAAAAAAGGGCAACAGCACAATAAAGGAAAAATGAAGTAGAAATCACTAATATGGGACTCTTGCAACTTACAATGGGCATTGCAAAGCACAGAATAATACAGCTGGCAGGTGGCTGCATAGCTGAAAATGGGAGGAGATGTAAGTAAAAAATAATTAAAAAAGGGCAATAGCAGAATAAAGGCAATTATGCACAAATTACCACTAATGCCTCTAACACTCACAGTGGCCAAAGCAAAGCCATGAGTAATATGGGTGGCAGCTAGAATGTATCATTGTCACCTAATCATACAGGCAGCATCTGCAGCACAACAGTATAAAGTATGGAAACACCTTACACTCTGTTTTTTCCCACAAACTCTGCACCATTGGTGTATACATGTGGGGGAATTTTAACTGGAAAAATGTTAGGGGCTGCCATTGCTTTGATCCATCAGTATGTGCTAGAGGCTGATGGTGGAGAGGAGGATAATGTTGTCAACCGCCACAGACCAAGGAGGAGAAGAGTGTTCAGACCCAGGGTAACTTACCATGGGCTACATGATCTGGAGAAAATAGTGCACTACAGGGTGGTGAGAGACATACTTCAACAAATCACCCAGCTCTGCCAGCCTCAACTGAAAGCTAGAACCAACAGAGGGGAACCCATCACAGTGGATACCCAGGTATGTGTATCCTTAAGACTTCTAGCTACAGGTACTTTCCAAAGACCTACTGGGGACATCATGGGGGTCTCACAGGCATCTGCATCCAGGGTACTCCACCATTTCCTGGATGCCATGCTACCACATGCCAGTGAGCACATTTAATTCCCCAACATCCGTGAGGAGAGGACCAGCAATATGCATCTCTTCCACTGTGTAGCAGAATACCCGGAGATACTGGTTGCCATAGACTACAAGCACATCCACATCAAAGCACCACCTGGTGAACAGGGTAGGGTCTACATAAACCGCAAGGGCTTCCCCTCCATCAACTGCCAGGTCATGTGCAATTATCAAGAATGTGTGTTCTGGCAGTCCTGGAAGCTATCACAACTCCCATATCTGGCATTCATCACAGCTGTACCAGGCAATTGCAAGTAGGGACATCCCATATGGCCATCTGGTGGGGGAATGTTGGCTATGCACTGGAGCCGTGGATGATTGATGACACCCATCAAAAATGCACACACACACACACACACACACACACACACACACACACACACACACACACACACACACACACACACTCAAGAACGCCATAATGAGGCACATGCACAAACCAGGATCATTATAGAGTGTGTGTTTGTGATGCTCAAGACATGGTTCTGCTGCCTTGACATATCCACTGGAACTTTGCAGTACTCTCCAGTCGCATGTACACACATTTATATAGTATGCGCCATGCTATACAATATGATCCTGCAGAAACAGCCACAGCAGGAACAGCATGGAGAAGGGCCACACAGCCCACCACCATTGCCAAGGTCCCACAGGCAAAGCGGGACTCACAGGAGGAGGCCCCTGAGGCTGCTCCTGTAGGCAGACAGAGGTGTGCCCAGTATGCCCTGGTCTTGGCAAATTGGCAACACATAACACACACACACACACACACTGACACTGTTTGGACCCCCGAGACTGACATGTCTCTCTGACTCGCATACACAGTAAAATGGATGACACACACATCACATTACCTGTAACTTAACCATGTATAGGCAATGTACTGTTTGCATCCAACATAGGCAGCCCTCAAGGCCCGTCCTCACAACCGCTGCAAGCACAAGGTAAGTCAGTGTTCTTAACAATAAATAAATGGAATAGTATGTTCTGCTAGCATATCTATGGTAATGCTGCATGCATGCAAAGGAATGGAATGGCCTACTGGGATAGCAGCACACAGCTGACAGCTATGTGGGACACCAGGAAATGTCTGGCCAAAACTGGCCTCCACACACTATGCAGTAGTACCCAAGGTGGCAGATCCCACTGCAGTATATGTGTGTGGACAACTAACTGGGGGTCTTAGGTCACAGGCATGGACGTCAGGGTGGGAGTCCCATAACCATCCCTCACCCGCACAGCAAGTCACCTGGAGAAAATCACAGAGAAATGTCTGGTAAAGGCACACAAATCATGGCAATGTTGAATTACCCCCCTACAGACTCACACAGTGATAGCACAGCAGAGCCCACAGTTGCAGTAAGGCTATGAAGGGTAAGAAGTCTAAAACTCAAATGTATGCCAGTACAATCTGGCCTGGGCTTTTTAGTGATATGCCTCCATTCCCAAAGACAGGGCACAATAGTATGGTAAATGGAACCAAAATGTAAAGCAAATATCATCACAGTCTGTGCAAATGTGTACAGTTGACAGGTGTGCCCCCTCCCATGTACCAGCACAAATGCAGTAACATATATGTTTTCATGAAAATAGCAGCATAGCACACATTGGCAGGGCTGTACCAAAACATGTTTCCTGTCCACAATATGCAGGGGTCAATGAGCTATGTGTATGTGTGGCTAATACTGCCTGGATCTGGCCAGCACATTCTGCTGGCAGTCATCTTGTACTGCCCTAGGTACAGTGCTTCCTTTGACAGGGATATGTGCAGATAACTGGAGTGCCAACTGTTATGCATGTTAGTGACACCCACTGCTCTGCCACTGACATACCTAGAAGTCACAGTGCTATGTGGAATATACTACACATATTAGTGACATCTTGAAGAATGTGTAGCAGAGGTGCCAAGGCTTTTCTGAATTTAAGTGCTTTGTGGTACTGTTGTCAGTGGTCATTCTCAATAATTCTTTTACTTATATTTGCTTTTACAAATAATGGACATGTCTGCACAATTGAATGCACTCTGTACCCACACCCATAACTCATAACCTCTGACAGCAAGCTGTCTGGACAAGGGCAGAAATAAAAGTGGAACAAAGGCACAATGATAGGCAAGTGTTGTAAATATCACCCTTACATACTGAGAAATTAGGTAGGGTAAGCAGTTTTCAGTAGCGGGAATGGTCTGAAGGTTATGCATTTTGAAACAGTAATGTCTGTATTATTTTGTAACATCACACTTCAATTATATGTAACTAACTTGCCATAAAAACACATGTTTATATAGAAAGGATGAAACCTCTAGGCAAATACCTGGACATTCTGCCGAAAAATGTACAGGTCAGAGGTATGCACACACAAGGATATGACATGTCAGGTTAGAAAGATACCACACAAGCAGGAGATCCCCAGCCGGTATATCACCAGATTGCTGGACTGTTTACACAGCTGTGTTTCATTACTACACTGGCTGTAGCTACACCTCACAAATGGGCTTGTTGGGTAAGAATTTACATAGCAGCCTTCATAATATTGGTCTATGCATCATACAACTAGTATTCCTCTGATAAAGCACTGTGATGATATGAGGATGTCTGGCATTAGTTAATGACACAATACATTGCAGTTTCAGACTACGGATATGTCAGAAAATGTCTGGTAAACAAAACAAGTACCCTGAAGAAAGTCATGTGTACTCCTGAGAGATATGGCTGTAACACACAAAACCCTGGAATGGAGTACAACTATCTCTTCAATGGAGTCCCACCCTAACTATAGAAGGTCACACTGGGCATGCTGCTACACTTAGAGAATCACAGGACATGTTAGAACCCACATCGGAATATATGATGACTGTATTGTGTAAATATGTCTGTGCATACAGACAGCTATCTACACCTCAACAGTCCCCACACATACACATCAGACAAGATTACCCTCAGTTAGCTGTAGGTGGCCCATATGTGATATAACTGCATATGTTGGATGAGATACATACACATATATATGGGCAACAGATAACAACATATATCAAGCATACACACACATAGATGTGGGGAACTGAGAGACAGACAGTGATACAGAGAGAGACACAGGGCAACACAGAGTGAGTCACACACACGGATACCCTGAATGGCATATAGTGATGTCCTGCTGTGGACAGTGGCATACCAGCTGCAAACAGGTTGCACGTGCCAGCATAAAAGGTGAGCCCCACTGTGTAACAGTACTGAGGTTTAGTTTATAATATCACATCACATCACCTGTGTGTGTGTGTGTGTGTGTGTGTGTGTGTGTGTGTGTGTGTGTGTGTGTGTGTGTGTGTGTGTGTGTGTGTGTGTCTCTATAGGTCCAAGTATTAGGAGACTCTTCCCAATCAGTACACTTCACATTGCCCTACTTCACATGATCTGCTGCTTTCATTCACCTTAGAAGTACCATTGGAGACCGGTCACCCCTATAATCTCTGTAGCATGTGCGATAACTGCATAACACTATAGTACAAATGGCAAGATAGATAGGGGTTCTAATCTCAATACTGCCAACCGTGTGTGTGTGTGTGTGTGTGTGTGTGTGTGTGTGTGTGTGTGTGTGTGTGTGTGTGTGTGTGTGTGTGTGAGAGAGACAGTTGTGTATGTGAGAGTGAGGGTGTGTGTGTTTCTTTGTAGGTGAAACAGTTTTAGGCCATTCCCATCCACAACAATCCCCAGTGTCTCACTTTATTAGTCCTGCTGATGTCATTCCCCTTAATGGCACATTTGACCAGTTGTCAGCTCAGTAAGCTCCATAGTGTGCGTGATAACTGCATAACACTATAGTACAAATCACTAGATAGACAGGGGTTCTAATCTCAAATCTGGCAAATTAGTGTGTTGTCAGCTCAGTAAGCTCCATAGTGTGCACGATAACTGCATAATGCTATAGTACAAATCACTAGATAGACAGGGGTTCTAATCTCAAATCTGGCAAATGAGTGTGTGTGTGTGTGTGTGTGTGTGTGTGTGTGTGTGTGTGTGTGTGTGTGTGTGTGTATGTTTGTAAAAAGTATTGTGATAAGTCTCCCACCCACTGTCCTACTTTATCACTCCTGCTGATGTCATTCCCTTTATCAGCACCTTTGGGCTTAGTCCAGTAAGCCATGTAGCACATGTGATAACTGTGTAACACTATAGTACAAATAACTAGATAGGTAGGTGTTCTACTCTCAGATCTGGAAAATGTGTGTGTGGGTGTATACGTGTGTGTGTGTAAGTGTGCATGTTTGCAGGAAGAAGTATTTTGATAAGTTACCCACCCACTGGCCTATTTTATCAGTCATGCCAATGTCACTCCCCTTATAGGTTCATAGATGTGTACTAGGCTAATGGCCCTGGAGCCATTACAAGCCTAGCCCATAGAAGTACCCTGCCATTGTGCCACCTGATGTTAGTTCCCAGTGCTCCCATCAAGTAAAGTCACTGGAGTGATCCCAGGAGTGAACTTTCTTTTAACCATCCACTCATCAAGATCTCTCTGGAACAGGGTCATCTAGATGCTTTGCTTGACATGTATGGGAAGTCTATTCCAGGGCATGTGCAGTCTCTGGGTGAAGAACCTGTTCCTCTAGCATGTTGTGTTGATTGGGTAATAAGGTCGAGGTCCCTGTAGTGTGCGGTGCAAGAGATTGGGATGTCTTTAGATGTAGCATTTGTAAAAGAGCTTCGTCAGACATGGCTTTGCGAGTCAAGCAGAGATCACCTCTAAGTAGATGATATGAGACAGAGAATAGCTGGAGTCTTTTGAGTCTGTCTGTGTAGGACATGTGTTTAAAGCCTAGGATCCTCATTGTGAGGTACTTCTGTGTCCTCTCCAGCTGTTGCAGGTGTCTAGTGAGGTACATGCCAAATGGGTCATTGTACTTGATGATTGGTGTAATAAAGGAAGAGTACACAGAGACAATACCTCTTTCTTCCTGGATGCAAAACCCTTGGTAATGAGATGTGCCACATAGAAGGATTTCCTGACCACAGTGTCAATGTGGTGGTTAAAGTTGAGGTTGCTGTCAACCTGTGTCCCCAGATCTCTTATAAAGCCTACAGTGTTCACTGGACTCCCATTGATGTGATGCTTAGTGGAATCTGAGATTTTACCAAAGGGGCTGATGATGCATTTTGTGGTGTTAAGCTTCAGGCCATGGTTTCCACTCCAGTCAATGGTCTAAGTGAGGCCTTTCTGTAGGATGTCTGCATCACTTGTGGAGATAATGATGGCTCCCAGCTTGCAATTGTCTGTAAACTTCATTAGCCAAAGTTCATTTGTGTTGGCCTGGACTCCTGAGAAGTAGATGCTGAACAGGAGAGTACCCAGGACTGATCCCTGTGGGACTCCACTCATGACTGGCTGGCAGTCTGACTTGGCACTCACTACTTTCACACTGTGTGTTCTATCTGAAGCCAATTTGCAACCACCCTAGTGATATAGGAGTTGATGCCTTATTTGGTGGGTTCATCCATAATTCCTGACTGGGGAATGGTATCAACAGCCTTGGCCAGATTGATGTAGGCTGTATGCAGCGCCTTACTGTCATACACAGCCCTGATGACTGACTCAAAGAAGTCAACAGGTTGAGCAGGTATGATTTGCGTTTCACAAAGCCAAACTGTGTGGGGTCCTGAGTTAGGAGATTACCTATATGTTTGTCTGTAACACACAATCCCAGCAAAACCTCCAAAGATCCTCACCAGCAGAGCAGTAAAGCAGGAATAAGTCAGGAACACACAGAAATGAGGACCACCACGATAATGCAGCCAAAACGTAGAAACTTCTTTATTTGTTACAGGACAGATGAGCGCTTTCACGTACAAAAACAGTACGCTTCTTCAGATCTAATTTACTTGTGTCTATGGTTAAACTTATATAGTACTGCTCATTTAATTTAATTGCAATGCTCATTAGATGCTAAAACAATTATCATCCTAATCAACATTTCAAAAGATGTTCTGACATAAAGAGACAGTAACTTAAAATCATAGCTATTTGCTAAAGCTAGACAAACAAGTAGCTAAAGAAACACAAAACGGGAACACAAATCACTTCTACATATTCTAAAATAAAATAAAATAAAAAGACATTAGGTCTATATATCTATCTAGAAGAACGCACACTAAAAAAAGGGCTTATAATTTTAACTATATTCCATACAGAAATTCATATTGGCATATTGCTATCTAAAAAAAAAAAACATTTTTTTACTTAGCTACTTTTAAAAATGTGTATATAGAAATGCTTATAGAGATATATATATGCAATGCATTAATATAAAAACATGTATAAATATATATGAAAATAAATGAATGTATACATAATATATTACATAAAGCCTATATATCTGGCAATCCAATTCATAATAATATAAAATCCTTAACTGTTATAAAATTAATATGCAATATCGAGGTCCAAAAATCAAAAAATACAAAAATAAAATACAGAAACAACGGATAATCAACTTCTATTATGTATTATATATATCATGTGATCTATATGCATGTTATCATTGTGAAGCACTCTTATATATCTAATCGATGTACATTACTTACTAAGCCTTATGGAGTTTATATTCTAGCTAAGTACTGTATATTACTTATGTCTCTATTTGTGCCTATCTCCCTCTCATTCCTATAGTACCTGTGGTTCTTAATAATCATTTAACTCAATGTGTACCTGTCTAAAGCAAGATATGTGGGAGAAAAGAGTGTGAAGTCTATAAAATAATATAATATAATGTATATATTAATCCAGAAAACATTCCATACTACAGGTAAACTTAAACCAAAAACATATGGTATATGATATAAATTAAATTCATTAAAACCTGTTTAAAAACTAACATTATATATAAAAAAGCCTTTAGTAGTAATAAATATTGCATATAATGTATAATAAATAATATAAATAATATATATAAATAGTATATAATAAATATATAATAGTAATAAATACTATAAATATCAATCAAAAAAAAAAATCCATAGAAATATATAAGAAATGAGAATCATACAAATAAAGTATGTTGTGTATAAAAAATATTATAATCTAAGTCATGTCTAAGCATGGAGCACCTTTGAATATAAATATTTATGTATTAGTCATAATATATATATTTATTTATTCAAAGAGGTTCTTAGTTATGTCTAGGAGCCAAGTCAACTGAAGTATGTGAGAAAATGTAAAAAATATAAAAAGTATAAAAAGTAAGAGATAATATAGCTTCATGATCTCCATATGTATATGCAGAGATAAATGTTACTTTAAGCTTCTCTTTTTGAGGACTGACCTTACACTAATATACTGGTTTATGCCTGGGGTGTAGTGTGCTTTAAATTTCAGGATCCATTGCAACTCTATGCTTTCTAGTTCATTGAAAGCGTCACCTTTCCTATTACTTGGACTTACTAATTGTAATGTTCTGAATCTAAATTCATGTCCAGGATTATTAACTACATGTTTGGTTAGAGCATTCTTCAAGTCTTTTTTCTTCATATCATAAGTATGATTATACATGCGTTCCTTAAGGGATCTAGTCGTCATCCCAATATAAAACGCATCACAGAATAAACAATTAGCTAAATATACCAAGTAGGCACTATTGCAATCTGATCTAAAGTTAGGTATAAAGGTATTGTTTAAATGTGGATGAACAAACTCTATATCATCTGAAATGTATGTACACATACTGCATGGATAGGTACCTATCTCATTTATTCTAGTAAGGTCACCTTTTATATTTAGCTGTATCTTATCTTGTATTCCTTCAATCTCTAGGCTTTGTTTTTCTAGACATAACAACCTTTTAAGGTTTTTGCTATTGGTATATAGAAAACGTGGTTTGGCTCCCACTACTGCCTTGATTTCTTCATTAGTAAGTAAAATACTCCAGTTCTTCCTTATTATATTGGTAGTATTCTTAATGTCACTGGTATATCTAGTTTGAAAAGGGATCATTTCATTGTTTAACTCAGATCTGACATATGTTTGATAAAGCCCATTGCTATTTTTCAAGGGGGTGGTATTAGATCCTGATGAAAAGAGCTCCTCTTGAATCATTACTCTATCATAGTGTCTCTCTATGAACATATTGTTCAATTTCATAGTCTGTTGTATTCTATCTTTTGAATTCTTGCATAATCTATTAACTCTTGTGTGTTGACCCTTAACAATGTTACGAAATATATGCCTGGGATGCATGCTGCTATACTCCAATAGTGTATTCTTCCAACAAGCTTTTCGATAGATGGTGTGACTTAGCTTTCCTTTGTCATCCTTGGTAATGGTAACATCTAGAAAATTAATTTCAGTTCTAGAGTGTTCAAAAGTAAATCTGAAAAAGGATGTTGTAGTTTCTAGATATTCTACTAGATCTAGAAATTCTTGTAAAGTACCATTCCAAAAAATTATTATATCATCTACGAATCTTTTATATAGCAGCATTTTATCAAACTTAGCATGATTAAATAGATGCATACATTCCCAGTAATATACCACAAGGTTTGCGTAAGTGTTTGCACAGGGAGTGCCCATGGCCACTCCCCATTGTTGCAAAAAAAGTTTCTTATCATATAGAAATACATTATTATTCAATATGAGGTCTAACATTGCATTCAATAAAATTCTTTCATTATTGCTGAACATGTCTGTGTTATGTAGAATATGTCTGATGGCTTCTGAGCCATAGCTATTCGGAATAGATGTAAAAAGATTCCTCATGTCCATGGTAATTAATAGACTATCTTTAGGAATGCCTTCTTTCATATTGGATAAAACATCCAATAATTGGTAAGTATCTTTCAGGATACTATTTATCTTATCAATAATAGGTCTTAGTTTCTTTTCTATGTAGACTGACATAGTTTCCGTAACCCACCCATCCCCTACAACTATGGGTCGTAGTGGTGGTGGTAGTATCCCTTTGTGTACTTTTGGCAACCCTTTTATATATGGTATTTTAGGTTGTTCTATTAAGAAATATTGATACAACTCTTGGTCTATCTGCCTGCACATAAGGAAATCGTATAATTCCTGATGTACTGAAAAGATAACTTTAATTAAATCATTTGAGTTAATCTCCTTATAAGTATCAGTTTCTCTAAGCATGTTCAGCATTAATGTATTATACATATCATAGTCTAGGATAACTGTTCCACCCCCTTTATCTGCAGGCTTTATAATTATTTCTTTATCTTGTCGAAGTGCATATAATGATTCCCATTCCAAATGTGACAAGTTAATATATAAACCTCTTTTTTTCTTATTATTAAAATATTCATAAAAGTCCGATTCACAAGCCTTAATAAAACATTCTGTAGTCGGTGTTTGTGCTGGTGTGAACACACTCTTTCTCTTAAAACTATTATTATTAACATAACTAGCCTCATTACATTGTTCTTTGTTTTTGAACATACATTTTAAGTTAATTTTACGGACAAACAGGCGCAAATCAGTTAATATTTCGCTTATATTGCTCACCTGAGCAGGAATAAAGAATAAACCTTTATTTAAAAGTTTATGGTCAGTCTCGGTTAACGTTCGTTGTGATAGATTAAACACTAAGTCCTCTGTTCCCTTCTTCGGTTCCTGTTGCTTGAAGCCGTCTCTTCTCCCGAGAATTTCCTCTTGGTGCGGCCTCTGCTCCTCGATCTGCTTTGGAAATTCTGCCGAAATTTCAGCGGAAGGGGTAAAAAACTTTCTAAGTTCCCCTGCTTGATTTTAGGTTTGGCACCTAGTGCATTCACTTCTTGTTGCGCAAATGCTTGTTGATTGCATGGGGGAGTATCCCTTACTGCAGAGTTCTGTGTGTGTGTCGAAGGCGTAGGTGCCAGAGGTGTTGCAGTCGTCACATCTGAGTCTCTTAAGGTGGAATTCACATTCATTGCTACTGAGGCATAGCTCTTATTTATATTATATTCCGATGTGTGATCAACTCTATTAAATGGCACTTTTTCGTTCATGTCATTCTCTCTGTATCTGGGCCAAGAGAAGACATGGTTGTTCACAAAATCCATATGATCCCTATGCAATTTTCTTGTTTTTATTTGTTGCAATTTATTATTATACGAAGAGAGTTGGTTATACATGTTGTCTAGCCTTTGTTGGAAATATTCCTCCTTAAATCTTTCATTAATGTCTTTATTAAGAGCTTCAGCCCGTGAGTTCAGATCTTTCTCTAGCGGTAAAAAATGCTCAAGCAATAACTTGATGTAATTAAACCCTAAATCAAGGTTTAATTGCTGCCACTTACGGAGTAGCTCAGGATACGTTTCACCATAGGAAGGCATAACCAGTACTCTCATCCCTCTAGGGATCAGTTTGAAATGCAGACACGCTTCTAGATGGCGCCTTTGCCAGACTAGTCTATGTAGTTTGTACATTATATTTTCAAGTTCTCTCAAAATAACTACAAACTCTTTCATTTTATCAGCATTACCTTTTTCGGAATTGGTTGTCACAGTTGTTTGTTCCATGCTGATATTGAGTAGCGGATTTTCTTTAGGTTCTAAAAAACTGTTCCATTGTCTTTTACCATTCAATTTGTTAGGCACATATTCCAGTTCTATGGCAATAGCATCCATCGTGTGTAGGTAGCCAAGGATAAAAGTAAAACTGTAGAACTGTAACACACAATCCCAGCAAAACCTCCAAAGATCCTCACCAGCAGAGCAGTAAAGCAGGAATAAGTCAGGAACACACAGAAATGAGGACCACCACGATAATGCAGCCAAAACGTAGAAACTTCTTTATTTGTTACAGGACAGATGAGCGCTTTCACGTACAAAAACAGTACGCTTCTTCAGATCTAATTTACTTGTGTCTATGGTTAAACTTATATAGTACTGCTCATTTAATTTAATTGCAATGCTCATTAGATGCTAAAACAATTATCATCCTAATCAACATTTCAAAAGATGTTCTGACATAAAGAGACAGTAACTTAAAATCATAGCTATTTGCTAAAGCTAGACAAACAAGTAGCTAAAGAAACACAAAACGGGAACACAAATCACTTCCACATATTCTAAAATAAAATAAAATAAAAAGACATTAGGTCTATATATCTATCTAGAAGAACGCACACTAAAAAAAGGGCTTATAATTTTAACTATATTCCATACAGAAATTCATATTGGCATATTGCTATCTAAAAAAAAAAAAAAAACATTTTTTTACTTAGCTACTTTTAAAAATGTGTATATAGAAATGCTTATAGAGATATATATATGCAATGCATTAATATAAAAACATGTATAAATATATATGAAAATAAATGAATGTATACATAATATATTACATAAAGCCTATATATCTGGCAATCCAATTCATAATAATATAAAATCCTTAACTGTTATAAAATTAATATGCAATATCGAGGTCCAAAAATCAAAAAATACAAAAATAAAATACAGAAACAACGGATAATCAACTTCTATTACGTATTATATATATCATGTGATCTATATGCATGTTATCATTGTGAAGCACTCTTATATATCTAATCGATGTACATTACTTACTAAGCCTTATGGAGTTTATATTCTAGCTAAGTACTGTATATTACTTATGTCTCTATTTGTGCCTATCTCCCTCTCATTCCTATAGTACCTGTGGTTCTTAATAATCATTTAACTCAATGTGTACCTGTCTAAAGCAAGATATGTGGGAGAAAAGAGTGTGAAGTCTATAAAATAATATAATATAATGTATATATTAATCCAGAAAACATTCCATACTACAGGTAAACTTAAACCAAAAACATATGGTATATGATATAAATTAAATTCATTAAAACCTGTTTAAAAACTAACATTATATATAAAAAAGCCTTTAGTAGTAATAAATATTGCATATAATGTATAATAAATAATATAAATAATATATATAAATAGTATATGATAAATATATAATAATAATAAATACTATAAATATCAATCAAAGGAAATCCATAGAAATATATATAAGGAATGAGAATCATACAAATGAAGTGTATTGTGTATATAAAATATATTATAATCTAAGTCATGTCTAGGCATGGAGCACCTTTGAATACAAATATTTATGTATTAGTCATAATATATATATTTATTTATTCAAAGAGGTTCTTAGTTATGTCTAGGAGCCAAGTCAACTGAAGTATGTGAGAAAATGTAAAAAATATAAAAAGTATAAAAAGTAAGAGATAATATAGCTTCATGATCTCCATATGTATATGCAGAGATAAATGTTACTTTAAGCTTCTCTTTTTGAGGACTGACCTTACACTAATATACTGGTTTATGCCTGGGGTGTAGTGTGCTTTAAATTTCAGGATCCATTGCAACTCTATGCTTTCTAGTTCATTGAAAGCGTCACCTTTCCTATTACTTGGACTTACTAATTGTAATGTTCTGAATCTAAATTCATGTCCAGGATTATTAACTACATGTTTGGTTAGAGCATTCTTCAAGTCTTTTTTCTTCATATCATAAGTATGATTATACATGCGTTCCTTAAGGGATCTAGTCGTCATCCCAATATAAAACGCATCACAGAATAAACAATTAGCTAAATATACCAAGTAGGCACTATTGCAATCTGATCTAAAGTTAGGTATAAAGGTATTGTTTAAATGTGGATGAACAAACTCTATATCATCTGAAATGTATCTACACATACTGCACTTTCTGCATGGATAGGTACCTATCTCATTTATTCTAGTAAGGTCACCTTTTATATTTAGCTGTATCTTATCTTGTATTCCTTCAATCTCTAGGCTTTGTTTTTCTAGACATAACAACCTTTTAAGGTTTTTGCTATTGGTATATAGAAAACGTGGTTTGGCTCCCACTACTGCCTTGATTTCTTCATTAGTAAGTAAAATACTCCAGTTCTTCCTTATTATATTGGTAGTATTCTTAATGTCACTGGTATATCTAGTTTGAAAAGGGATCATTTCATTGTTTAACTCAGATCTGACATATGTTTGATAAAGCCCATTGCTATTTTTCAAGGGGGTGGTATTAGATCCTGATGAAAAGAGCTCCTCTTCAATCATTACTCTATCATAGTGTCTCTCTATGAACATATTGTTCAATTTCATAGTCTGTTGTATTCTATCTTTTGAATTCTTGCATAATCTATTAACTCTTGTGTGTTGACCCTTAACAATGTTACGAAATATATGCCTGGGATGCATGCTGCTATACTCCAATAGTGTATTCTTCCAACAAGCTTTTCGATAGATGGTGTGACTTAGCTTTCCTTTGTCATCCTTGGTAATGGTAACATCTAGAAAATTAATTTCAGTTCTAGAGTGTTCAAAAGTAAATCTGAAAAAGGATGTTGTAGTTTCTAGATATTCTACTAGATCTAGAAATTCTTGTAAAGTACCATTCCAAAAAATTATTATATCATCTACGAATCTTTTATATAGCAGCATTTTATCAAACTTAGCATGATTAAATAGATGCATACATTCCCAGTAATATACCACAAGGTTTGCGTAAGTGTTTGCACAGGGAGTGCCCATGGCCACTCCCCATTGTTGCAAAAAAATATAGGAGTTGATGCCTTATTTGGTGGGTTCATCCATAATTCCTGACTGGGGAATGGTATCAACAGCCTTGGCCAGATTGATGTAGGCTGTATGCAGCGCCTTACTGTCATACACAGCCCTGATGACTGACTCAAAGAAGTCAACAGGTTGAGCAGGTATGATTTGCGTTTCACAAAGCCAAACTGTGTGGGGTCCTGAGTTAGGAGATTACCTATATGTTTGTCGATCAGGTCCCTGATGATGCACTCCATAGCTGTACATATCAGGCTTGTCAGGCTACTGGACTGATAATTCCCAGGGTCTGTAGTTGCCACACCTTTATGGAGAGGGATGACTGTAGCAGTGTGCCATTTGGGAGGGTCAAAGCCTGTGGTGAGGCTGTGACTGAACAAGCCACACAGATGTGATGCTAGCTGTCTTTGTAGTTCATGTAGAACACAGCCAGGTATACTTTGGGGGTCCATGGAAGCTGTATTCTTGCCCGTGGACAATGCAGGTGTAACCTGGGTGGCAGTAATCCTGGGTGCCTGGCATTCTTCTGGCATTCTGATTGTTCCCCTAGGACAGAGAGGGGTAAAGCTGGCACTGAATGTGTTGGCAAGAATGTTGTCAATATCTGTTGGCTCAGTATAGGAGGTAGCATTGTGCAGTAACTCAGAGCACATCTGGGTATTGGCATGGAGGTTCTTGATATAGCTATCAAAGGATTGGTGATTGTTGTCAGTGTCTGCTGCAATTCTGCTGTCATAGGTGGCTTTAGATGATTTCATGAGGGATCTTAACTTGTTGTTGAGGTTAAGGGAGTTTTACCACTCTCGGGACTCCACCTTTTTCTGCAACAGTGTCTTACTTCTGTTGTACAGGTTATTAATAGCAGGGGACCACCAGATTGGCCTCCAGTGTTTGTTTGTACAGTGCATTTGTGTATGATTTGGCAGTCATACAGGTATTTTCCATTGGCATGGGTGCTGTGAAGACAGCCACCTCTGTTCTTCTGAGTCCAAAGTCAGCTTTGGAGAAGTTTTTTAACATGGTTACCTTTTCGGGGGTGTGGGTGAGATGTGGATTTCCATGGTGATTACTCTATGTTGGATGTGACCAGGTAGTGATTGACTACTGTTGTCAAGCAACGGTCCCATATGTTAGTAATCAACACAGGTCAAGGATGTTGCTTCCTCTCCTGGTTGTCAGAATGAGCTGGTCCAAAACATTGGACCTGATGAATTCCAGAAATTATTGGGCCAGTGTATTGGTGCTTGAGTATCTTACCCAATTGATGGAGGGGTAGTTGAACTCTCCTAGTATGAGAGTGTTGTGTTGGACCTTGGTAGATTCCAGGGTGTTGAGGAATGGGGATTGAAAGTCTAGGGACATGGATGTGGACCTATAGCATGCTATGTCCTGGATTGCACTATTACCCAATGTCACTTGTACCTGAAGTATCTCAGATGCATTATGTTGGGATACTACTCTGGATGTGTGCATATCCATTATTAATATGGAGACACCACTGCCTTTGTAGCTGTGGTCCATGTTTTGGGGATGACAGGTGTGGAATGGTTTGTAGGCTAGTAGTGCAGGCATGGTATCCACTGCTGTAAACCAGGTCTCTGTTACAGCACAAGTGTCAATGTTCTCCATTTTGAGGAGTTCTTCAAGTGGCTGCATCTTGAGATGTAGATGTTTAGTGTTGAGTAGCATGACCCTCAGATTGCATATATGTATAGCTGTTACAGTGTTAATTTGATTTGGAACACTGACTAAAAAGACACTATAGGGATGGCAAGACACTTAGCCACTACCTGGAAACCCAGGGGTGACAGATGCAGGCCATTTCTGGCAAACCATTGCAGTCTGTCAATCATGTCATCCCAAGCAGACAGATACTGGATCCCATGAGAGTGACACCAGACACTTAAGCCAATCGTTGAAGTCAATCATTTGTTGTTTGTACAGTGTTATCATTCTGGGTGACAGTAGTATACTGCTCAGGGCTACTGTCATACCTGCCTGGTCCACATAATCTGAGAGCTCCACCATGTCTCTTTCATATAGTCCATGGAGGTGCATCTCAGGTCATTCACACACACACACACATGGACAATGACAGAGTGACACTTGAAGTTGTTGTGGAGTGACCTGACTGGGTGTGTTATGTGTTGGATTCTGGCACCTGATAGACAGCTGACTATTATCTCCTCCATGTCCAACCTAGTGAGCGGGACAGCTGTGTTCCTCAGTATGATTACTGTATCAGGCAAGGTGGTTAGCCCTTGGGGCATAGGTTGAGGGGCACACTATGCAGATGAGATATGTGTCCTGTGGTTTGTGCTGTGTTGTGGTGGTCAAGTGGGTATCTGACCTGGTGGTCTCCGCTGCTTGAGTAAATGTCTATTGAGTGCCTCTGTGAAGGTGGGTGTGTGGTTATTGTTTGTATGTCAAAGCTGTGATAGTGGGTGTTCTGGATAGGGTATGTGTTCCATGTGGTGTGTTGCAGGTGTGGACCCCTCTCCTCTTGACCAGCTAGTCCAGTCTTCACTGTAGAGTGTATATCTTTCAATTCAGTGATATAGGGGTATCTCTCACAAGTCTGAGTGTTGGGAGTTTAGAAGACAGGGTTGTCTGTGTACATGAAGCAGTTCCAACAGTGCCTCAGAATGCCCAAGTGCACCAGGTTAATGGGAAAAAGCAGAGAGAACTGCACTTTAATCATGCCAGGATGGGTGGTCATAGCTACTAATTACTGGAGCTAATTCTGTAAGGAACAACTACTGCAGATGGCTCTCAGGTGTGCTAGAATAATTGATAAAAAACCTGTTGAAGTGCAAAGCTATTAGGCTATTTGAAGTGTAGGAGAGAGAGAACTAGCAAGATCTAAGGGAAAAAACTGATGCCAGACTTTCTGACACCTGTAACAGTTTACCTCAGCTGTACAGTTATCAGCACCTTTGGCCAGTTGTCAGCCCAGTAAGCTCTATAGTGCATGTGGTAACTGTGTAGCACTATAGTATAAATAATTAGATAGGAAGGGGTTCTAATCTCACTACTGGCAATTGTTTGTGTGGGAATCATATGTTGTGTCGGTTATGCAATTTTGGGTTGTGTACCACCCTGTACACTTCCCATTATCCTACTTTACTAGGCCTGCTGATGTCATTCACCTTAGATGTAGCTTGGGACTAGGTGAAGTCATGTAAGGTCCATGGCGCATCTGAGAACTGAGTAACACTGTAGTAAAAATAGCTAGATAGGTAGGGGTTCTAACCTCACTATTGACAAGTGTTTGTGTGAGAATTATATGCTGTTTGGGTTATACCATTTTGAGTTGTGTACCACCCTGTAAACTTCCCATCACCCTACTTTACTAGGCCTGCTGATGTCATTCACCTTAGAAGTACCTTGGGACTAAATGAAAATCATGTAAGCTCCATAGTGCATCTGATAACTGTGAAACACTATAGTAGAAACTCAATAGGTAGGGGTATACTTTATAAGATAAATGGTAATTATAACTGTAATACTGTTGCCACAATTTACTTAGCACAATGTTAACTGTGTAATTCATTTTACCTTGACAAAACTGAGCGACATTTTAAACAACAGGTTTATGAGCACCAGTACAGTATTAGCAAAAATAATTTGAATAATGCTTTACCAAAATACATTTACGAATATCCCAATGATAATTTTAAGTATATTGTGGTTGACCAAGTGATGAAAAATATTAGGGGGGAGTCTTGGTCCTTAGAGTTAGAATTTTGAGTACTTTTGTGGCAACTTAAATTGAATGCTTTTGCCTTTCCTGGATTGAATGAAAATTGTTCACTGGGTTGCCTCCTTGAATAAAATCTCTTGAAAGATGAATTTTGGGTTCAAATATCTGAAGGGTTGTTTGACTGCATTTTTTATACATGATTTTTATTTGGTTGTTATTATATTATATACACACACATTTTATTTGATATATTTTTTGTAGGCTTTTGAATATATTTAATATGTTTGGTGTTTCTTTAAGTCTGAGTTGCTCATTGAAACAATTAAGTCCTTAGTAACTAATTGATTTACTGGTTCTATACATTTGGTCATGTGATTTTTTCAACTTGTCTGAAGAAGTTCAAATTATTGAAGTTGGACGAAAGCGCTAACCTTTTTGTACATTACAGGTTGGAAAAGGTATGGCTGACATATTATGGTCTCAATTTGTATATATATCACAAATACCTGGCATCTTAACAGGGTGTGCGTACACTGTTTATATCCACTGTATGAGAGTAATGTTTCACACATGTCCTTAACTTAAGCTGTTTGTCCCCCATTTTGTTGGTCTTTGTCCAGAAGTCTTGCACTGACAGGTTGTGAGGTATGCTACATAGATGTTACATTCTCTTCAGACAGGCCTCTGTGGTGACCACTGTGATGCAATGCAGTTAACCCCACCACAAGTGAACATGCACATAAAGCAATATGGCTATGAGTGACAGTTTTGTGCATGGTACGTTGCATGGCCTTCACATACCTGAGGTATTGGCAAACCACAAAAGAACAATTCATACTCACCAGCTTCAGGTTGCTGTCCCACATGAAGACCAGAGGGACCTAGGTAGTTGTGGGAGGAAGTATTGTCAGCAGATTGACATGTGGCATTGGTACAGGATGGATGCAGCATGTCTGCACATTTACAGTACAACCCCCAATACTACACAATTTGCTGTCCTTCACCATAGATGTGCACTTCTGTGTATTAATAAACCCCATCCACAACTGCACTCTGACCTGACACATGCACGTAGCTACTCTAGAAATACAAGTATGTCTGCTACACTAGTCTAGTAATCTCCACTTACCTGCACACTTCTCATCCATTGTCTGGGTTCCACCCACCTCCAGCATGTGAGGGGTCTTTACCCTGAAGTTGTACTGGGATGGGTGCCCCAAGGTTGCTGAGGAGCTCCTTGGTGGGTGTCAGTGGGGACTACATGGCTGGGCCCCCACCTGTGGCTGTGCGGTCCCTGGCCAGTGTAGCAGCCCTTTGCTGGCCATGGTGTATGAGGTCATTTGCATGATGCCGGACCTGCTCCTATGTACATGCATGCAGGCCGACATCATTTACCCTGTGGACAAGGTTGTTTGTCAGGCTAGTTCTCTCCTGCAGATGTTGCTAGCTCTGGCCAAACATTATGGCATGATTCTGCAGTATGGCTTCTGTGATTATATTTGTCTCAGCCACTGAGAATGTAGACCTTTGATGATGCGACATTGCACCTGGAAGACATAAAAAAGACAACATATCACAGGACATCATACATTTGACAACGGTATGTACAGAACCTGCACATCTACATGGAATACCAGTAACCACCACTTACAACCACAACATACCCCATGTAATCTATCAGCACTGTATCTGCTTGCATTGCACTGCTGATCCTGATGTGCCATATAACCACCAATGAGGGCTAGTTAATTTCATAATCCTCTACTCCTCATTCATGTCTATGTAGAGGGATGACATTTGCCATCTTCCATGAGGATGGGGTGTAGATGATGCCATGGCTTGGTGTGACTACAGTGTGTAATGCAGCTGGGAGCACATACCTAAGTTCATAAAGGATGCAGACAGGGATGTTATCAGGTCCCATGGATACTTATGTTTGTTGCCTTTCAGTAGGCAATATATACCTGCTCACTGGAGATGAGGGGAGGGGTGTATGTACTGTGCATATCCGCCTATAGTGATGCTGAGCCAGGGGGTGATGTTTGACCTAAACCTATTTGCAGCAGGTTGGCTATAGCTATGTTGTATGTGTATGTGGTCTGATTGACCACCATTACAGGGTGGGTTGGTTTATTGCCTCTGAGATTACAGACATATGTGAAGATGGCCTTCTGATTGGCCTTGGTGGATGTGTCCAATTTGTACTTATAGTTAGCCTTACAGTACTCCACCTGTGACCTTATATGCTTGATAAGAACTAGGCTGACTTGATGCCAAGTTGGTGCCAGCTACTAATTTGCCCTGTACAGCCAAAATGGGGACCAAGTCTGTGGTTTGTTTATTGCTGCTGTCCAGCAAAGGGGATTACTCTCTTTTGGTGGAGGCAGGTTTTACAACTAAGGTATTGCTGAGTCCATACAGCTATATTGGTGTTCATATAGCTGTTTGTAGTAGGCATGAACACACAGTCATAAGACAGTTGGACACCTCTCCATTTTCAAACAGATAATCATGCTTATTGTAGTACCCATGGCTGTGTCAGGGCAATGCAATAACCAGCAGCTGTAGAAATGTCACTTTGTTAGATGCACAGTAACTAAGATTACACACATGTACAACATGTGCAGCTTATTTAACTGACATTTTGTATCCCATGTCTGCTGTTATGAGGTGGCCAGATACACCTGCTGTCCAGCAAAGGGGATTACTCTCTTTTGGTGGAGGCAGGTTTTACAGCTAAGGTATTGCTGAGTCCATACAGCTATATTGGTGTTCATATAGCTGTTTGTAGTAGGCATGAACAGACAGTCATAAGACAGTTGGACACCTCTCCATTTCCAAACAGATAATCATGCTTATTGTAGTACCCATGGCTGTGTCAGGGCAATGCAATAACCAGCAGCTGTAGAAATGTCACTTTGTTAGATACAACATGTACAGCTTATTTAACTGACATTTTGCATCCCATGTCTGCTGTTATGAGGTGGCCAGATACACCTACTCATACTGACATGTGCACAGGTAATACCTGATATACATTTTGTTCTATGCCAGTATAGCACACTGTATTCACACTCTTGCTGCCCAGTCATCCCTCTCAACCCATTAGAACAGGACACCTGTAGGACGCCACACATACATGGGGGCAATGGGACAAAATTAGTGACAATGTCTTAATATTGTTGTAACACACTTGAATCATTCAATAGCACAGTAGCCTTTGCATTGACAGACATACCCTGGAGGATGTCCAACACTCATATGGCAGAAAGAGAGGAGAAAGGCTAGGAGTGTGGTAGTGAGGGTAAGAACTTTTAATGTTGGTGGTATAGGGACAGAGCTAGTTGATATGATGGCCAGAGGAAGGTGGATATGTTGTGTGTGCAAGAGACCGGATGGAAGGGGAGTATGGCTAGGTGTATTGGAGGCAGGTCACAATTGTGCTATCAGGGTGTGGATGGGAGGGGAAAGGGGGTAGATGTTATCCTGATGGAACAGTATGCCAAGGGTGTTTTTGGAGCATGACATGAGTGTCTGACAGAGTGATGTTTATGAAGGAAACTGATGGTGTAATGATGACAGTTAATGCATATGCTATGCAAGTTGCTTGTGTGATGCATGAGAAAGAGAAATGTGAAGTTAGTTGGATGATGTGGTGATGACTATACCCAAGAGTGAGAGAGTGGTGATTGCAACAAATTTCAATGGCCATGTTGGTGAAGGGAACAGAGGGGATGGGATGTATGTATGGTATTAAGCAAAGTAATGCAGACAGTGAGATGGTAGTGGATTTTGCAAAAAGGATGGACATGGCTGTGGTGAATACAGACTATAACAAGAGGGAGGAGCATAGGGTGACATACAAGAGTGAAGGGAGATGCACACAGGTGGAATATATCCAATGTAGAAGGGCAAGTTTGAAGGAGATTGGAGACTGTAAAATGGTGACAGGGGACAGTATAGTTAGACAGCAGAGACTGTTGGTCTGTAAGATGACGTTGATGATCAAGAAGAGGACAAGTGTAAGGGCAATACCAAGAATCAAATGGTGGGAACTGGAAATGGGTGATTGTAAGGTGGAGTTTAGGGAAGAGTTAAGACAGGCACTGGGTGGCAGTGACGATTTATCAAATATCTGGGTAAGTACAGCAGAGCTAGTAAGGGAGATGGCTAGAAAGGTGCTTTATGTGACATGTGGATGGAGGAAGGAGTACAAGGACACCTGGTGGTGTACTGAGGAAGTACAGGACAGTATACAGAGAAAGTGGTTGGGGTTGAAGGAGTGGGATTGTTGGAGAGATGAGGAAAGTAGGAGTATAAGGAGATGAGGTGCATGGCAAAGAGAGAGAGGTGGCAAAGGCTAATGATGAGGCATATGATGACTTGTATGACAGGTTGGACGCTAAGGAGGGATGAAGGGACTTGTACTGGTTGGCTAGACGGAGGGACTGAGCTAGGAAAGATGTGCATCAGATAAGGGTGATAAAGGATAATGAGGGAAATGTACTCACAAGTGAAGAGAGTGAGTTGAGCAGATGGACAGACTACGTTGAGAGGCTGATGAATGAAGAGAATGAGAGAGATGCTTGGATGATGTGGGTATGGTGAATCAGGAAGTGCAATGGTTTACCAAGGAGGAAGTAAGGATAGCTATGAAGAGGATGAGTACTGGAAAGCCTGATGGTCTGCATGACATACCTGTGGTAGCATGGAGGTGTTTGGGGAAATGGCAGTGGTGTTTTTCACCATATTGTTTAATGATATCTTGGAAAGTGAGAGGTTGCATGTGGAGTGGAGAGATCCTGGCAGATCGATTCTGTGCCAACTTCACCCCCCTCTCACCTCCTAAATGGCTCATCTCAATACCGAAAGATTGCCAAATTCTGGTAATAACAGCCACACAGGTAAAAAACGCACTCGCCAAAGCTAAGAATATAGCATCAATGGGACCAGATGACATCCAGGGCTGTGTACTACATGAACTACAATATGAACTGGCACCTCACCTAAGTGTCATGTTTAATCATAGCCTCACCTCAGGTTTCATGCCCACTGAGTGGCGCAGAGCTACAGTTATCCCACTCCACAAGGGGCGATCCACCTTGGATCCCAGAAACTATTGTCCCATCAGTCTGACAAGCCTTATCTGCAAAGCCATGGAGCGTATTATCATGGAACTTACAAAGACATTGGCAACCTTCAAAAACTGGACCCTACCCAGTTTGTGTTCATGAAGGGCCAATCTTGTCTCCTGAACCTGATTGACTTCTTTGAATCAGTCACCAGAGCCATGGACAAGGGTAAGGTGGTCCACACAGCCTATCTAGACCTTGCCAAGGCCTTTGACACCATCCCCCACTCTGGAATCATAGATAAACTTACTAAGCTGGGCATTAATCCCTACATCTCCCAATGGGTTGCTAACTGGCTTACTGATAGAACCCACACTGTAAAAGTAGCCGACTCCAAATCCAGCTCCAGACAATTGACAAGTGGAGTACCTCAGGGTTCAGTCCTGGGACCGCTCTTGTTTGTCATCTACTTCTCTGAAGTACAGGCCAACACTAAGGGACTCTGGCTAACAAAGTTCACAGATGACTGCAAACTGGAAGCCATTATTGAATCCCCAAATGATGTGGATAGTCTACAAAAGGGCCTTACAGAAACAGATGCTTGGTGCCAGAGCCATGGGCTCAAGCTCAATGCCAAGAAATGTATAGTTATCCCCTTTGGGAAAAAAACATGTATCCATGAATTACCATATAGGTGGCAGTACACTAAACACCAAAAGCATGATAAGAGACTTAGGGGCACAGGTGGACAATGGTCTCACCTTCGATAACCACATCACCACAACAGTCAGGAAGTCCTTCTATGTGGCACACCTCATCACTAAGGGCTTTTCATCCAGAAAAAAGGAAGTCATTGTCCCACTGTACACATCCCCCATTAGACCCATTATAGAATACAATGCCCCGTTTGGTATGTACTTCTCAAGACATCTGCAAAAACTGGAAAGGCCGCAGAAATACCTCACTAAAAGAATCACAGGCCTAAAGCAGATGCCCTATGCTGGCCGCCTTAAAAAACTCCAGCTATACTCTGTCGCATATCGTCTACTCAGAGGCGATCTCTGCTTAACATACAAGGCCATGTCAAACCCAGAGCTGTTGGACATGCTACACTTAAAGAAATCCCAATCCCTCAGAGCCACATGCTCCAGTGATCTAAACCTTGTCATCACAATAAACAAAACATGCTGGAGGGATATGTTCCTAACCCAGAGACTCCCCAGACTCTGGAATAGATTGCCCATACATGTCAAGCAGAGTGCCTCTTTGGCCCTCTTCAAAAGGAACCTTGACGATTGGATGGAAGAAAGGAAATTCGCCCCAGGGATCACGTCAGTCGCCCTGCTAGACAGGGGTCCAGGGAAGTAAATAGTGTGGGAAGAAATAGCCAGGGAATTGTTATGGCTAGGCTTGTATAGGCCCTAGGGCTGATAGCCCAGTACCAACCTATGAACCTATGAACCTGTGAGAAGGTGTTTGTGTACCATTTTAAGAATAAGGTTGATGTGCAGAGCTGTAATAACTACAGAGGGATAACATTAATCAGTCACAGCATGAAGTCATGGGAAAGAGTATTGGAAGCTAGGTTAAGCAGGGCGGTGATGAGTAGTTGTCAGCAGTATGTTGTCATGCCAGGTAAGAGCACTACAGATGCAGTGTTTGCTCTGAGAGTGTTGATGGAGTAGTACAGAGAAGGTCAGGAGTTGCTTTGTGTCTTTCTGAACATAGAGAAAGCATATGACAGGGTGCCTAGAGGGGAGTTGTGGTATTGTATGAGGAAGTCATGAGTGGCAGAGATATATGTAAGACTAGTACAGGACATGTACAAGGATGGTGTGACAGTGGTGAGGTCTGTGGCGGGAGTGACAGATGCATTTAAGATGGAGGTGGGATGACATCAAGGATCAGCTGTGACCCCTTTCTTATTTGCAATGGTGAGGGACAGGTTGACAGACAAAATCATACAGGAGTCCCCGTTGATTATGATGTTTGCAGATGACATTGTGATCTGTACTGTGAGTAGGGTACAGATTTAGGAGACCCTGTAGAGGTGGAGATATGCTCAAGAGAGAAGAGGAATGAAGGTCAGCAGGACTAAGACAGTACATCTGTGTGTGAATGAGAGGGAGGATAGTGGAATGTTAAGGATGCAGGGATTACAGCTGGTAAAGGTGGATGAGTACACATGATTGGGATCAACATTTCAGAGTAATGACGATTGTGGAGGACAGGTGAAGAAGAGAGTACAGGCAAGATGGAGAGGGTGGTGAATATTGTCAGTCCTAATTTATGACAGACAAGTACCAGTAAAAGTGAAAGGGAATGTCTACAACAAGGTAGCGAGACCAGCTATGTTATATGGGTTGGAGACAGTGTCATTGACAAAAAGGCAGGAGTCAGAGTTGGATGTGGCAGACTTACAGATGTTATGATTTGCACTGGTTGTGACGATGGTGGACAGGATTAGCAATGTGTATATGACAGGGTCAGCCCATGTTGGACGGTTTTGAGAGAAAGCTAGAGAGGCAAGATTATATCAGTTTGGAAATGTGCTGCAGAGGGATGCTGAGTATATTGGGAAAAGGATGGTAAGGATGAAGCTGCCAGGTAAGAGAAAAAGAGGAAGGCCTCAGAGAAGGTTTCTGGATGTGGTGAGAGACAACATGCAGGTGGTTGGTGTGACAGAGCAGGATGCAGAGGACAGGCAGAAATGGCAACAGATGATCCACTGTGGTGACCCCTAATGGGAACAACCAGAAGAAAAAGAAGGCAATGATGTAATGTTAGTCTTCACAGATTTGCCAATGATTTGCCAGACATAACACAACTGTATGAGTAAATGACTACAAATATGAGGCCACATATGGTCAGTGTGCATCACACTGGACAGTTTAATAGTATGAGCTCAGTAGATCACATGCTGTTCAACACACACATGTGCAACAGTACTTTACTATGCAAATCCCATGTATAGGTCTCTCACATTTCTGAGACAACTAAGTATATCATAGTTGCATTCACAAGTAAGAAATGAATATGTACAACATCCCAGTAGCTGGCCTAGCATTTTCACAGTCAGTACTGTTCAACACACACTACAGTAGTAGTCATATGTGACCCACCCTTTCCTGGGGTGACTCAGGGGCCTGACCTATGATCTATGTTACTGCAGACAGACCCAGATGCTATAGCCATAGGTTTTGCTCAGCAATATATCAGTACAGCAAGTCTTGTTGAGACATATATGTTACAGTTCCTATTTCCCATTCTTACATACCCGCTACTGCAGTCCATTACATGCTTACTTGTTTGACATACCTGTTTGTTTTATTCAAGTGTAGGTGGTTATGTCCTACTTGGTTTTCATTTTTCTTTTCACTGCTTTTCTCTCTCTCTCTCTCAAGGATATAGGTTGTACATTTATTTTGCATAGGCAGCAGCTTGACTTTTGTAGGTAATGTGCATGAGCAGCTGATGGCCTGTGCACCAATTGGTGTCCCCCACTTGATAATTGCATGCAAGACAGCTGTGTTGTTATTCATATAGAAAATGGCATGGTGACATACTCCTATCATTAAGTATGTCATGTGAGCATTAACCCTTTTCCTTGCCAGTGAGGTGGACTTCACGGAGGTCTGTGAACAACAGCATCACAGAGGGTATTTAGAAATACCCCTTACAACCAAAACTGTGGAGACAGGCCAACAGAATGGGGGAGAATGTTCCAGACATAGGGACAGAATGTAAGTATTGCTGTTATACATTTATTATTAATGCTAGTCTAACAGGGTTTATGTGGACATGGAGTTCTTGGGTGATTTTAACTCTGCCAGTGTTATGTGTTTGACATAACTCTCACCTGTAGGGCTATCCATAGAATGGCCTGAATTTGGACTCCTATGTTTGGTGTGTTCTTCAGACATTTTTTGTCTTTGGAAAATCAGTAGCAGACTCTGGGAATTGAAGCCAGTAATTGCTAACATCCATTTGTGTTTCTGACCTCATATCCCTCAGAAAAGATATGTTACAACTAACCCTCTTACAGCAACAGCATTCTCAGTTTATAACAGCAATATTTCAAATATGCCCCTGTTTTTGGGTCTCTGTCCCACAATTATGTCAGGCTTTGTCCAGATGTCATGCAGTAAGAGGTTGATAGGCATGGTATATGATAGGTATGGTATATGATTATTTAGTGCCTACATTCCTGACATTATCCTGGTGATGCATCAGACTGCCAGACATGTTATGTGGAAGAGGCCTTATATATGAGGGGAAAGCCTGGACATTCTGTGGGACTCTGTACAGTTGTGAGGTCTGTGTATTTCTGACAATTGTTGACAGACAGTCAGGATTGTGTAGCAGTGTATTGTGCCAATGTTATTTGGCCTGTATAGGGAGGGGCATGAATGCATGTGTTATGGCTCTTTTTCTGTATGCCTGTGCATGCTGCTCCTGCTTCTGGTGGTTTATCGGCTATATGTGTTTTTAGGGGTAGACTGAGACATGTCCCATACAACAGTCAGGCATCATAGTACACTGTGAATTGGGCCAGTATATGTGGGGGTAGTGTGTGAGTGGCAAACATGTTGAGATGTTTTTTTCACACAGTCCTTATATTGTACTGTTCATTTGGCTTACTGGTATGTCACTGTGACTGGGGTTGAACTGGTTGTGGGTATGCACTTTCACACTGGTATCTGTTTTTCAGTGCTGTAACATCCCTGTAGTGTCTGATATATTTGCCAATACATGTATAATTCCCCCTAGCAGATTTGGGTTAGTGTTGTGTCAGTCTGACTGTAGTTTGAACAGTACTTGGTGACATGCTTAGCAGCTGAGTGTAGTTTCTTTAATGTGGTGTTATGTCCAGATATTTTTAGGACATAGTTTTGCCTGGCCCCCATGAGTATTGTGTATTTCTGACACATCAGTGGACTGATATGAGGATTTCAGTCACTAACTAGTGAGAAGTAACTGAGTGTTGGACTTGTGCTATTTCAGTCAATATATGTTAGGACAGACATGTGGGTTTTATCTGATAAAGTGGTGAGACGTAAATGAACTGGTTGTGTGTGCTTAGGCTTGCTGTGCATTAATAAATTGTATTTGTGGTGGAAACCACTATCCAGTGCTCTTTTTTTTGTTTACTGAGGGTGTTACTGCAGCAACTGTATCAACTTATCTATCCCAGTATTTCAGATATGTGCCTATTTCCATGGCTTTCTCCCCCCACTTTGTCAGGCCTGACCCAGGTTCATTGCACTAAGGGGTTCTGAGCCTACCTCAGGACTGTCTGGTTTGTTCCAGTATGTCCAGGTTTATTGCTCATATTTCTGGTCTGTTCCACAGATGCATTATTTTCATATCACTGGTAAATCATTGTGATGATCTGAGGATTTCTGACAGTAAATGATGACATACATTTCAGTTTCAGAACTCAAATCCTTCAGAACATGTATGCGGAAATAAACCCTGTCATTCTGGCAACATTCTACATTTATAAGAGCGATATTTGAAGTATGTCCCTAGTTTTGTCCCTCTGTCCCCCCATTTGGACAGCCTTGGGACAGATTTCTTGCAGCAAGGTGTTGGTAGGTATGGTTCTAAGGTATGACTCCACTACATGTTATGAGTATATATATTATATGTACATCACTATTTATATTATGTATATATTTGTCTAGATATATGCATCTCCATACATATATACATGCGTGTATGTATAAATACAAAACCTGACTGATTTTATGGAATCTTTTCCCTACTGTTGAAGGAGCATATGTTGGAAAATGCATCAGCAACCCCTACAGCTCAAATGTTGCAGTGGTACATTACTCTGACTATGTTGTACAGGGCCCTGGGTTCAATACCTGGCAGGGCTGATTATTTTGTTGCTCATACTCACACTTATACCTGCACTAATTCTTTAAAAGAAAAGAGAAAGGGGTGATAGGGCAGTGGTGGAAAAGGGGCACGCAGAGGGAAGAACAATATGAAAGATAGCTATGGATGTGCATGACGGATGTACAAAAGGTCCATAGCTGTCCATTTCTTATACAGCAACAGCTGTGCATTTGTAGTTATTGGGGTCTAAACCATAGGTTCATAGTTTAGTACTAAGTTAACTGCCCTTGCGAGCCATTTTTAGCCTAGCCTAGCCAATTGTCCCTTGTGAGACTTAGACTTTGGAGGTGACTTTGGACACTCAAACCTCAGAAAGAGGGGTGAGGACAACATAAATGTGTTGTTAAACCTGCTAAGCATAGCTGAGCATTGCTAACCATTGCTCACAGTTCATTCTCACAATATGCCACACTAATGACTTCATTTAGTAAGTGTATATGATTTCCATTACATAACATGGCTATATGTACTTTCATTACAGTAGCAAGGGGTGCAGCTATACTGTATGGGACACGTGTATACATGGGTGTTTTCACATGTTATATGCACTCACACATCCATTTTACACCAGCAACACTACCCTGGGTAACAAAAATAACTTACCACATATTTTAATATGAACATACACCTTTAACAGTGCTTTTCCACATAAATTTGGATTGCCTGTTGTATTACTCGAACTGTGTATGTCTGTATGCAAAGCTGGGACTCTAACCACTACACTATCTTAGTTTGTGGATTTCAGCTGTATATTTTTATTTCTCACCTATTGGATATTAATATTATATTACTATATTAAATGGAGAGTATTGAGGTTTTCAGCCATGCCAGTGAGGACTGCTGTCATGACATAATGGCATACATTTCAGTTTCAGAGTTGTATCCTTCTGAACATTAATGCTAATGTATAACCTGTTTTCAATCAACTTTCTGTCTGTTCTCAGTGCAGATGGGATGACACCGGTGCTCAGGCTGTGGTTGACTACACTGCAGAATGGGTCTGAGAGCCCATGCCTGTGTTCATGTAAGATGCAGCCAGTAATGGTATCAGGCCTATGGAGACCTCTGTGTGTTGCCTTTGAGAGGGCATTACAGACCTGCTTCCTGATCATGAGGGGAGGGGGCAAATGCTGTGCATGCACATGTGTACATAGGGGTGATGGGGTGATGTTTACACTTCACCTGTCTGCAGCTGGTTGCCTATATCCATGGCATATGTGTATGTGTTTTATTGACCACCACTACAGAGAAGATATGTGTGTTGACTCTGGAATTGCAGACACACATCTGGAAGGCCTAGTGATTGACCTTGGTGGATGTCTCCAGTTTACACTCAAAGACAGCCTTAGGGTACATCACCTGTGACCTTATTTGCTTGTGCAGAGCAAGGTGACATGGCTTCCAGTGAGGTACTTGTTCCTCCTTGGCTCATCCTGCAATTATTTCTAGCTATGATGGTAGTTGTGTATTGCTGCTGTCCACCACAGGTGTTCAGCCTACCTTGAAGGGGTTGATGTTGTCCTGTCAGGTATTGCTGAGTACATAAAGCTATTCAGGTGCCCACATAGTATTCTGGTGTGGGCATGGACACTGCTGCTAGTTCCAACATATGGGAAGCCCTTCATGTGGGATTTGCCCATTTTTCCTTGCCTGTGCAGGGGGCATTACGGAGGTGTAGGAGCTACATCTTCACAAACAGTAGGTGGAAATACCTCACAGGACAGGACATGTGGAGACAGCCCAACCACATTATGGGACAAAGCTTCAGAATTGGGTACAGATTGTATGTCATTAGTGTTGTTATACACATGGAGGATTGCTAGATTGACAGGGTTCATCTGGACATGAATTTACTGGGTGACTTGACATCTGACAGTGATATACCTTTGACATACCTCTCAACTGGCATGTTGTCCACAGACTGGCCAGATGTTAGCCTGTTATGCTTGGTCTGTTCCTCAAACAATGCCTCTTTTGTGGAGTTAGTAGGATAATGTGAGGATTGTAGTCAGTAACTGTTGACATCCATTGGTGTTCCAGACAGCATATCCTTCAGGGATGTTATGTTACAACAGCACATGTAACACCGGCTACTGTTTCAATTTGTAGCACCATTATGTGTGATATGTCCCTCTTTCCAGCCCCCTGTCCCACAAGTACATCATGCGTTGTCCAGATATCCTGCACTATGAGGTGCAGAGGTATGGTATATCATTGAACTGGCAGACTCCTGGCCATGGTATGCAGTGGTGGCCAGGATTATGGTTCCACACCCTGGTAATTGTGTGGAAATCTGTACATATGACAGTTATGTATCTCTGGACATTGACAACAGACTGCCAAGATTGTGTAGCAGTATTGTGTGTAGATGTTTGTTGGACTGGGTAGGGAGAGTAACAGATGTGAGTGCCATACATCCTTTACCTATCTGACTCTGCATGCTGCTACAGCTGCTGGAGGTCTATCAGGTCTGTATGCTTGTAGGGGTTGACTGTGCAATGTCCTGTAACAACTCAGAATTCCCAGTACGCTGTAAATTTGGCTAGTATATGCTGGTGTAGTGTTTGACTAGTAGTCAGGATATGTTTGTTCAGACAGTCGTTCTATTGTAGAGTTCATTTTAGGTACTGGTATTTTGCTGTGACTGTGGTGCAAATGTTTTTGGGTGGACATTTTTGCACCACTCTCTGCTTTTCACTACAGTTCCATCCCTGTAGTGCATGCTATATTTGAATATACAGGGGTAATTGCCCAGAAGTGATGCGGGGGAGTGTCATGTTGGTCTTACTGCACTTCATAAGGTGCTGGCTGACATGTTTGGCAGCTGTCAGGGGATTTCCATTCTGTTACATCACTGCGGTCATACCGCTACACTGTCCAGAGACCTAGACACTATCCAGATGTGTTTCTCATATGTATGGTCTGTTCCCCAGACAGTCGGTGTCCTTGGCTAATCAGTAGGATATGCTGGGGAATGCAGTCAGTAAATGCTAACATCCATTGGTGTTACTGACTTCATATCCCTCAGAAAAGATATGTTACAATAAAGCCAATAACACTAGCAACTGTCTGCATTTATGACAGCAATATGTGCAATATACCCCTGTGTTTGGGCCTCTGTCCCCCAATTATGTCAGGTGTTGTCCACATGTCATGCACTAAGAGGATCAGAGGTATGTAGTAACATTATGTATTGCATTCATTCCTGCTCCCATCCCAATGATGTCATAGACCCCCAGACACGTAACAAGGATGCGGCCATAGATATGAGTCCTGTGCCTATACATTATGTGGGTAAACTGTACATTTGAGAGGTCTGTGAATTGTCTGTCCATTGTTAAAAGACTGTCAGGATTATGTAGCAGTGTAGTATGTACATGTTATTTGGGCTGTCTAGGGACGGGGTACATGTGAGTGTCATGGGTCCTTTTTATCTGACTGTGCATGCTGTTCTGGTTTCTGGTTCCCTATCACCTGTATATGTTTGTACATGCAGACCGTGACATGTCCCGTAACACCTCAGGATTCCATCTACACTGTGACTTGGGGCAGTATATGTAGGGGTAATGTATGAGTGGCAAACAGGATTTTTCTGCTCACACAGTCATACTGTAGTGTTCAGTTTGCTTACTGGTATGTCACTGTGACTGTGGTGCAATTGTTTGAGGGTATACACTTTCACACCGGTGTCTGTTTTCTACTAGTGTTACATCCCTGTAGAGCCTGTTATATTTGCTAATGCATGTGTACAGCCCCAGAGCTGGACTTGAGTAGTGTTGTGATGGTCTGATTGTAGTCTGGACATTGCTCAGTAGCTCAGTGTAGTTTCCCTAATGTTGTGTTATTTCCACATATTCGTAGAATATCCAGTTGTCTGGCCAATATCTTTGGTCTGGTCCCCAAAACTGTTGTGTAGTCCTGACACATCAGTGGGATGATGTGGGGACTGAGGTCACTAACTAATGAGAAGCAATTGAGTCCTGGAATTGTGATATTTCAGTTAATATATGTTAGGAAATACAGTGTTACTACATCAACCTTCTCAGCTTATCTACTCATGTATTTTGGATATGTCCCTATTTTCAGACCTCTGTCCCACCACTTTGCCAGACTTGGTCCAGATTCATTGCATTAAAGGGTTCTGAGCACACCTCTCCACTGCCAGGATTTTCACATAATGTCCAGATGTTTTGCCCATACTTTTGCTCAGTTCCACAATTTATTTGTATTTGTCTGGTAAATCACGGTGATGATTCAGAGATTTATGTCAGTAAATAATGACATAACATTTCAGTTTCCATCCTCATATCCTTCAGGAAATGTCTGCTGAAATGCATCCTCTTGCTGTAGCAAATGTCTTCATTTGTAACAGCAATATTTGAAATATGTCCCTATGTGTGTCCACCCCCCATTCACAGCCTTTGTACAGGTTTCTTGCACTAACAGGTTGAGAGGGATGGTTCTGAGGTATAACTGCCCTGCATGTTATATACATACATACATATTTTTTTCCTTCCTTTATATTTTATATATGTGTATCTATAGTATGACTCTACTTTTTCATATATATGTTTCATCAGGTATATATATATATATATATATATATATATATATATATATATATATATGTGTGTGTGTGTGTGTGTGTGTGTGTGCGCGCGTGTGTATGTGTGTGTGTGCGTGTGTATGTGTGTGTGTGTGTGTGTGTGAGTGTATGTCTATATACAACACATGAACAATTCCACAAAGCTTTCTCCCTAATGTATGCGTCTATTGCATATGTTTTAAAAAGCAACATTAATTTCTACAGCTTAGATTGTGCTGTGGTACATTCCTCTGACTGCTGTGTTCTGGGCCATGGGTTTGACATTTGGGACTGCTGTTTTTTTTTTTTTTTTTTTTGTCATTAATGTTAAATTACCAAAATGCATTATATGTTTGTTAAAGCAGTGCATATTGTCACAGCTCAGATGGTGTCGTGGTCGTTTGCTGTGATTGTAGAAGACAGCATCCTGGATTTGAGACTTGGCAGGGCTGACTATTTTGTTGCTGGGCAGAACAAGGTCTGATGGATACAGAATGATTAAGGCACATTTAAGCATATTATACTTATAGTTTTAATATTATAAAATAATATTTATATACAGATTATAATTTTACATTTGCCTTCCATGACATCCTCCTATGTGCTTTCATTAAATTATATTCTTGTGTGACTATACTGTATGGGACATTTGTGTTTATATGGGGGTTTCACATCTTTTCTACATTGACATCTCACTTTTGGAACTGCAACATTACCCTGGTTGACAAAAAAATGTTGCTACATAATTTAAGTTTACTAAAATAATTTTAACACTACTTTCACATAGGAAAATAAGTTGCCTACTTTGGGACTTGAACTAAGAACACCTGCATGAAAAGCCATGACTCTAACCACTACACTGCCTCAGCTTAGAACTTGCACTTCTCTATTTGCATTTACCTCCTATGGGATGCTTAAGCTATGCCAAGCAGACGGCCATAACATGCATGCCCACTTAGCTACACTTAAACATTCCTTAGGCTAGTGAAAAAATGTTATATATTATTATTATATTATTAGGTTATATGGGTGTGTAATGTGGTGTTCTGACAACTACTTTGGACTGCAATTGTAAAATACTGGCATTGATTTGTCTTTCAGGCTTCTATCCTTCAGGGACTCCTGCTAATACATATCCTGTTATCTATCAACTTTCTAAGTATATGAGGGCAATTTTTCAGGTGTGTCCCTAATGTAGTATTTATACCCCCCATCATTTGTGCCTTTGTTAACATACACTACTGTAAGGAGATATTTCTATACATTTAGTTTCAGACGTCTACCCTTACGTAATTCACGGTCATGTGTGACTTGTTCTCTATCAACTCTCTATGTTTGTGGGACTATGTTTGTGCTCTTTCACTTTTGAAGGATTTATCCCCTGTTATGTGTGCATTTGCACACATTTCCTGCTTTAGCAGGTTACAAAAGTGTCGTACAGCACTTTAGCAATGCAGGGGGTGTGTCACAGTACCTGTCACACACCCCCTGCATTGCTTTCTTGTTGCCATTTTTATTTCAGTGTCCGCGGACACTGAAATATTGGCATAATATTAGGGCAAAGTTCTAATATTATGCCAGTTTGGCTTGGAAAGTGCTGTACACCACTTTCTGAGTGCAGGGTGTGTGTTTAGTGTCTGTGCACTACTTGGATATGCCCCCTGCACTCGTACATGGTTCGTGTCCATGTAGTTTAAACAGCAGCACGCCTTCATGCATATGCAAGGCACGCTGCTGTTCTAAATGGACATGAACTACTCCGTGCAAGAACGGTCTTATTCTTGCACAGAACTTCATGAATCCAGGGGATACAGATTGACAAACTGTGTATAGATTCTAAAATTTATTCTTGCGCAAAGCAGTTTGTCTCCACAAGGTTGTTCTAATGATAGCCAGGTAACCTCAAATTCTAGAATCAAAATACTTTATATTGAAAAAGAATTAGATAAACTGGATCTAAACAATGCACTGTGAGGAGACAAATACATAATTATGCATGAGAACACTTCAGCAAGAACTTATAGTAGCATTATATTTATTATTTACTAGGTCATATAAAGATAGGGAGATTTATCAAGATTGGAGACATGCACGTATAAAACCTGCCTTTAAGGGAAAGGGGAATTGGAAAAAAACAGAGTCATATAGACCCTTAAGTCTACTTTCATCTTGTGGAAAAATAATGATGAAGGGAATATTGGATAACTTATTGTCAGAACTGGAAAGGTTGGGTCTTAAAACTATATATCAGCATGCACATGTTGAAAACAGATTTATTACCACATGTAACATGGTGTTCTATAACAATATAATAACAGTAGGAATAAAAAATGTGTTGTGGTGTAATTTATATAGACTTAACTTCAGCATTTGATACTGCCAGATACAAAACATTGATCAGTAAATTACAAAAACTAGATACTGATTTACTCCTGATAAGATGGATAACTGTATGGCTTACACATAGGACATGGCAAGTATCATACAGCAATTGGACAGGTGAAACTCTTGGTTACAGTCAAGGTGTCCCACGAGGCTGTGTTCTAAGCCCTTACTTGTTTAGATTGTATCTTTCAAACCTATATTTTTAATCTGAGGTGTTCTACAGTTTGCATGCAGATGACCTGAAATTAGGTAAACTGATTACACGTATTAAAGATTCAGCATGTCTGCAAAATAACTTGACTAACTTGACCTTTTGGGCACAGAAGAATAATATGCTGATAAATATGTCAAAACATATGAGATTTAGGAGACATAAAGTGAAAAGTGAATATTTAAAACAGCATACAGTGATTGAACCTGTAGATTCATTTAAGGACCTGGGTATATGGGTAGAGCCAGCTTTGAGTTTTTCTAATCATATCAACCAATTGGTTAATGATAGTTATAGAACTATAGGTTGTATAAAAGGATTTAAAAAGTCTAGGAAATCAGAAATGATGAAGTCATTGTCTGTTAATTACATTAAAACCAGACCTGAGCATGGAATAACAATATGGAAACCTTATAAGAAAACAAGCATGAGTAAACTGGAAAGAGTATGGCGGATGTATACCAAGACCACCCATGGATGTGAAAATTTAAGTTATAATGAAAGGCTGAAATATCTGAACTTGTACAGTGTCTCTTATAGACATTTAAGAGATCACATTCAGATATATAGGGCATTTAGAGACAGCTACCTCTGGGAATGTTTGGAATTATCAAAAAGTAGTAGAGAATCATCTGACAACCTATGTGGAAGATTCTGTAGGACTGAAAATAGTACTAATTGGTTCTCCGAGAGAGCAGATGATGCATGGAACAGACTACCAAGCTACATCAAGGCAAGGACTAGCTCAGATACTTTTAGAATAGCCTAGGCACTTACTATGGGAAGAACTGTTTTGGTATATTGATAGGTTAGAAAGGCTTTAATGCCCGTGCTTGAAATATTACTATGTATGTATGTATTCTTTTGACTTATTTACATGTGCTGAAATACTTAACTGTAGATGATTCTTATGCATTGATTGTCATTTTATTATTGAAGAATCAGATCCAAACTTATGAGGTCAACTTGTAACTCAGTGTTCAGTACCATTTATTTAAAACCGTATAATATTCATACATTAAGCAGTTAAGATATGATATATCCCAGAACAAGTTGTTAGTAAAATGTGCAATAATAGCTGGGCATGAAATGAACCTTGGGGAACACCTGTAGAGTGTATGTTTTTATGCAGATGTTTCTACTAATAACAGTAAATGTTCTGTTCATAGTTAACTATGGGACCAGAGTACTGCATCAGTAGAAAAAAAATAAATAAGCTAGTTTTAAAATCAGAAAGTGAGTGGCCAGCTGATTCAAAGGCACTAATTAGATGAAGAAAAGAATGGCTATTGCTGAATTGCCCTTTTCAAAATTAGTAGGGACTTGATTTGTGAGAGTGAACATGCTGTTGTTGTGTCTTTCGGCTTTTCCCGGTTAGGGGTCGCCACAGCGGAACTCCGATCCACTAATGATTGGCACTAGATTTTTACATGCCAAGTTGCCAGCCCTGATGCCCAACCTTCAACGAAGGTACACCCATTCATGCATGTCTCCACACAGAAGATAGTCTAGCTGAGAATATAACAGGACAATGTCTATCTGTGAGGCAACAACGCTACCGCAGCACCACCACCGCAGTTCAGAGTGAAAATGCTGTTATGGTGCTATATTTTGCATAGAATGAATGATGTTTTATCTGAAATTAGACTGTATTCTTGTATTTATTCTAATCTAAAGTAAAGCTGTATATAGTGATCTCCAAGATTTTTACAATAGTACAAGTGTTTGCAGTAGACACAATAGTCAAAGGATTCTGTTGGGAAACATAACTTTTGATAGAGGAGGAATTAAGTCATGTTTGTCACTTTCAGGTAAATTGCCACTAATTAGGAAAAATCAAAGATGTGTGCCAAGGATTACTTATAAAAGCTCTGCCTATTGGAATTTAAGGATTAAGTAAATGAAATTCTGGATTGTATTCAAACTTGATTTTTTGAAGATGTCCAACTATTTCCTACAGTAGTAAAGAGTGGGTAATAATACAGAGATTACTGAGAATAATTTAAGTGGCAAAGTAGGTGGCAAAACAGAGGCCTTTACACATTCAGAGTATTGCTAATAAGCTCCATCCATGAAGTTGTTTTTCAACAGAAGAGTTTCACAGAATTAAGAGATATAACGCATAAAATGCTAAAATTGTTTACGGTTATGAAGATGAAGATTTAGCAATATTTTTAGCAGTATTATTTTTTAATCATGTTTACCATCATGTAGACTATAATTTACAAATGAAAAGATAGTCTTTAGTTGTTTTTTCCCTTCTATGCAGGCTTTACATCTTTTATTAATAAGTTGTATTTTGAGAGTTATTCAATGAATAATTATTTATACTTAATTAATCATTTATTTTCAATTAATTATTCACATTCAGGTTATTTTGACATGATCTTACAGGTAATTAAATTGCCATTTCGGACAAAGTTATTTTATTTCTAGTTGTAGATCATATATTAATGATGTACAACATCAGTGGTGTCAAGCACAAATGACTTAAGAGCCAGATGAAGAAGAGTCCTCTGAGCTAAGGACTAGACCAGTGGTAACAAAAAAGGCCAAAAAAGGCATTATAAAAATTAATTAAGCAGAAAATTAAATAAACTGAAATAAAATAAAGTAAATAACATTATTTTAAAAATGCACTTTTGCAGAAAAGACTAGTGCAGTGTACCTGACTCTGTTTTGTCTTATGATGGTTTACTGCTGAATAGATGAGTGCTTTTATCAGTTGCTCCTATTATAACAAGTGACTTGTTGCATGAAGCACTATAGCCTTGACCAAAAATACAGTCCTGTCTGAATACTGGTAGTGCACTACTGTGCCATCAGCATTTGCCTGCTGCACCCCTAATACCTTGTGCCAGTGGAAGCTGCCTACTTTGCACTTCCCTAGCTATACCTCTGGTTTATAATCTGAATATCTGATACCTATATGTTCTGCAATTTATGTCATATAAAAGGTTTCACAAACACACACACACACATACACACACACACACACACACACACACACATGAATACGAACACGAAAACATGAATTACATTTTCCACAAGATGTAGCTGCTGCATGCTTCACACAAATAAATGTCATATCTTTTTGTCTAGTGAATGTTTGCTCTTTTTATTAACCATATAAAAGAGATGAGTAAAATGTGATATGCTGCCAGTGTTATGACTTTACTATTCAGATTTTGTGGCCAGCAATACAGATGCTTTCATGCAATTCACCTCTGCTGAGCAGCTGCTCTCATATGTCATACCCCGGAACTCAAACAGGCCAGTAGCAGAAGCACTAAGAATATAAGAGCTTCTGCTATTGGTCTGTTTCAAACTCAAGGAAGTCTGCTTCTTGATTTCTCCACAGTGAAGACAATAATAGGGAAAAGCTAATGCAGATAATCTGAGACAAAAAGGCAAATGTTTGTCAGTGTAGTTTGGATTGCCAACCATGTTTTATATAGCTATATCCATATCTATCTATATATATATATATATCTAATAAAAACAAGGGTCTCGACAGAAAATGCAAAGTCCGTATACAATTTAATGAAGCGCTTTTCGTTGCCACTAGTACAGCAACTTCTTCAGATTACATAAAAACAAACTCTTTACAAATTTAAATAAGAAATCACATGACAAGTAGTCAGCTGATCGAATTCATCATTACAAGTCATGAATATTGAATAGTTAAATCAATCATCCCAATCTATTTACTGCTACACTAGTTGCAGCGGTTAAATCTACACATTTTCCCAGTCACCAACGTATAGACCCTCACATCCCCTCCTAAAAATATAACAATGAAATAATTTTTAAAAAAAGGTGTTTTCCATACAAAAAATACAATAAAATAATCCATTTTACACATAGAGGTTTAAAAACCATTACTACGTGAAATCACCTCAATGGACTTATACCATGAAAGTAAAAGTCGCGATCAAGGTCGCTCAAACGTATGTAACAGTCCAGTAACGTATCTTCAACAACAAGTACTTCAAGTGCTTGGCTTATAATTTAATACCTTTTTAGCTTTACCATTACTCTATAACATACTAGCCCTAATACAATTACTCAAATAACCGACTGTCTAAGTCAGTACTTGTAGGCATTGCCCATACCTGGTTCAGTCCTATACATGTCAAGTGTCTTATAAGTTATTGTTCTCTTCAAGAGCAGGAATCTTTCTCTCAGTTCTACCTAGCTAGGCTCCTAAGTTTTAGGAGGCAAGCGATGTTACATGACTCATTCAAGCCTGGAGTTGAAAAGGCATTGAGTCGAATTTGCCAAACTAGCTCACGTTTGTCCAATAACCAATTTGTTGGACCTCCCCTAGTGTTTGTGTTAACTTGGTCTATTACTTTATAACAAAAAGTATGGTTCTCATTGGCCATACTATGCCTTGCTAAGGGACTTTCCAACTTCTGTCTCATAATGGCATATGTGTGTTCTTAGACTCTATCGCGTAGTCTACGTTCCGTTTTTCCAACATAAAATGCTGGACACAACTTACACTTCACCAAGTAGACTACGAATTTAGAATTACAATGGCATTTACCTCTCAGCCTATATTTCCTTTTATTTAAACAAAAGGTTTCCCCTATCTCCATGTGTTTACACATTTTACAACACCCACACGTGGTCATTCCCACAGTTTTATTAAATGACAAATTCCTATTTCTTTCTACTAAACTTTTGAGATTAGCTCCTTTTCTGAATACTATGTTAGGAAACTGGGCATGGCCTTTAGCCAAAGTCCTATCGAGTGTAATAAATTCCCAGTTTTTATACAGAATAAAATGGATTGTCTCACTATTGTTGTTAAATGTAGTGATAAAGCTCATTCTAAAGTCTATGTTAGATCTAGTACTGTGTGGGTGTTTGAGAAAGGGGGAATCATTACCAGTTGGTTCTCTATTGTTAACACCACTGCTCATAGTGTCTGGTAAAAAACTTTTATTAAGTAATGGTTCTATCTGACCCATATTTCTTTTGTGAGTGACTTCCATAATTAAAGCTTGAATCAAATCCTCGGCATAACCACGTTGCTGGAACATGTTGCTTAGATTGATACATTCAGCACTAAAGTCCATGTCTAAAGAGACCATCCTAGCTGCCCTGATTACATACGTTTGAGCGACCTTGATCGCAAATTTTACTTTCATGGTATAAGTCCATTGAGGTGATTTTACGTAGTAACGTTTTTTAAACCTCTATGTGTAAAATGGATTATTTTATTGTATTTTTTGTATGGAAAACACCTTTTTTTAAAAATTATTTCATTTTTATATTTTTAGGATGGGATGTGAGGGTCTATACATTGATGACTGGGAAAATGTGTAGATTTAACCACTGCAACTAGTGTAGCAGTAAATAGATTGGGCTGATTGATTTAACTATTCAATATTCATGACTTGTAATGACGAATTGATCAGCTGACTACTTGTCATGTGATTTTTTATTTAAATTTGTAAAGAGTTTGCTTTTATGTAATCTGAAGAAGTTGCTATACTAGCGGCAACAAAAAGCGCTTCATTAAATTGTATACGGACATTGCATTTTCTGTCGAGACCCTTGTTTTTATTATTTATATATATATATATATATATATATATATATATATATATATATATATATATATATATATTGTCTACTTAAGTGGATCACATTTGGAGAACGGTCCAGGGGCAAGAATAATAGTGTTATTGGTCTACATCTACCTTGTGAGATGGGAGTTGAAAGCTACTACTCTAGATGTAATGATCCTACTTCATAAAGTATTGCATGGCATTCATCATGTGACAAGAATATAAATGATACACAAAGCACCATTGTTCCTAGTTCAAGTCTTCGAATGGTTTGTGAAGAGAACTAACAGATTTACTGGACATGCTTATCTGTCTTTTGTCTGTTAATGTAGAATATTAAGACTATGAGCTGTCAATGAGCTGCTTTCTGTAGCCTTGGGTTTGATTCCTTCATTGTACACTTACCATTGTGTAATTCTAAGCAGTTTATTTAACCAGTATGTGGCCTGGGTCAACTATGAAACTGGGCTAGAATCCTCAATGGAGCAGTAGCCTACATATCTAGTTAAAATCAATGAATATACACGCCCCATATTGATAGATATTACAGTTTGACTAAGACAGAAATAGTAGCATCTAATAAGTTGGAAGAAAACCGTGATAGTACAGTTTTGTTAAGATGACAAAGGTAGGGCAGTCATCATTTTGTATGTTTCTTATTGCTGTGTTAAAATTGCTACCAGATATACATGTATCTATATAAAGATTATAGATTCGCTGTCTGATAAAATGCTCTATAGTTTTATTATTATATACAAATGTTACCTCATCCTAATACATGAAAGCTTATCTGTATATATAGACAAAAACTCCATTGACCCTTACTTCAAAAGCATTCTAACATATTACCTATGAGCTCTATTAGACCTATAGTGACAAGAAAAAGCCTAAGCAACAGATCCAGTAAGTCTGCATTCTCAATATTTTCCAGAACTTCTTGGTTGGTGTTTCTTATTTCTCCTTCCCCACTCAACATTTTTTTTTCTTGTGGAAGAATGGAGAACAAGGACTGTTGCAGAGGACTGGCCATCCACATGTCAAAAAAGCTGTACCACCACATTCATTAAAAATCCAGAAAACTACTTTCCCATCCCCATCCAGACTGCCATTGGGGGACCATAGTTTATACAGCTCACTTTCTGTGCTACTCTACTCTGTGCATTCACAGACCACAACAAAAAATTATGTTTATTCAGGCTACACTACTCCTAGAAGACTTTATTCAGGCATGCAGTAATATGGTCACATATTCATTTTTTTTTACATCTTTGTTGGCAAATCTATTTTCTAAAGATCACTTCTTGCATCCCATGAGCTCAGTTTCCTTACCAAAAGTCAAGGTTACTGAGTAGTTTGATTCTTTGACATCTATTTTTATTGCATGAAAGCAGACTTCAAGGTTTCTGGATAACCAAAGTTGTAAGTAATGGCAGTCAGGGCACAGCAGTCAAAACCTCTTCCAATACTTAAATTCTAAAAAAAGGATACAGTCACACAAGTCTTGACATGTTAATCATGGGCTCATACTTAATACAAAAAATGCAAAAGTGTTACATTTGGAAAACCCAGCACCTCACCAATCATAATGCCCCCCTCAGGATGACAACAGTCATCATAGATCCAGGTCCTTTTGTTAATAGTGAGATTGCTTTGATTAAAGCAAGTAATTGCCTCCAAGTCAAAATCAACTTATGGCAACACCCCATAGGGTTTTTGTGGTATATTACAGAAGTAGATTTCCAGGCCTTACCCAGTTGTTCCCCAGCCAGGTTTTAAATCCAGGTCTCTCAGTTAATAATCCTGTGCCTTAACCTCTGTGCTATCAGGCCTGGACTTGCTTTGACTACCCTGTTTCAACTGTGCTTAAAATATAAATTTACTTGAAGCAAATCATCCTTCAAGTTGTTACCTCAATGGCCAAAAAAAAACATAGTTGCACTTTTTTTACACCCTTTATTTCACCTATCATTGAATATAATGTCGCATATAACATGTATCTTGTAAATATCTGGAACAATTCAAAACACTCTAGGACATTTGCTATAAATCATAGATATAGATAACTGGAGTATTCCTGCAGAATTACAAACTCTCTCTGTTCACTCCATTTCAATGTTAGCAACACCCAATTTATCCCCTGCTTTTGAAGTAGACTCCATTCACACATCACCGTAATTTTATACCTGACTTCAAAACCAGAATGGATGAGATAATATAAATTCACACATGGCGTGTAGGATTTTTCTGCTTATTAGGGGAAACAAATTGACTTTTGTCACTCTGTAATGTGGCAAAGCTTCTCAGTAGATACTTTTGCTGTAAGCTTCACACTTACCTCTGAGCATACAAACCTATGCCTCAGACTATGCTCAGTTGTTACTAACTCATGCTGCACTTACCTCTGAGCATACAAACCTATGCCTCAGACTATGCTCAGTTGTTACTAACTCATGCTGCACTTACCTGTGAGCATACAAACCTATGCCTCAGACTATGCTTAGTTGTTACTAACTCATGCTGCACTTACCTCTGAGCATACAAACCTATGCCTCAGACTATGCTCAGTTGTTACTAACTCATGCTGCACTTACCTCTGAGCATACAAACCTATGCCTCAGACTATGCTCAGTTGTTACTAACTCATGCTGCACTTACCTGTGAGCATACAAACCTATGCCTCAGACTATGCTTAGTTGTTACTAACTCATGCTGCACTTACCTCTGAGCATACAAACCTATGCCTCAGACTATGCTCAGTTGTTACTAACTCATGCTGCACTTACCTCTGAGCATACAAACCTATGCCATAGACTATGCTCAGTTGTTACTAACTCATGCTGCTTTCTCTATCCAATTCCACTACCTTTATTTACTAGGACACTCTTCACTCATGAATCACCACCATATTCTGTGATACTCTTTGCTACATTTTGATCTGCTCTCTGTGATCCCAACTGGTAGTGTTTCCTGGTTTAAAGCCATGGCTGCCAACTGCTACAGGTGCACTTCATGTCACAGACATGTCTGCATCTATCCTGACTTATTAGACACATAAAGCTGTCTTTTAAACTCCTTTAACACTTAGCATGTTCTCTAACATATCGGTACCAACTTCAGGTGGAAGGTTGGCATGGTGGTTAAGGTGTTCACCTCTAAAATAAGCATCTGAGAAAGCCATCCACTAAGTTGTTCCTTGAATTCTCAAAGAGTAGTATTTTGTCTTCTTAACATGTTATTCTACTAGCATTTTTTCTAGACCTGTGTTTGCAGTCATATGACCAAGCTCTTCAGATTGCTGCATGGCTGTCATACTAGGCAGCTATTAAGGGGTCTTATGATAAATGCTGTAATTTCCTAACTACCATAGTAAGCACTCCAAGTTTAAATCTGCAATAGGAACAGTGTTACAATGTTGCTTGTCTCAGTGATATAGCCCCTCAGCCATCCCTATGCCTATTTGTGAGAGGGTGGTCTTAAATAGGTCTTCAGTAGCAATGCATTATCTGGATATGCATCTTCAAGATACATCCTTCAACTTTCCTACAGGGAGCAATGAACAGGCAAAGCCTGGTCACTCCTTCCTCTCTATGCCCACCTTCTCTTTCAGATGGGCTTCTGGTTTAAATCCAGGTTATCTGGTTGTACTCAGAGCTGCTGTGTCTCTATGCCATTCAGCTTGCTTGGCTTAACTACTCATTTTGACTTACATACCTTTTTAACTGTTTCATAAGATCCATACTCATCTATCCATACTGGATGTAAATTAGATCATTGTTTCCTTGTTTCATAGCTTCATACTAAGCTAATAACCACAAAAGCCTTTTTAGGTTTAGCCAAGCACCCCAGGTGCAGATCAATCCCTGTACCTTTTGTTTGTGAGGTAAACAGCTTAACCATTATACCAATCCGAAGCATTACTTCATCAACTCCTTAAGAAAGAGTTCTGTGGCTTTAATCAGTTCAATAATAATGAATTAGGCCACTGACTAGTTCACTATATTGTGAAGTTTAACATTTATCCTATTATCCTTTGGCTACAACTCCTGCATTCCATGCCTTAGTCTCAGAAACACTGACTTTTTGTAGACTATCTTTCAGATGACAAAATCCTGATGATGTTGACAAAATGTCTCTTTAAGGCCTACCAGATCCTAGTAATACTTACCAACATGACAAATATTTGGTCTGTTATTGCCTTCACCTCTTATCCTTTCTCTGTTTTTCTCCTGCTTTATTCTCAGATTTTTGTCATTGTTTACTAATGCTATTTTTATCAGTCTTGTACTTTAAAGTCATCCAAAAAAAAAAAAAAAAACTGCAGACTCTCTGGTTGGACTCATATCTTACTCCATCTTTCTTGTATGTGATGTGTCCATCCTTGAAATCAAAAATGTGTAGCTCACATTTACAGAGAAAAAGAAATGACAGTGACTCTGTTTGCACCAAGAGCTTAAACACAGTGCAAAAAAATGAATGTGAGCAGTCCAATCATGTAACTTAAATAAACTATGACATAAAAGGCTAGAGGAAATGAGGGTGTCCAGCAAAGAGATGGATGGATCATGTAAGAGACCAGTGACAGTCAGGCAAGATTTTTGAAAAATGTAGGAGAGTGCCACTGAATTGAGAGAGATGGTGAAAGTTGATGCGACACCCCAACCCCATGTAAAGAAATGGGAAAAAGGGGGATTGTTGTTGACGATGATGTTAACAATTACATGAAAATGCAAGAAATAATCAGTGTAAGCAAGTCTGTGTTATAATTACCATCTAGCTTTTAAGATTTTTGGTAAACCAGAGAGGAAAAAACATATATTTCATCTTAATATACTTCTTAAAGAATAAAATAAGACAGCTGTAATTTTGTAAGTGACTTACACTGCATTCTTATAAAATATGATATTACTAGATTGCTATTATACAGTATACTCATTTTGTCCATTCGAAGATCTCTTAAAATAAATAAATACATACATGCACACATACATAAATAAATATAAAAGCCCAACATGAGTATGGTGGAGGAAACAACTTGACACCAGGAATTAATCTTTGAAGTGCCACAATGGCATCAATGGTACCATGGGGATTGGAAGGTGGGGAAATTCACCTGATGCAAGAAATGGATCTTTAAAGTGCCCTAATGACATTGACATCATATCATGGATTGGAGTGGGTTGGGGCAGAATCAATTTGACACCAGAGATGAGTCTTTAAAGTGCCGTACCAGCACCTATGGCGGTCCATGGATCAGAGGATTGTGGGTTACACAAGACCACCAGGAATGATTCTCTAAATTGCAGTAGAGACATCAATGGAAGAACATGAATCATAGGGTTGGGGGATACACTAGACTACCAGGTCCTAACACATAGGTGCCATAATGGCACTCAAACTATTTTGGGGGTTTGGAAACCACTGGAAGGAAGATAGGGTGAGGACAGATAAAGAGACTGTGGTGTGTGGATGTGTGTGTGCGTGTGTGTGTGTGTGTGTGTGTGTGTGTGTGTGTGTGTGTGTGTGTGTGTGTGTGTGTGTGAGAGAGAGAGACTGTGTGATTGGGGGGATGCCACTACCTACATGAGTAGCAGGATACTACCATGAAGTGCAGGTAACTGCGGTAGTAAATGCAATTCAAGAAGCCTGCAAATTACCTGATAATGAAGTCTTACCTCGTTGCGGCTAACATATTTCTGAAAAGAAAATAGGCACATCATGACTGAAGGAACTTTGTACAGCTTGTGCTAGGCCCTTTAATGAATTCCTAAGTTACACTCTGTAAATGTGATTCAGATGTATGCATTTAGGAAGTCAAAGTTGGTGGTTCCTTGGATTCATTCTCAGTTGCAGCTGTGGTTCCTTGTTCAGTAGTACACATATCATATGTTAAGTGAGAAAGAGCTCAGAAGATGAACTTGAAATGAGAGTGAGGTGCTTATAACAACCAACCATTAATACATATTTGGAGAATTTGTATGTGAAGTCTCATTGTTAAAGCTAACAATCCCATAGTCTGAAGATAACCCTTACAGGGGTTCACTGTAAGGTCTTAAAGCAGCTTACTAATCAAACCCTCGAAAAAAACAGAGCCATTAGAAGCCAGCAAATAGCAAAGTTACCTGCTTCCTGGGATTTATTTACTTTTTATGCCATTTTTTGTTTAAAATTAGGTATTTCTCTTCAGGTTATGCCACTTATTGATGGAACAATTGCAATACCGAGATTAGTTTGTCGCCAGTATCTCTGAAGTTTTTGATGATGTCCATCTCCTTCTGAACAGACACATACAAATCCACACACCCACATATATGTAAAGAAAAAAGCACACACAAACACACACATGCCAGCAAGCAGACATAGACATATTCACACAGACACACACACACATACACACACACACACACACACACACACACACACACACACACACATGTAAACAAAAGGGCAAACACGCTCACACAGGCATGCACACATAAAGAAACACACACAATTACACATGCACATACAGACATATTCATACACACACAAACACACACACACACACACACACACACACACACACACACACACACACACACACACAGACACACACAGACACACACAAAGAGACACATTTGCAACTACACAAACACACAGACGTGCACAAGCACAAATAGGCATATTCACACACTTATACACATACACATACACACACACACCATTCTTCACAGTGATCCACACTAACCTATATGCAACTGCACCTGCTAGTCACCACTTGGTGCGTCAGACCTGGGCCAAACATTGTACACAGTGTTCATATTACTTCTATGTCTGTGTGTCTTTTTGTGTTTTATATACTATTCTAAATAAGTACTGGCTATCTCAGCATACTGTATGAAGTACTATAGAAAACAATGAGATTTGTCAGTTGGTGGTGATAATTATCACATTACAATTACTAGTCTGCATATTTGTCATGCATTTTATTTGCTATAAAATTTTAGCAAATATTTCAAAACTACAACACTCCAAGAAAAACAAATTCTTCCCACATCTGCATTATAAATATGACTTGTCCAAACTGATGGATGTACATGTTCAACCAAACAAGGAAATAAATTGACGGTTGTATTTGTATTCATCTGTCATCATGCTTCTTGTTTTTCTTGTTCAGTTTCATCTCAATACCATATTTGAACTAAACTATCAAAAACACTTCTATATATGCATATTCTCCTATAAAAGAAAATGTTAAGATGCATTCCTGAGAACGAGCAATCGTTCAGTGTAATGACTGCAGTGATCAAACGTGGCTCTACAGACTTTTGCAGTACATACTCTAATGTGCTATAACATTTTGGCCAATGGGGAATTTGTTAATGATGTGCAATACTGAGAAGGAAAAAGGTGTTGAAATGGATATTACTTCACACACAGGTGATCTGATCTAAGGTAAAGTTCAGATGCATGCCAGGGCTTATAAAATTTGAGATATGAGTGGCAGTGTCATTATCTTCATAAAGATCAAAAATAAGGTCGCAGATAAGATGAAAGCAGGGATGCATACACCCATCTGAATCATTCTGCATGGTGGAAATGCATTAAACATGAAAAGCTGTCACAATCTACTGATCTGTTAATGCAGTACCTAAGATCTCAGCAAAAATGAAAATGTAAGTGATGTGAAACAAATAAGACATCAGCATTAACGTCTGCAATAGTTTCTTGGATTCTCTTGTCACATATTCTATTTGTAACAGCACTGATTTTTTTTTATGAAGCTTTTGACATATATGCAGTTTATTGCATATTCTTTTATATTATTATGTGTCTTCTCAACTGTAAAATGTATTTCCCCCTTTTCCAAGTATTATCCAGATATTTTATCTTCAAGTAATGTAGCACCCATAATGCTGCTTGGTTATTATTCACCAGTACAATTACTGGAAGTATTGTAGCATATTGTATTCTCTGTGTATTATACCATGACAGTTCTTCAGTGAATAGCCCACAGTTATATCTGTTTGAAATCGATGCATGTATTTCTAGCGACCATACTCATAGAAAATGAACATATACAATCCACTCCAATTTTACAGAAACTATGTAGTAGCAGGCTTTATGCAGATCTGCCTATCAACTAAAAATTTAAATCGGTGTTGATTTGTACAAAGTTACACAAAAACTGTTGGACACAAGTCAGAAACATAACACGTAAAAACAGAAATTAAATGCAAACACATGAACAATGCTCTGGTTTCTTTGATGCCTAAAGAAAGACATTATTTACTTGGATAGTACAGAAGTCTGACTGTGGTGCAGTAAGGAAGAGAAACATCTGGGATAGTTGGCAGATGAACTAGGTGAAAACAAAATCTCAACTCTTCTGTTAAACTAGCTTAACTCCAGGTTATGGGAGGTTAGATACAACAGCATTATTACCATATAGATATCCCTTCAGTGGACTGTAATTCTGTACAGTACCTTTTACACTGGGATAATATTCACACATTGATATGTATGTGACGTTCCCACACTGGGCCAGTAATCAAGGAGCCTAAATCCTCATCACTGACACTGAAGAGGGAAGTTCACTTGGAATACAAATGAATACACTCAGTAATTCCAGATGTAGACCTCTCTACATCAAACACAATGTCCCTTAAGAGCACACAGGGAACACAGACAGCCCAGGGTCTGGATGTCTCTATCTGTCTCCCTCCAGCTCCCTAATAAGACTCTCCACTGGTACAGCTGTAGGGTTAGGTCCTCAGCTGAGTGTCCAAGCCAAGTCCTCCAACACCCTCTCTGTGAAATCAGTACTTTGTGTCCCTTTCCCAAGTACCTGATGCACACTCTTTGGAGATTTAATTTTCACACACACACACACACACACACACACACACACACACACACACACACACACACACTCTCACACACACACACACACACACACACACACACACACACACACACACACACACACACACACACACACACACATACACACACACCTGGGAAAGGCTTGCACAAATTACCCACTCTATCAACTTTGCCCAGACTATAAGGTAGTTTCACTGCCATTAGTCAGTTACTATAAGGCTCTTAAAAGGGTACCCAATTATACTGAGTAAAGTTAATATTAATACAAATGGTAATGTTGACCAAACAGCCAGGCTTTTAGGGGTAGCCAGAGTTATCACCAAATAAATATGTACAAATATTTTTAAAACTTAAATATTTTCTAAAAAGGACCAGCCATAATGAAAAGTTTAAATATTTATTTAATAATAAATAATAAACGAACATGAAAATGCTAAACATCTATTTACAATAAATACCAGTGTTTCAGTTACAGAAAATATTAAAAATAACAGTGATGGAAAGTTTCACACTGTTATAGAAAAAGTAGTATTTAGGTTCATAGCTATGTACTAGGCTATTAGCCCTAGGCCTATATAAGCCTAGCCAAAAAGGTACCCTGGCTTTCGCCACCCAAGAAAATTATTTTCCTGTGCCCCTGTCGAGCAGAGCCAGAGAAGTGATCCCAGGGGTGAATTTCCTATTTCCCATCCAATCATCAAGATTTTTCTTGAGTAGTGCTAATGAGGAGCTCTGTTTGACATGGATAGGTAGTCTGTTCCAGAGGATGGGAAGTCTCTGGGACAGGAATCTATCCCTCCAGCATGTTCTATTTATTGTGGTGACAAGGTTTATGTCCCTAGAGCATGTAGCTCAGAGGGATTGGGATTTCATTAAGTGGAGCATGTCCAACAGCTCTAGGTTTGGCATAACTTTGTATGTTAGGCAGAGAGCGCCTCTGAGTAGGCGAAATGTGACGGAGTAAAGCTGGAGTTTTTTGAGACGGTCTGCGCAGGGCATCTGTTTGAGGCCAGTAGTCCTCTTTGTGAGGTATTTCTGTGGCCTTTCCAGTTGTTGTAGATGTCTTGTGAGGTACAAGCCAAAATGGGCATTGTACTCTATAATGGGTCTAATGAGTGATGAGTAGAGGGTAACAATGACCTCTTTTTTTCTGGATGAGAAACCTGTTTTGTGATGAGGTAAGCCACGTAGAAGGATTTCCTGACCACTGTGGTGATGTATCAAAGGAGAGATTACTGTCCACCTGTGTCCCAAGGTCTCTTATCACACTTTCGGCGTTAAGCAGACTACCACTTATGTGGTAGTTCATGGATACAGAGTTTTTACCAAAGGGGATGACAATACACTTTTTGGCATTGAGCTTCAGGCCATGGCTTTGACACCAAGAGTCTGTCTCAATGAGGCCCTTTTGTAGTATGTCGACATCGTTAGGAGTTTCGATTATGGCTCCTAGTTTGCAGTCATCTGCAAACTTTGTTAGCCAAAGATCGTCTGTGTTAGCCTGTACTTCAGAGAAGTAGATACCAAACAGGAGAGGACCCAGGGCTGAACCCTGTGGTACTCCACTTGTCACTGGTCTGAAGTCGGATTTGGAGTCTGTTACATTAACAGTGTGGGTTCTGTTCATGAGCCAGTTGGCAACCCATCTTGTGACATAGGGATTTATACCTAGTTTAGTAAGCTTATCTATAATTCCAGAGTGGGGGATGGTGTTGAATGCCTTGGCGAGATTTAGATAAGCTGTGTGAACCACCTTACCCTCATCTATGGCTTTGGTGACTGCTTCAAAGAAGTCAATAAGGTTTAGGAGACATGATCTGCCTTTTACAAACCCGAACTGGGTAGGGTCCAGAGTTTGGAAATTACCAATATCTTTGTTTATGAGTTCCATGATGATACGTTCCATGGCCTTGCAGACCAGGCTCGTCAGGCTAATGGGGTGGTAGTTCCCGGGGTCCGTCATGGATCCCCCTTTGTAGAGTGGGGTAACTGTCGTGGTGCACCATTCAGTGGGCAAAAAGCCTGAGGTGAGGCTATGATTGAACATGGTACTTAGGTATGGTGCCAGTTCATTCTGTAGTTCATGTAGAATGCAGCCTGGGATATTGTCAGGTCCCATGGATGCTGTGTTCTTGGCTTTGGAAAGTGTGTTTTGTACCTGTGCAGCCATGATTACAGGAACTTTGCATTCTTCCAGTATAGAGATGGGCCCTCTAGGGGGTGAGAGGGGGGTAAAGTTAGCACTGAACCTATCTGCCAGGATGCTGATAATATCAGTTGGTTCTGTATATTTAGTGCCATTGTGCTGTAATTCAGAGCAGATCTGAGTGTTGCCATTGAGATTCTTGACATAGCTATAGAATGCTTTGTGGCTGTCTTTAGAGTCAGTGGCAATTTTGTTTTCGTAACTAGCTTTGGAGGATTTTATGAGGGATCTCAGCTTCTTACTGAGGTTGACCAGGGAGTTCCTCCAGTCATGGGATTTTACTCTGTTTTGCAACAGTTTCTCTTTTCTTTTGTAGAGTTTGTTTATGGCAGAGGACCACCAGACTGGCTTCCTTTTTTTGGAGGATAGCATCTTGGTTCTATTAGGGATAGCATGATCCATGCACTCATTTAAGTGCTTATAAAGTGCATGAATAGCTAGTCTTTCTATCTATTCCTGATTGACTAAAAGAATTACTGTTCCTACTTACTGAATACAGCAAGGCAAGATAATGTAGATGAGTGGTCCTTGTTGTCAGATCCAAGATACAATACAGCATGCAGAGAGCAAACTCCTACTAATATCTAAATATTTTATGGCTTACAGAATGACATCAAACACATCTGGTCATCTAACTCTGTTTGCCATGCTGTCATCAACACTAGAAGCTGACAGGATTTTAGCAGCTATGTGTTACCATGCACACAGATAGAGGTTTGCTCAAATCTCCTGGAAGTCATAAAACCATAAAAACCATTCCACTCTTCCAACAGGAGCTATAACCTATTCTCTAGCATGGGCATTGCATCTCTGGCTCCATTCAAAACTGTAGAATAACATATTAATGGCTTAACCCATAAATTAATTTAATTTAGTTTGCTACAGCTGAATCACAATTAACCTCTGCTCTGCCAGTATTCTCTGTTGAAAAATATACATTTCATTCAGTTGTAATAATGCACATATATTCTTTTTTTCCAGCAGGCCACACTGTTGATACATTTTAACACATGCAACTTTACAAATACATTTTTAAACACAAGCATCTCTACAAATCGGTTTGATATACAATTGACATATAATTCTTTACAAAATTCCAGCTAGCTGTGCTGGCATATGTTACAAATCCACTGCCTTATTTCTCCTGGCATGGCTGGCAGTACCTCCTATCATCACAATGTACATAGCTGTTTTACTTTGCATTAGATGACACTATTAGAGATTTACTCTCTGTATAACCAAAAAAAAAAAAAACTTTATAGAAATACATATAAAATCATACAACTCCATAAGAGTCTTTTGCCATGGAAACCTTTGCTGGATTTGTGAACTACTCTTAGGATGAAAAAAAATAATTTAGCCATTAAGTATTAGCTGGGAATCCAGGAGCTCTTGCCTTGACTGAAATTCTACCACAATAGCCCTGAAAGATACCTAACAGTTTAAAGAACTCTAGAGAAGAAATTGCTCTGTCTACGCCACAGTCTTGCTTGGATTCAGCCACAACTTCTTTGAAAAAGGGTTAAAAATGACATTGCACATCGAACATCATAGAGTCTTGAATACTTGTGGAAATAACACAAAGCCAACTATAAGAAAGCCATTTGAATGCAGAACTAAAACCATATTAATGAGACTAAAACAGCAGTCTTTTCTGTAATCTTGTAACCTATAAATGTCAGGAAACAGTCTTAAACTTGGTCAGCAGCAATGACACACTGACTACTTTACATCCAATGGGCAATTTTGAGAAATCTCAAGTTTGTGGAGCATAATATGTCATAAAGTATTACAAGAGCTTTGTCTCAGTGCTCAGAAGGAAAGGCTACCTTTTTCTTATCCTTATGTTTTTGTCTCCATGACAAGGCTAGCTACCCAGCAGTGTGAACTTTGACTCTATATTATTGCCACTGTTGAGGTGACAGCCCAACCCCATGTGCAAAAATGTGAAAAAAGGGTATTATGGATGGACGTGCATGGATGGATGAATGGATGATTTTTCTCCCCATGCCTGCTGAATCTCAAACCTCCTCCATTTGGACCCTGGCCTAGTCATTCCCTAGGGGAAGGATCACCCTCACTTCAACTAGGTTGAGACTTATCTGGGGTGCTGTAGTCATGATGGTTGCCTGAGTCTTCACTGGAATCGTGGAAAATGTGGACATTTTTATTTTTGATGTCTTTTGCCTAATCCCCCTCTCCTCTGGGTGGAGAGACACAAGACCTGCATCACCAAGGAATCCATAATGCCATCGCCTATGAAAGTGTCCACTCCCATGGACTTCCTCACCAAAGGCTACTATCTAGTGATAACCTGGTGGATCGCATGTGTACTCCAAGATTACAGACCCTACTCCTTCAACCAGATGACTGCTATAGCCTGTGACTGGCTCTACCCTCCACCTAGGAAATGTAAACTTATCCTCCATGCAGCTTCATTGGGCATGCAAGCTTCCAATGAAACTCATGCCACCTATGCCACAGTCAGGGTTTTATCCATCTATGCTACTGGGCTGGCAAAAGGACTACCTTTTTCTTTAAGCAAAATATACTGCACAGACATTTAGCAGCTTAGAAAAAGTGAACATTATCAGTTTTTAGTGCTAAGACCTTTTTTGGCAAGTACCAAGGATAATGCCACAATATGAACAGACGATAAATGAAATTAATAATTGGCTTAGTTTCTGGTGTCATTCTAAGGGGGTGTGATATTTTCCATTGTGGAAGAAGATGGTCAATAGACCATGCAGCTTTGCCAAGGATGGTCTGCATCTCTCCCCTCTAGGCTTTTGAATATTAGCTAAAACATTGTCCGTCCTGATAGAGACTTTTATAGGCAATGCCACACTAAAAGTACTTTTAACATAGCAAATCAAAATCAAGAAAATCTAAAGGTGTTACTGATCAATGCTAGGAGTCTAAACAAAACCTCCACTGCCTACAAGTTATCTTCACCCTAGAGAATGCTGACATCTGTGTAGTCATGGAGACATGGTTTAAAGCAGCGGAGAGCACACCAGCAATGCAAGACTATAATACTTTCCACACATTTAGATCAGCTACTACACAGACAGAGACTAAAGCTGGAAGTGTCTTGATTTATATCAAAATAAGTATACCTCAAAGCTGGTTAAACAGGGCAATGCACATGAGCTTCTCAAAGTTCAAATCACCATAGGCAAAATCCCATACCACTTCCTTGCAAGTTATAGGCTCCTCTCTATGACCCCTATATTTAAACTTAATAGAAATACTCATCATCCAACCCAATACCATATTCATGGACAATTTTAATTACCCCACTGTTAACTGTGAGTCATGTACAACACCAAAAGTACAGGCACAGAGATTCCTGGATTTTGTAAACACAAACTCCTTTGACCAGATTGTCAATCCACCAACTAGGGGTGCAAACATATCAGATCTAGTCCTCACTAACATGGAAAAGTGCTGCAAACCCCCCTAGTGTAATGTCTTCTCTGGTAAGGTCAGACCACAAAATGGTGTCCTTTGAAGGAAAAATAAAACGTGGAACCCAACTAACAGTGGAATATTCAGGAACTACTCTAAGGCTAACTTGCTACTATTAAGTGATAATCTGGCAAAGTTTCAAGCCCCCATAAACCCTGCGAATACTGCTGCCTATGGGGAACTGTTCACAGACACCTTATACAAGCATGTTAATAGCTGCACAGTGGCAGCAGTACTCGCTAGGAAGAAGTACAGAACTAATTCAAAAATGGAATTCACCCTGGCAGAATCACAGCATCAGTAGGCTCTATAACAGAAGGAAGAAACTCATGGCAAAAATTAGGAGGTGCAGCACCCACCAGGATAAAAGCACTCTCATTAAACTAAACAAACGACACAGAGGACAAATAAAGTCTATCAAAGCCAAAGTTTGGTTAAATGTGGCCTCCCAGGCCAAGAACAACCACAAGGCATTATTTAGCTATATCTGCAACCTGAAAGGTGAAGAAATGCATATTAATATCCTTCAGGAAGTCATCCACCTCTGGTAACTATCATATTGACAACACACTCCTAAGAGTTGACTCAGTATTCAGGGTCTTGGTGACACACAAAAACAGCAACTTAGCCATTGACCATTACGTGTCTAGAGGAGTGAGGAAGTTATTCTGTGTTATGCAACTTATAAACAAAGGTATGGCATCTAGGTACAAGGAAATATATATTGTTCCACTGTATTCAGCATTCATCAGAAAACAACTGGAGCATTCACAAAGGCTCCTCACTAAAAGAATACAGGGAGTAAGTAAAAAGTCATATGCAGACCAACTCAAGGCCCTATCTCTGTATCTGTCTCCTACAGACTGTTGAGGAGAGATCTAAATCTGGCATATAAGACATTGCCAGACCTCACCCTGTTGGACCGCCTGCATATACACAAAACAAACAGCACCAGAATTGCCTATTCTAAAAACTTAAACTTTGCCTGTGATATGAATAGGACCTGCTGGAGAGACAAGTATGTATACCACAGACTAACCCTACTCTGGAACAGGATCCCCATCCCTGGTTTGGCACCTATGTCTCTAATGGACACAGGCAGCCTGTACATGGTTCGTCATCCAGGCCCCTGCTTTTAAATGTTTCATCTACCAAGCCCCTGCTTACACTTATCAAGGGTATAAGAACTTGTCAGAGATTTGGGATGCATGGCTAGGCTTAAACAGGCCCTTGTGGTTGTTAGCCTAGTAAATACCCATGAACCTATGAACTTATAAGATATTAGGCTCATTTATATGTGATCTTGGACCAGTAAAGTTAATAATAATATATCACCTTGCCTCACCCAGAGCTAAATGTCTCCACAGACAATTCATTCTACTTAATTTCCTTTCTGTGCTTCATTGGTGCTGAATCACAACAGTAAGCATAACAGTAAAAACTAAGTGGGTAAACAGGAACAGTTGCTGACTGAACCCCATCATCAGTGACAGTTTTAATCAGAATGCCCTAATCCATCTAGATCAGATACACTGCAAGCCAATTTAAACTGTGATATAACAATCAGACCACTGGGATTACTAGCTTAAAATAGATGTATTGCAACATAATAACAGTACTATTCATGGATGATGGGGGCAAATAGATTTTCATCAACCTGGCTGACTACGCTAAAAATTCTGCAGTCTCTGCATCTAATTGAAATGTAAGCCAACCAAACAATCCTTTTCTGTAGGAAACAGTATATCCATCTATCTATATAAAACATAGAATGATACAGGACTATTATTGTGCAGGATTGCAGCATAGTGGGGATCAGGGTATTGCTTCTTTCTCCAATGTGGTGCAGTCTCAGATTTGGCAACATAACAGGTGTTATGTGTGTTTGTTTTTGTCTTTTTTTTTTTTGGCTTTGTTTCCAATGATATGTTCTCTGAACTTTTTACACTCAGTATTGTGTACCCCTTCCTCTTTCATGCACAATTGGTACCCTTTTTGTACAGGAAGCAGACACTTATCAACATAAGCAAAATCATCCAAGATTAGCCACCTGTGTGGCTGAGATACTGAGCACATGATTAAATGCTCTGATTCTTACAGCTCTATGATCTTTGCCTCTCTCTTGTCTGATGGTAAATGAGTTAAGACTCAGAACTCTTCTATACACATGGCATATTTATAATTCCTGGTTATTATCTCTCAGACAGAATTAATACTACTTGCTGACCTGGGTTGGCTGCATTCACTTTCCCTAAGGTATTTCCTTAAGCAATAAGTCATCACAAAATTTGCTTGCATGGTAGCTCTAAAAACTGATATTAATCTATTAACCAGATGCTATCATTAAGAGCTACCAGGTCCATTATTTGTATCATGTCAGCTTTAATAGCTGACTTGATCAGATGCAACACCACAGAGTGAGTACAGTGGGTTCAGGCAGTTTTCAATCCCTAATCTGTGATTAAAAAATAGGACAAGTTGATAAATACAGAAGAAAGAATGTTCCTCCAGCCTGCAACTATTTTTTCTCATGCTGCTTGGAATATCTAACCATCTGAATGATCCATAAATGATTAGACTAACTACACTAATGAACCACAAACCCATTTTAAGCCCTTCTGATACTAAAATACCTAGACTGCTTGCAAATGTCCATTGTTAAAAAGGGAGAAAACTTAAGATATATCCCTGTGGGGTGGGGGAAGAGTAGTTCAACACAGGAAGGTCTGAAGCCAGCAACAAAATTCTATCTGTCAAAAAGAAACAAGTTATGTCCTGGTCTTCCACAAAAATGGGCAAAAGCATGATTAAATAAAGCAATACAAAATGTTAAATGTTTTAACACCTATACAGTTTAAGTTAATTAACCCGTTTATCCCAGTCTTCTGCAAAAAAAAAATGATTAAATAAATAAAGTAATATAAAATCTTAAATTCTCTCATACAGATGAAGTTTAAGTCATATCTCATTACTAAACTAGCCTGAACTATGAATAGGGGATGGCATGATGGCAAAAGTGCTACTGTTAGTACATCATTTCTATGGAATTAAATGCTTTTACATTCTTTTAATAAAACTAATTTTAAAGCAAGGAAAGGAAAAGAATAATAAAAATTGTCTTCTGCACTGTGGGGGCCTTTGCCCATCCATCCCTAAATTTTGATTATTAAAAATGACAGCACCTTGGCATAGAGTAATAAAGTCCTGAGTATGATGCAGGTGACATGGGATTACTTATCAGTCCAGGCTTCTGAGGCACTGTCAGGGAGAATGGTTGTACCTGTCCCTAGGAGGGGATGACAGAGAGGCACATATACAGGAGCACACAACTCATATTTTCCTGCAAAGGCCCAAAAAAAAAAACAATATAAAGTTCTTCCCAAGGGTTGGTATGGGGGGGGGTGGCTTTCCAATGTCGGTCCCTTGCAGAAATGGTAAGTAATTGGACTTGTTCTGTCCATTGCATGCTCCAATCATGGGATGTTAACTAGGCACACATGGGGAATAGGGCTTAAAGTAGATACATCTCCTGGCAGTAATGTGATACAGCAGCAGGATGCCTCGATCTCCTTACCAGCTCTGAGTATGTGACAGAGTGAGGTCAGGGTGGACAGGTGTGCATAACAGAGCCAGTGAATGAGACAGTAATGGGTTTGGGTGAGACACCTGTAATTCCTTGCATTCTATATTTATATATTTCATTCCTCTGCACACAAGGAGGCATCTGTAGAGTTTTTACTCAGCAGTGTGGCTCTAATTACTGTATGTGTGTGTGTGTGTGTGTGTGTGTGTGTGTGTGTGTGTGTGTGTGTGTGTGTGTGTGTGTGTGTGTGTGTGTGTGTGTGTGTGTGTGTGTGTGTGTATGTGTGTGTGTGTGCTTGTATGTAGACATTAAATACTTGTATAAATTACATTTTGGATGTAACATAATTCCTCCAACAGCCATTACATTTACTACAGCAAGTTTGGAACATTAGGTGGAAGAACTATTTCACATCAGGAATATAAAAAAGTATATAAATAGTAATTAAAAAAATACAAAACAATTTAACAGTTAGCCCATTCCTTAGACATAATACTGTCCTCCAGGATGTGTATTATTGTGTAAACAACACCCTTCCAGGGGTGTACAGGTCCTCCACTTGTGGTGTCAGGCCTCAGAACATCCCTGGGCATGTGTTATTTACACAATAGCACACATCCTCTTGGGCATTACTGCTTACTTGCTTAATTCACCTAACTTCCTTTCTACCAGGTAAAAACCTTTTTGTATTTCTACTTAAATATTACTCACCATCCTGTTCTACTTTCTACAAAATGGCCTTGTACTTTTATGATCCTCCTACAGTTTTTCATTATATCTTCTTCTTCTTCTTTCGGCTTTTTCAGGTTAGGGGTCACCACAGTGGATCATCTGTCCGCTCATGATTGGCAGTGGAGTTTTACGGTGTCGAGTTGCCAGCCCAGCACCCAACCTTCCACAGAAGGGAATAAGAGCACAAACGAAACCAAAAACCCAGAAAAACGAATATGTAGAAAAACACAGACTGGCTGAAAAATAAAGTAGTTTTACTTCAAAATGAATAAAATAACCATAAAATGCGAACATCAGAATCAAGTAACATCCAAATCAAGTAAGCGCTTTCGTTTGATGGTTGCCAAACTTTTCCAAGCAAGTAAAAACATCACTTCCTGTTAACTAAATACACTAGTTTGGTGATGTAATACATACTTTGCAATTAATTCATTAAAGAAACAATGTAGCCTAAAAAAATGTAACAAAAATGTTACAGCCTATGGATCAGCTAATAACATCTGATAATCATGTAATACACATTAGCTGCTTTCTACCATAAGCCCAACCTTTAAAATCATTTGTAAATACTCAACATTAACCTTATAAACACATATTGTTCTTATGTACTCAGTAAAACATAATGAAATGTTTAAAAATAAACTATACTAAAAATACTGAGTTTGTATTAAGAACATTGCATTTATATGCATGAAAAACGCTTAAACTTCTTTCACAAAGCACTAATATTACATTCATAAAAACCTGCTACAACAGATGCTGGAACAAACTTTATTGCATGTATTTCTTAGTCAACCTTTTGTCAGCATGTGAATAACGTCAATTTTATTTCTATCATACCGCATACGATGGCAAACTGTGCAAACTTTCAACATGCTCATTCCTATTAATTAAGATTCCAAAAATTTTTTTTTTTTTTTTATGTATGAATGATAAAAAAACCTAAGAATAGACTTGTAAAAACTTATGTTTTACTGAGTACAAAAAAACAATTTGTGTTTATAAGGTTCATTTTGAGTATTTACGAATGATTTTGAAGGTTGGGCTTACGGTAGAAAGCAGCTAATGTGTATTACATGATTATCAGATGTTATTAGCTGATCCATAGGATGTAACGTTTTTTGTTACATTTTTTTAGGCTACATTGTTTCTTTAATGAATTAATTGCAAAGTATGTATTACATCACCAAACTAGTGTATTTAGTTAACAGGAAGTTATGTTTTTACTTGTTTGAAAAAGTTTGGCAACCGCCAAATGAAAGTGCTTACTTGATTTGGATGTTACTTGATTTTGATGTTCGCATTTTATTGTTATTTTATTCATTTTGAAGTAAAACTACTTTATATTTCAGCCAGTCTGTGTTTTTCTACATATTCGTTTTTCTGGGTTTTTGGTTGCGTTTGTGCTCTTTTTGTCTTGGTTTTTCAAGTCACATGGATTTGGCTGAGACGGAGACTGAAACAGTACCAGATAACACGCTTGGCAGCTTAACACAGTTAATTCAAAAACTAACTGACAGGCTTGACCGGCTTGAGCAACGCAACCTTTCGCAATGCTCCAACCTTTCACTTCATTCCAACCCGTTTGTGGATATAAACGGGACCAACACTGGAGAATTAAATAGAAGGACTTTTACTTCCCCGACTATTCCCTTGAATCATACAGATGCAGGAACGGATGAACGGCCATCCAGAACAACGGGTATCATTATAACAAGAAATGATGATTTCTCTTCTTGGTTAAATCATGACATTGGTTTTTCACCTACAATGAACTTTAATTCAGGTACACCTAAAACTTACAATGATAAATTGGCTGAATTAGACCATGTTCTGTTAAAAATTAAGAAATTACAAATGGACAACAACTATTTTCTGGACTGTATAAAGAAAACTATAGTTCCAAAAGGTTTACGTGTATGGCGATTCCCTACTGGCCTTATAGCTAATTCACCACTGCACATGGAATTAATCAAATTGTTTGATAACTTTGGAATGGACTACATGAACTTAGTCATCAGTGATAATAAGAAGACAATAGAATTTTTATCAAAAAAAGCCAATGAACTTGATTCAGCAATAAAAAAAGATTTAGCCCATTCCAACAATGACTTTAATTATCAGCGTATATTTAAATCCATCGACAAAAAATGAAATTAATTAAAGAAAGGAAACTTAAAAAACTAGATAGAGACATTAATGCTTATGGTCAGGGTATGGCATACCCCCCACCCCCTACTTGTCAGCAATGAGACTTTAAATCGACATCTCATGATGTAAGAAATGAAACAAACAATAATACCAGTATGAGTATGGGAGATGTTGAAATAGAAGAAAATGTTGATTTTTTAGAAACAGACCCCTTTCCTTCACTTCGGAGGTCGGAAAGACTCCAGCAACATCAGCAAACATTTCAACAACAGAATCAACAAAGAAATTGGGGGCCACAGAATCAATTTCATGTTCGAGGGACTTTTTCGAGGGGGAGGAACAACCATCACAGAGGCCAATGGAGAGGCCATTAGTGTGTGAAATATTGGCACTTAGTTGCCCAGCCATTTACACTAATAGAACTAAAGACTTTACTGTATACAACTATTCAGAGTATGTTTTTGACAATCGTATATGTGATTTGTTGTCACGAGGACAAACATTTATTCCAAACAAAAACATGAACATTGTGCATTCTATAATAGTTTTAAAATTTTTGTTTGGAAATTAAATCTAAGTTTGCTTCTTCAAAATACAGAACAGGTAATGAAACTGTTTTACGTTTCTAGCTCATATAACCCTCCATTGCATCCGATGCTGGAAATTTTTGAAAAATTGTGTGAACTTGATTTCCATGCGTTGGACTCTTTGGGAATAAAAAACAAAAAGCATAATTTAACCAAAGAGGAACAAAACATTTTAAATACACTAATGGAAACAAAGAGTATCAGGCTTATTAAGCCAGATAAAGGTGGGGGTATGACAATATTCAACACTCAAGACTATAACACCAAAATTGAAGCTATATTAAATAGCAATACATACAGAAATTAATTAAATGGGACATATAGGCGTATCAGAGGGATTCTTTATGATTTGTTTATTGAACGGGATATAAATATTGACAAATTTAATTATATGAATGTTAGTCACCCAAGGACTCCAACTATGTTTGGAGTCCCAAAAATTCATAAAAACTTAAATACACCCCCTTTTAGACCAATAGTGGATGCACAGGGTTATATTACCAACCCAATAGCAAAATTTATTGATAATACATTGAAATCATACATACATGTAGAAAAACATTTATTAAAAGATTCTTGGGACTTCTGTCCACAATAGGGTCTATTACATACAATAAAAAGGATATTTTCCTCACTATAGACGTTAAAGACTTGTATTCTGTCATCCCACACCAGCAAGGAATGGATTGGGTAAATTTATATTTGAGGGAAAAGGGTTTAATTCAAAATAGTATTAACTTATTTGATCAATTACTAGACATTATTTTAAAAACAATTTTATATTTTTTAATGACAATATTTATTTACAAAATGAAGGTGTAGCAATTGGGTCTCCATGCGGAGGCCTCTATGCAAATATAGTAATGTGTATGTGGGAGAAAAAATTAATTTTTAGTTCTTCATTTTTCACTTTTTGCAAAACTTATTTGCATTTTTTAGACAACATATTTATTTTATGGAATGGAAGTGAAGAAAAAATTAATGAACTTTTAAACTACATTAATTCAACCACTTCCTTTTTAAAATTTACAGCCACAATTAATAACAACTCAATAGCTTGGATGTATTATTAGAAAATGATTATAATAACAAGAGATTTATATCCAAAATATTTTGAAAAAAGACTTATAGTAACAGTTTTTTTGCATTTTGACAGTTGCCATCCCTATCCCCAAAAAAGAGAAGTTTTAAAAGGCCAATTTGTTAGAGCTGCAAGAATGATCAGTAATAGGGAAGATTTTATATCTGAATATCTGAATTTAAGTGAGATGTTCAAAAATAGAGGATATCCCAATAGATTGATAAACAACGTCATGTTAGAAATAACAACAAAATGTGACAATCTACACTTTAAACCTCTATTGAACCAAGTGTCTAATATAACTATAAATTCTACAGAGACTTGTAGTATGGGTGAAACGTACATACAAATGAATACTCCAGGCCCTATTAATGCTATACAGAATGTTACTAACACACAAACCACTAGTGATATAAAAAGCTTCACTAGAAGTTTTATTACTACTTTCAGCTCTGACAGTGTTTTTATTAACAGGATAAAAATTGGCAACTTTTAACAGATGATCCATCTTTACACCAGCATTTTGATTATAACCCATCAACAGTATACAAAAAGGGTTCAAACTTGAAAAAATGTTTGGAAAATACACAAATTACAAAACATGGGAGAATGTTTAAATGCAGTAGGTGTAAATATTGCTGTTATATGTTAGAAACCACTGAATTAACAATTAATGGTATCAAGATTCGATTAAAAGAAAAAGCCAGTTGCAACAATCAAAAGATAGTATATTGTGCTTTATGTTGTGCCTGTACGGGGTTTTACGTGTAGGTAAAACAGAAAGGAAACTGAAGGACTGTATGGGAGAACATATTAGAGCTATATGTGATGGCAATGATATGAATGCCCTAGCGAAACACATTAACACCCATACATCTCATTCTTTTAAATTTGTTGTTCTAGATGCCTTAAATTTGGATGCTAGGGGTGGTGCGTGGCAACCATTATTATAAAAACTTGAACTACAATGGAAAATAAGATTCAATGCTCATAATTGGCCAGGATTGAATAATGCAATTTCAATTGCCAGCATTTTAAAGTTAAAATCTCTTGTTAGACAATTTGTTTCACAGGTCATTTGTTCAGGTTGCTAGGGCACACTTATAAACACACACACACACTATATTTACTTTTGTACCATATATACTTCTACATTTTTAATAATCATTACATTTTACATACTATTTATTATACATTTTACATAACCAGGTTCATTCCTAGCTCGGCCTGTTTTAGAGTACAGCTTTTACATTTTAGTTGGTTTCATATTTATTTTATTTATTTATTTATTTATTCTTAATGTGTACCTTTGGGTTCGTCAACAGGTACATTATATAAATCTCACATTATTATTAATACATCCATATTAATATTTACATTAATTCTAGTATTGGCATATTGCTTGATTTTATTTAGTGCCTATATTTATATTTCATATCTATATTTATCATTACTTATTTACATTATTTATTTATCGATGTACTACTAACTAATCATTTATTAATTATTGAAGATACTGTATTTACTACATTTACATATACAATATCATAATTAATTAATTATTAACTACATACCATTTGAATTTTTATTTTATTACGATAGTGCCACATTTTGCACTTTAACATTAAATTAATAGTCACCTATACACTATAAGTATATTATAAAAAAATTATAGGAATAGTAGTGACATTCAATGTTAGGTCTAGGGTTCGCTAGACACAGGTTCATCAATGTCACACACATTACACATAGTATTCATTTTTACACCTTCATTTCGGGTGTTTTGATGGTTTCCCTTCTAATAATATCTTTACAAGTCTATTCTTAGGTTTTTTATCATTCATACATAAAAAAAACATTTTTTTTTGAATCTTAATTAATAGGAATGAGCATGTTGAAAGTTTTCACAGTTTGCCATCGTATGCGGTATGATAGATGTAAAATTGACGTTATTCACATGCTGACAAAAGGTTGACTAAGAAATACATGCAATAGAGTTTGTTCCAGCATGTGTTGTAGCAGGTTTTTACGAATGTAATATTAGTGTTTTGTGAACAAAATTTAAGCGTTTTTCATGCATATAAATGCAATGTTCTTAATACAAACTCAGTATTTTTAGTATAGTTTATTTTTAAACATTTCATTATGTTTTACTGAGTACATAAGAACAATTTGTGTTTATAAGGTTCATTTTGAGTATTTACAAATGATTTTGAAGGTTGGGCTTACGGTAGAAAGCAGCTAATGTGTATTACATGATTATTAGATGTTATTAGCTGATCCATAGGATGTAACGTTTTTTGTTACATTTTTTTAGTGTACATTGTTTCTTTAATGAATTAATTGCAAAGTATGTATTACATCACCAAACTAGTGTATTTAGTTAACAGGAAGTGATGTTTTTACTTGTTTGAAAAAGTTTGGCAATCGCCAAACGAAAGCGCTTACTTCATTTGGATGTTACTTGATTTTGATGTTCGCATTTTATGGTTATTTTATTCATTTTGAAGTAAAACTATTTTATTTTTCAGCCAGTCAGTGTTTTTCTACATATTCGTTCTTCCAAAGAAGGCACACACATGCACACACTCACACCTAGGGCCAATTTGGAGTGTCCAATCCACCTACTGCATGTCTTTGGGATATGGGAGGAAACCAGAGCACCTGGAGGAAACCCACATGACCACAGGGAGGACATGCAGACTCCACACAGAAGGCACCCCAGCCAAGAGTCGAACCGGAGAACCTCTTGCTGTGAGGTGGCAACACTAACCGTTGCACCTACTATATTTCCTGTCACTATTGTAATCCTTTTACCTTCTTTAATCTTATTTTTATCTTACCCAAGTCTAGCCCATAACACTATATGAAGCCTGATTCCCATTTTCCTTCTTTAACTTCATGTATCCTTTCTATTAGGAATGCATAATCAATTTCTGTTCTACTACTCCCCTTTCTATTAGTAAAATGCTTTTTTGCCTAACCTTCTGTGCCCCACTTTCATATGCCTTCAGATTTTTATATTCAATGTCTTTTCCATATGTCACAAATGCTAACATTTCCTACTGTTAATATATCCATACTCACTATCATATTTTGTTTAAATTTATTCTAACATCACTATCTCTTTTCCCATCATCACCTAAGCATATACTACAAAACAATCTACATGTCTCCTTTATCTCTCACTGTGATGCCCCTGCATTGGCCCAGTAATCAAGGAGCCTCAATCCTCACCATTGGCAAATGTGAGCGGCATACACAATGGGAGGATGACAAGCACACACACACAATAAAGTACAATTTCCCTTAAAAGTACACAGAGATCACAGTCAGCCTGGGGCTGGTTTCTCCCTCTTTCTCCAGATCCCATAAGACTCTTCACTGGCACAGCTACAGGATTAATATCTTAGCTGAGGGGTCAAGCAAGGACCTCCAGCACCCTCTCTGTCCAAACAGTGCTTCAGGTCCCTGTCCAAGTAGCTCACACACACACACACACACACACACACACACACACACACACACACACACACACACACACACACACACACACACTTTGAGATTTGATTTATGTACAAACACACACACATACCTGGGAAAGGCTAGCACAGGTTTACTAGCTATGCCCCCTTCTGCCCAGACTATATGGTAGTTATCATTGCCACCAACCACTACTTATCAGCTACTTAAAGGCCCTTACAAAGAGTAAACAATCCTACTGTGTAATGTTACTATTATTCAAATGGTAAGTGTGACCAAGACTAGGGCTATTTAGGAGTGGCCTGTATACAGTGTCATCAAATATATATGCAAGTACACTAAGAGCTTAAATATGTCTCACAAATATCAGCCACAAATATAGGTTTAAATATATTTAATAACAAATAATAAAAGAACAAGACAATAGTCAATAAATACACTAACTACAGAGTTCAGAATCACAGGAAATCTTTTAAAACAACATTGCAGGACAGTCTCAAATAAATACAGAAAACAGCTAAACTAATCTTTACAATATTTCTATCTATATCTAAGAGAAATTACTATACCCTAGATTTACTCAAAGAGCAACATGCAGGCAGAAGTGCTGAATAGATGTTTCTAGGTCCTTGACAAGATACAAAATGCGCAGTCTTTCTCTGAGAGAGTCCTTAAATTACTAACAAACATTACTGCTGTGTCAACTTGGATGGCATCACTCTTTGTCACCTGCCCCAGTTCCCAGGCTAACAGATACCAACAGAATTTTATCATCTCTATGTGAGAAGTACATATCTCTCAGATGTGCAGCTGCTAGGAAGCAATAAAACACTTTACATTTTAAACCTAGTAATTAAAATTACTTTCAAGACAATAGAAGAAAATCTAGCTCTAGACATTGTGTCTGCTTGCTGGACTGAAACTGAGAGATAACACAATCATAAAACATTTTAATTCGAACTTATTTTCTTGAAGTTTTGCAAGTTAACTCTGTATGTTCCAGCTTCTACTATTAAAGCATACATTTGCACAGGTATATAGTTTATATACATTTCTGTTCTTTTCCAGTAGGGTACACTGTGGTTACATTTTTGAAGCTCAGTACATATTATACAGTTATATATAAATCATAGCAATATTCACAAGTTACATAGAATTATTTACAAAATTCTAGCTAATCCCCCCCCACCGAAATATCAAGCTAGTTTTTTAAGTTCCCCTTGAGAAACATTGCTTGAGAGGGTTGACCCTATCTGTTAATACCTTACCCCATTCTCTGTCTTGAAAGCCCATCTGCACTGGCATTGTTAATCCAACTGCAGTATTGCACTGTCATATCATATGCTTGCAGCCCTAGGCTCCACCTTAGTAACTTGGCATTTTGCTGGCTGGCTCAATGTAGCCATGTTAAGGGATTGTGGTCTGTAAATACAGTGAATTGCAGTGCCCACACTATGGCTAGGCATTCCTTTTCTACAGCTGCATAGCATTCCTCCCTGGGTTGGAGCCTATGACTAAGATATACCACTGGGTGCTTTTCTCCCTCTGAGGAAACCTGGCTAAGTACAGCCCCCACCCCATGGTTTGAAGTATCCACCTGCACAACAAATTATTTGCTGTAATCTGGACTGGTTAATACAGGAAGTCCTCCCAAAGCACCTTTAAGCTTCTGGAATACCTGCTCACATTCCGGGGTCCACACTACCTTATCTGCCCTGTTTTTCCTTGTCAGGTCTGAGAAGGGAGTAGCTATGGTACTATAACTGGGGATGAACTTTCTGTAGTACCCTGCTGTCCCTAAGAATGCCCTCACCTGCTTTTTGGTAACAGGGGCAGGCTATGTCTGAATGGTTTCCACTTTGGTGGGTTCTGGCCTGATCTTACCACTCCCTACTCTATGTCTTAGGTAGGAGACCTCTGCCATACTCACCTGACATTTGCTGGAGTTAATGGTCAACCCTGCCCTCTCTAGTCTGCCCAGTACCTATCTGACATGCTGAAGGTGCTCTTTCCAGGAATGGCTGTAGATGGCAATATCATCTAGGTGAGCAAGGGCAAAATCTCCTACTCCTCCTAGGATATGATCTACCAGCCTCTGGAAAGTCACTAGGGCAGTTTTCATCCCAAAGAGAATCTTTGTGAACTCATACATGCCAAAAGGAATCACAAAGGCTGACCTCTCTCTTGCACTGGGAGTCAAGGGTACCTGCCAGTAACCCTTGGTAACATCAACGGTGGTAAGATACTTAGCCCCACCCAGTTGCTCTAGGGCTTCATCTGTCCTAGGCGTGGGGTAAGCATTTGACTCTGTGTGACTATTTAATTTCCTGTAGTCCACACAGAACCTGGTGCTGCCATCCTTCATTGGTACCAACACCACTGGAGTGGCCCAGGAACTGCTGGATTCCTGAATTACCCCTAGTTCCAACATTTCCTGTATCTCAGGCACCCTATAAGGGGCCTGCTTAATAGGCCTTTGGGTTCCTGTAGCCACACGGTGCTGCACTAGGTGGGTGTACCCTGGTTTCCCAGTAAACCTGTCACCAAACTCCTGTAACACTGCTCAGATTTCTCTAACCTGGGAAGGGGATAGCTGCTAGGACATTGCTACCCCTTCCACTAAGGTGCCAGTCCGAGTCTCACTGAGGAGATCAGTCACCAGATCCACTTCAGACTCCTCCTGCAACCCACTGCAAATACTCAGCACAAGGGCCTCCCTATCATGGTAAGGTTTCATCATTTTAACATGGTACAATTTTTGCCCCTGCCTCCTGCCTAGCAGTTCTACCATATAGTTAATATCGCTGACCATCCTTACCACCTTGTAAGGTCCCTTCCAGGCTGCCTGTAGCTTGTTGTGTCTGACAGGAATGAGAACCATTATCTGCTGCCCTACATCATAGTCTGTAGGTTGAGCATTACCATCATACCAGACCTTTTTCTGCTGTTGGGCTTCTGCCAGGTTCTCCTGGGCCAAGCCCATGAATTTCTTGAGCCTTGTCCTGAAGTTTAGGTCATATGCCACAACACACTCCTTGTGGAATTCACAGTCACCCTCTCACTCATCTCGAATCAAATCTAGAGATCTCCTCAGCCTATGCCCATACACCAGTTCAAAGGGTGAAAAACCTGTGGATTCCTGGGGCACCTCTCAGTAAGCAAACAACATATGGGGAAAACATTTGCCCCACTCCCTCTTAAACTGGTCTGCTAATGTCCGTAGCATTGTCTTGAGTGTAGAGTTTAACCTCTCAACAAGACCCTCACTCTGGGGATGGTAGAGGATGGTCTTTAGGTGCTTCACTCTGCAGTGCTTCCGCAGACAAGCCAGCAGGTCTGACATGAAATTGGCACCTCTGTCAGTCAGTATTTCTTATGGGAAACCTATCCTGCTGAAAATCTCTAACAAAGCATTTGCCACCTTTTCTGCCTCAATGGAGGATAGAGCCACTGCCTCAGTGTATCTGGTAGCATAATCTACTACCACTAGGATATACTTTTTCCCTGTGGAACTTGAGATACTCAGAGGCCCCACAATATCCATAGCTACCCTCTGAAATGGCTCCTCAATCACAGGCAAAGGCATCAAAGGAGCTTTCAACTTGTCTCCTGCCTTGCCTACCTTTTGGCACTGCTCACAGGTCCTGCAGTACCCTGTTGCATCTCTGGAAATCCCAGGCCAATAAAAGTTCTACATAATATGTCTCTTTATACATTTTATGCCAATATGACCTGCAAAGGGAATATAATGGGCTATGGCTAGAAGTGCCAGATGGTAGGCTCTGGGCACTACCAACTGCTGTATTCTATCACCCTCTAGTTCTCCCTCAGGGGTCCAATCTTTATACACTAACCCTTTGTCCCAGTATCCAGATTCCCCCTTCCCTTGCAAATTAGGTGCCTCACTAGCTACCTCCCTCAGGCCTTGTAATGTAGGGTCTGAAAGCTGAGCCTGTCTCAGATCTCTCTTAGTAACCCTTCCTAGCTCATCTTCCACAGGAAGTCTGGTATCCTCTGACAGTGGTGCCTCACTGTCAGCCTGGGTACTACTATTCACCTTTGTCCTTGCAGCCACTCTGTCCAAGGGAAGATCAGTACCCACAAGCAGCTGTGGCTCACCTTCAGTTTCACTGCTACAGGATTGCTCCCTCTATGAAGTAACCATATCACCAGTCCTGGCTGCAAGTGTGTGTTTTGTCTGGGTCTCCCCCAGGTTACCAGACCCACATACTTGTCTCCAAGCCTGACTGTGTGTAACTGCATGCTCACAGGGTACGGCATTATCAAAATCATTCCCTATCAGGACATCTGCAGGGATATCCTCAAACACACTTACTTGCTTGCTTCCTTTTCCACCCTGCCAGTCAAAGTGAACCCTAGCCAAAGGTATTTGGAATGGGGTCCCTCCTAAAGCTCTGACTGGAATAGACTGCCCAAGCAAGTAGTGCTCCTTTGTAACCATTGCAGGCTTCACAATGGTTAGGTCAGAGGCTGTGTCTCTCTTAGCCATGGTCTCTTTCCCATCCACTAAGATAGGATTTAACCTCTTGTGGTAGTTTGGTACCCTTGTTGTCTCAAGACAACTTACTGCTGGCATCACACTCACATCTGCAAAAACTATTCTACCTGGAATAACTACTGTCATACCTACCAGTTTAAAACTTTAATCAAAAGCACTGCAATTCCTGAATAGGAACCCAAACTCCATATAATCCCCACAAGGCTTTAATTCTTCCTCTCTTTGTGTCTGTGATACCATCCTAACATCCTGCAAACACACGTCATCTGCATCGCCTTTTCTACAGCATTTGCACACTGATATTCTCCAAACTTCATTTTCTTTACTAACATTCATTGTCACAATGGAAACATTAGCATTACTCTTCCTTTGAAATATTTGACCTTCCTAATTTTCTTTTTCTAACCCTAGTCCCTATAAAATTCACCCCATTGTTCCTCCATACTATCCACTCCTTCCATTACATCTTTTTTTAACACTTCATATTTATTACATGTGGGGGTGTCATCTACATATTCCCCTTCCTGTTCTTGTATTGGATAGTCAAACCAGAAACGGCCTGTTTTATTACACTGTCTACAGTTAGACCCACATTTTAACTGAATTCCCTCTTTCGCTACAGTGTGCACATATTTTCTTTGGACATTCTTGCAATAAATGATTGTCATGTTTTAACTGTCTTCAGTGTTTCACATGCCCTTTTGTCCAATAAAATAATTACACATAGTTAATGAACAATATTCTCTTCTTTCATGGTTAATGCAACCCACTCTACCCATGCCCCATTACAAATAATTTTGCCATCATATATTTTTTATAATTTCATTTGCTGCATGACAATATTGCTCAAAGTACATTCTAACTTTAATATCATGAGATGTTCAGTCATACATAGAGAGTAGCTTAAATGAAATGGGTCTTACCCTAAGGACCGACCAGCTTTCAAACTTAAAGGGGGCCTTCCACAAGCTCCATCTGTAATGAACTCAGAAAGTGCTCCATATAAAAACAGTTGGTGTACAAAAAGCTTCAGAGCTTTTTTGTCAGCAATGACCATGTTCTTCTGTTGGCCCTATGGAATTGTTAGCAATCCTTCAAGGCTGGGCAGATAAGTCTACTGTTGGGGTAAACCTTCCAGTAATTTTATTATTTTGAGGATAACTTGCATATTTCTGAATGAAATATATTGTTTTGCTAAAAAATGTATTGTTGCTTTTGCCTGTCATTGGATTTCTGAGGGAGTATGTATGTATGTAAATGCTTATGCGAATATTTTGGAGAAAAACATTATATTTTTTGATTAGGTTCATAGGTTGGTACTAGGCTATCGGCCCTAGGGCCTATACAGGCCTAGCCATAACAATTGTCTGGCTATTTCTTCCCACAATATTTACTTCCCTGGACCCCTGTCTAGCAGGGTGACTGATGTGATCCCCGGGGTGAATTTCCTATCTCCCATCCAATCGTCAAGGTTCCTTTTGAAGAGGGCAAAAGAGGCACTCTACTTGACATGTATGGGCAGTCTATTCCAGAGTCTGGGGAGTCTCTGGGTCAGGAATCTATCCTTCCAGCATGTTTTGTTTATTGTGATGACAATGTTTAGATCACTGGAGCGTGTGGCTCTGAGGAATTGGGATTTCTTTAAGTGTAACATGTCCAACAGCTCTGTTTTTGACATGACCTTGTATGTTAAGCAGAGATCACCTCTGAGTAGACGATATGTGACAGAGTATAGCTGGAGGTTTTTTTAGCTGGTCAGCATAGGGCATCTGCTTTAGGTCTGTCATTCTTTTAGTGAGGTATTTCTGTGGCCTTTCCAGTTGTTGCAGATGTCTTGAGAGGTGCATACCAATTGGGGCATTGTATTCTATAATGGGTCTAATGAGGGATGAGTACAGTGGGACAATGACCTCCTTTTTTCTGGATGAAAAGCCCTTAGTGATGAGGTGTGCCACATAGAAGGATTTCCTGACTGTTGTGGCGATGTGGTTATCGAAGGTGAGACCACTGTCCACCTATGTCCCTAAGTCTCTTATCACACTTTCAGTGTTTAGTGTACTGCCACCTACGTGGTAATTCATGGGTATGTGTTTTTTTCCCAAAGGGACAACTATACATTTCTTGGCATTAAGCTTGAACCCATGGCTCTGGCACCAATCATCTGTTTCTGTAAGGCCCTTTTTTAGAATATCCACATCATTTGGGGATTCAGTAATGGCTCCCAGTTTGCAGTCATCTGCAACTTTGTTAGCCAGAGTCCCTTAGTGTTGACCTGTACTTCAGAGAAGTAGATGCCAAACAAGAGCGGTCCCAGGACTGAACCCTGAGGTACTTCATTTGTCACTTGTCTGGAGCTGGATTTGGAGTCGACTACTTTTACAGTGTGGGTTCTGTCAGTAAGCCCGTTGGCAACCCATCGAGGGATTAATGCCCAGCTTAGTAAGTTTATCTATGATTCCAGAGTGGGAGATGGTGTCAAAGGCCTTGGGGATGTCCAGATAGGCTCTGTGGACTGCCTTACCCTTGTCCACAGCTCTGGAGACTGATTCAAAGAAGTCAATCAGGTTCATGAGACAAGCTCGGACCTTCACGAACCCAAACTGCATGGGGTCCAGTGTTGAATGTTGCCAGTGTCTTTGTTTATAAGTTCCATGATAATATGTTCCATGGCCTTGCAGATCAGGCTCGTCAGACTGATGGGGCAGTAGTTCCCAAGATCCAAGGTGGATCCCCCCTTGTGGAGTGGGATAACTGTGCACCCCTCAGTGGGTACGAAGCCTGAGGTGAGGCAATGATTAAGCATAACACTTAGGTGAGGTGACAGTGCATTTTGTAGTTCATGTAGTACACGTCCCATGGATGCTGCATTCGTAGCTTTGGAGAGTGCGGTTTTACCTGTGTGGCCATTATTACCGGAAGTTGGCAATTTCTGTATTGAGATGGGCCCTTTAATGGGTGAAAGGGGGGTGAAGTAGGCACTGAATCAATCTTCCAGGCCTTGTGGTTGTCTTTGGAATCTTTGGCAATTTTATTTTCGTAACCAGCTTTGGAGGATTTTATGAGGGATCTCAGCTTCTTACTGAGGCTGATAAGGGAGTTTTTTGCATCCTGGGATTTTCCTCTTTTATGCAACAGCTTCTGCCTTTTGTTGTAAAGTTTGTTTATGGCAGAGGACCACCAGATTGGCTTCATTTTTTTGGAGGAGAGAGTCTTGGTTCTATTTGGGATGGCATGATTCATGTACACGTGGATGTGCTCATACAGTGCCTTAGTGTAGGATTCAGCAGTTGAACTTTCAGTTCCCATCTGCATGAGTGTCATGAAGTTTGTCACTTCTGACTTGAGTAGCATGAAGTTGGCTTTAGAGAAGTTTTTTTTTATGGAAGCTTCCTTACTGGGGGGTGGGAGTGGGATGTGGATGTCAAGGGTGATTAGCTTATGGTCAGACCTGACCAACGAGGTGGTGACCATAGGTGTGGAGCTTCGATTTCCCATGTTGGTAATGACCAGGTCTAGGTGGGATTATGGAATAGTTGATCCAGGGCATTGGAATTTATGCATTCCAAGAACCGTTGGGCAAAAGTGTTGGTACACGAGTAGTTTTCCCAGTTAATGGCAGGGTAGTTGAAATCACCCAGTATTAGGGTGTTTGGTTGTATCTTAATATTTTCCAGTATGTTTAAAAAGGTGTAGTGAGAATCTTGGGGCTTGGTGGGGGATCTGTAGCAAGCTACAATTTGGATTGCAGTCTTACCTAGTGTTAGTTGCACCTGGAGAATTTCAGATGCATTATGTTGGGCAACTAACCTGGTGGTGTGAATATTCTTAGTGAAAATAGACACTCCTCCACCTTTAGTGTTTTGGTCCTGGTTTGTTGGCCAAAAAGTGTGGTAAGAGTTGTAGCCTAGTATTGCAGGGGTGCTCTCTGGAGCATTGAACCAGGTCTCAGTTACTGCACAGATATTGATGTTCTCCATTTTTAGGAGTGCCTCAAGAGAGTGCATTTTGAGGTTTAGACTTCTAGCATTGAGTAGCATTACCTTCAGATTTTGCATGCTTGTACCTGTTATGGTGGTGGTTTTGTCCTTTGAACATTGCCTAAGAAAGGCACTATAGGGGGTGGCAAGAACCTTAGCCAGTAACCTGAATCCCAGGGACAACAGGTGCAGACCATCGCTGGCAAAGCATCGTGGTCTGTCGATCATGTCGTCCCAGGCAGACAGATACTGGATCCCCTTTGAATGACACCAGAAGCTTAGCCAATTGTTGAAGTCAATCATTTTGTCCTTATACTGTGGTATCATTCTGGGCAAAGGCAGGATGCTACTCAGGGCTAGGGTCATACCTGCCTGGGCCACATGATCTGAGAGCTCTTCCATGTCTCTTGTAGTCCAGGGAGGTACATCTCAAGTCATTCACTCCAATATGGGCAATGACAGAGTCATATTTGTACTTATTGTGGCGTGACTTGAGTGCATGCATTATGTGGCAGATCCTGGCACCTGACAGGCAGCTGACTGTAATTTTCTCCTTGTTCAGTCTGGAGAGTGGGACATCAGTGTGCCTGACTATAGAGTCACCTATGACTAAAGTGGTGGGTACATTGTCTTGCTTTAGGGGCTGTTGTTGGGTGGCACACTGGTGTTGTCAGCTATATGGCACTTTGGCTGTGATAGGTGTTTGTGTTTCAGCTTCAGAGGTCCTTGTTGCTTGGGCAGGTTACTGTTAAGGGTCTTCGCATATGAGGGTTTAGTGTTACTATGTGAGGGTGTTGGTGGTGTGGGTTTAGAAGGGCTATGTGTTGCTTGAGGTGTAGTGCAGGTGTTAACCTTCTTCTCTTGACTGTCTAGCACAATCTTTGATGGAAAGAGCTTTGCTTCCAGTTTGGCTATGTAAGTGCATCTCTCACGGGTTGTAGTGTTGGGTGGTAAGAGGAGAGGGTTATCTGTGTACATGATGCAATTGCTGCATTGCCCCAGTACGCCCAGATTCACCAGGTGGACAAGAGAAATCACAGGAAGATGACCCTTTGACATGCCTGCTTTGGTGCTTTTTTTTTTGTAAAGTACAGAAGCTGTTTTTCCTTACCTTAGCAAGGTACTTTGCAATTATAGGCTGTTTAGTGCCTACGATTAGTTTCTCCTTATTAACAAGGAGAGTTGAGTGCTTGTATCAGTTTAAGGCTTCCTATTGCTTTCCAACAGGTTTTAGAGCAAGTGCTAGTCACAGGGATGCTTAAAGGTAAGATGAAAAAAAATGGTTTATGCTAAACATTGCAGTGCACTCTAGAGGAGTTAGATGTGAAAGTAGGTAACTTAAGTTTTACCTGTCTAAAAAGTTAAGTTTTAGTGGAGAGTCACTATTTTTAAAACAGCAAGATAGATTGAAAGGGGGTGGTCACTTTTGTATTCTGGTACTATGGAATACAGTAGGATGGCCAATAAATTTAAATAGTTGAAGAGGAGTGATTTCACAAAATGATAATTTTGCACTTACTCACACAAGCCAGTAAAAGCAGAGAGGAAATGAGATATATGGTCAAATTAACATAAGGGGCAGGCAACTAGAAAGACAGTGGTGTTTAAGAACACAACAGTAAATGGGTAGGAGGGTGGGGAAAAAAAATTCTGCCTGACTCACAAGAGACAGACCTGTGGCCTCTTTTCAAGTTTTAATATGCAGTTAAAAGCAGAATACAAGTAAAACACAAGGTAAAGACAACAAATCACAGTATTCAAAATAGACTCAAGTTTTGTGTATTTCTGTATTGGGGAGTGACACCGTGCTTGTTGAGGCTGTCAGTTGTTTATTTACCTATTATCCACCTGTTATGTATTGACCACTGTACTGACTTGTCCAAAATATGCTATCCAATTTTGAGGTCTCTTTCTTTGCCTACTAGTGAAGCAATTCCTGGTCTCTGTGGTTTCACCTTCCTAAAGAGATGAAAGAAAATTGGAGTATTAAAACCTATACCCTGTGATAATATTACCTATAACATTACCCCTGATTTTAATGTTCTGTATCACCTCTCTTGAGTAACACATCCATATCTGTTAGTATTCACGTTCCTAGATTTGAACCCTTGCCTATCTAATTCTATATTCTCTACAACTGAGTAGTGAATGCTGATGCCACAAAAAGCACATACTAGAAGAAATAACTCGAGCAGTATGTCTGAATGGATATGTTTTTCCTAAAAGGGAATATGAGGGGTTAAAATCATGTAGCCATATGAATGTCCACACTATATTGTAATATCCACATCATGTATGTTTAGTAAGCCATTCATGTCTGTCATTTATTTCTGTTGCACTCATAGTATGTAGTACCCATTATTAAGAGCTGTGCACTAACTGCTCATACCACAGAAGAACTCAAACTAAAATTGTCAGGGGGCACATACTTAAAGAGACAATGTGAGCATTGTGTATGAATGGATATGGTTTCCATAAAAGGGGCTATAACACTTGCAGGATTCCTAATCCAATGTAAATGTTAACAACAGGATGAATTGTTCTATGCAATTTCTGCCCTATACTTTTGTCTGACACACTCATACCAGTTACACATTGCTAGATTTGAGCACCTGCCTATTTAAGTCTACATACTCTAGCACTGTGCATTATCCACTGACACCACACAAGAACTCATAGTACAAGTGTCGGAGAGCATACACTTGAAATGTCACTGCAACATTATGTGTAAATACATATGGTTTTCCTAAAAGGGTTATAACACTTAGTAAATGGTGAACACTTACACAAATTACATATTACCAGATTTGAATATCTGCCTATCTAGGGTCACATACAATAGAGCTGTGTATTAACTTTGAATGCTGCACAAGAACTCATAGTACAAGTGTCAGAAAGCACATACATGAAGGATCAATTTGAGCATAGTGTTTGAATGAATGTGGTTTCCATAAAAGAGAGGACAACAGTTGGGTGATTCCCACCATGTGTAAATGCAACCACAGAACTGAACTGTATATATCAGCTTTTGGATAAACCAGTTATGTCTGTTATTATTGTCTGACACACACTCAAACCAGTTACATATTGCCAGCTTCAAACACATGCCTATCTAAATCCACATACTGTAAGGTGCTTTAACCAAAAATGCCACACAGAAAGCACATAGCTGAAGGGAGTGAGACACACACAAACAGATGAGTGGGTAATGTGCCCTATCAAAGAAATACAGTCACTGTGTGCATCAGAATTCACAACATACTTTACTCGTGTGTCATACATTCCATCGGGAGTTCAGTAAAACCTCCACCCTGTTATAATATACTGTCTCCTCATACTGATATCAATATTGCTTGCATGTCTGTCAGGTGATATGTGTCACTTCACATAACGTGTTGTGGTAGGGAATGCCATGTTGTTTCATAGTGGCAGAAGTATGACGGTGAAGTAACAGTGGAGTGCCAGCCATGCAGCCCTGAATGCTAATCTACATATCACTGCTTTATGCAATATTGCAGGAAAGTCTGTATTTTATGTGTGGATCAGTTACAACTCCCAGGGATGTGTATACAATGCGCAGGATAAAGCATACATGCAAAGGATATGCATACTGCACTTATTAATACCAGTCTACAATGTGTGTGCAATTATACTAGTTTATTGGAACATAGTTGGAAGGAAAATATGAGAGACTTCCACTCAATGACATAGAGCAGTACACCAACTGCATTAAAATGGACTTCTCATATCAGGGATACATTAATCAAGTAAAACATACAATTTTCAGAGTCCTGTGACATCATTTCAGTTTACTGCATTCATTTACTGAGGTGCAATGCTGCCAACCTCATTTGCATAATGGATGATAATGTTTTGGTATTATTATTTGAGTTTTTTAACATAGTGTGGGAACTGACAGTAGCTTTTACTGCTCCATGCCAAGTGTAGTACAAATGTTGTGTACAGAAAATGGGAAGATGACAGCAAGGTATCTATACAGTTCTTCACTAGGTAAATAATGATATGTCTGTGTGTGTGTTTATATATATATATATATATATATATATATATATATATATATATATATATATATATATATATATATAAATGCTCAATGACTGCTCAATGCCAGAAGTCTAAATCTCAAAATGCACGCACTCGAGGCCCTTCTCAGTATGGAGAACATCGATGTCTGTGCTGTAACTGAAACCTGGTTCAAGGCTCCTGAGAGCACCCCAGCACTATTAGGTTTTAAAAAAAAACAAAATACTTAACACCGTTGAAAAAAGAAAAAACGGAGGCTACAAATCACGCCAGTCAAGTTAGAACCAAATTCCTTTACTAAAGGAATTTGGTTCTAACTTGACAATTAGGTTTTACCTCATATCATGCGTTCCGGCCCCAAAACCCGGACCACACCAAAAAAGGAGGGGGTGTATCCATATTCATAAAGGATACCCACACCTCCAGGTTGGTGGCAACGCACGAAGCTTCGGAAACCATCCAGGTGCAACTAACCATAGACAAAACTGCTCTACAAATTGTAGCATGCTACAGGCCACCCTCTCAAACTCAGAAACCCCACACAGCCTTCCTGAAGACACTGGAGGGTATAAATGTATCTCCAAACACCATCATATTGGGTGACTTCAACTACCCGAATATAGACTGGGAACATTACTCAAGCCCTAACTTTCTAGCCCAATGGTTCCTGGAGTTCATAAATTCAAATGCCATGGAACAGCTAGTCACTGTTCCCACAAGAGGAGAAAATATACTAGATCTCATTATCACAAACATGGGGACAAAATGCTCCACACCGGAAGTATATCCCTCATTGGTGAGATCTGATCATAAACTAATCTCACTGGAAATCCACATCCTGCCCCCACCCCAAACAAAAAAGACCACAGTGAAGAACTTCTCTAAAGCAAACTTCACACACTGGTGTGGTATCCTTCAAGGCCCCTGAGCCAGTGGAAACCACAACCCAAGCTGCGGAAGCCCTTACAAATGCCTTCTATGAACACCTCCAGGACTGCATGGATCAGGCAATCCCAAATAAAACCAAGACTCTTTCCACAAAGAGCAAACGTCCAGTCTGGTGGACTCCAGCCATTAACAAACTTTACAATAAGAGGAGAAAGCTATTACATGATAGAACAAAATCCATAAAAGGGAAGTCACCCCTGATCATTATTAGTAAAAAAATACGAGCACTCATAAAATCAACTAAGGCCAATTTTGAGAGAAAAATTGCCATGGATTCAAAGGACAATCATAAGGCCTTTTTCAGCTATGTTAGGAACCTGGGTGGAAACTCCCAGATATGCTCAGAATTAGTCCAAAATGATACAAAAATCACTGAACCCACAGACATTGCCAACATACTGGCAGACAGGTTCAGTGCAAACTTCACCCCTCTCCCCTAAAGGAGAGATAACTATCCCAGCGGAGTGTAGCCTCCCGGACATCTCAAATGCGCAGGTGAAAGCTGCTCTCTCTAAAGCTAAAAACACAGCATCAATGGGACCGGATGGTGTCCCTGGCTGTGTGCTACATGAGCTAAATGAGGAATTAAACCCGCACATAAGGCAGCTGTTTAATCTCAGCCTTACCACAGGATACGTGCCCAAGGAGTGGCGTATGGCAACTGTGGCCCCACTCCACAAAGGCGGTGCCTCTACGGACCCTGGTAATTACCGCCCCATAAGCTTAACAAGTCTAGTCTGCAAAGCTATGGAGAGGTTCATAATGTAGATCATAAACAAAGATATAGGGGACTTGCAGACATTGGACCTGACCCAGTTTGGCTTCGTCAAGGGAAGATCATGCCTTTTGAACTTGGTCGACTTCTTTGAAACAGTCACCAAGGCCATTGATGAGGGAAAGGCAGTCCATACAGCCTACCTTGACCTTGCAAAGGCTTTCAACACAATACCCCACTCGGGTATTGTAGAAAAACTTACCAGCTTAAATGTAAACCCATATGTCACAAGATGGGTTGCAAATTGGCTTAAGGACAGAACCCACAGGGTTAGAGTTGCTGGTGCTATGTCAGACTCCAAGCCGGTCACAAGTGGTGTCCCACAGGGCTCGGTCCTTGGCCCCCTATTGTTCGGCATCTACTTCTCAGAAGTACAGGCCAACATGGGAGGACTTTGGCTGACAAAGTTTGCAGACGACTGCAAACTGGGCGCCATAGTGAAAAGTGCATCGGACACGGATATCCTTCAGAAGGGACTCACGGAAACAGATAGCTGGTGCCAGAGACATGGCCTGAAGTTAAACACCAAAAAATGTATAGTCATACCCTTCGGGAAAAACAAGGTAACCCCAAGCTACCATATAGGTGGCAATCCACTAAGCACAGAAGAGGTTATCAGGGACCTGGGGACCCAGGTTGACAGTGGCCTTTCTTTTGACACTCACGTTGCTAAAGTGGTTAGAAAGACCTTCTACATTGCCCACCTGATCATGAAGGGATTCACATCCAGATCTAGTGAGGTCATTGTTCCCCTGTACTCTTCACTTATCAGACCAAAGATCGAGTACAATGCCCCATTCGGGATGTATCTCACCCGACATCTGCAGCAATTGGAGAGACCCCAAAAGTTCCTCACCAAAAGGATAAAGGGACTCCAAAATCTGTCATATGCTGCCAGATTGAAGAAACTCCAGCTCTATTCAGTCGCATACCATCTGCTCAGAGGTGACATGTGCCTGACATACAAGGCCATGTCCAACCCGGAATTAATGGACATGCTCCACCTCAAAAAATCCAAATCCTCCAAAACCACTAGAGCAAGTGACTTAAACCTTAGCACAGATATAAATAGGACATGCTGGAGGGATAGATTTATCACTCAGAGACTCCCTATGCTGTGGAATAAAATCCCGGTCCATGTGAGGCAGAGCACCTCGCTGGCTCTGTTCAAGAGAAATCTTGACCTGTGGATGGGAGATCGTAGGTTTACCCCGGGAATCATCTCTGTGTCACTGCTGGACAGAGGCACAACAAACTAATGGGCACAGTATTTTTTCATATAAGGGGTGGCGTAAGCCACAAAAATTTGGGCTAGGCTTATAAATGCCTTAGGGCAGATAGCCTAGTATAAACCTATGAACCTATGAACATATATATATATATATATATATATATATATATATATATATATATATATAAAATGTAGACACATTTGGATAGTGACATCATGCATATTGTGTCACTAAACTTAAGATTATGCAACAAAACCCAGGAAAATCTCGCAGAGTTTGTCATCATCATCATCATTATCATCACCCCGCCCCTACATCTTTGCATTTTCTACATGGGGCAAGTGTCATATCAACTACTGCAATTTCTCTTGATTCAATGTCACTCTCCTACCATCTTCAGTAGTTATGTCTGACTGTCACAGGTTTTCTGTCACATAATCTATCCATCTTTTTATTGTACCCCCTTGTTTCATCTTGCCTTCTTCCTGCTGGTCCCCAATCATTTTCTTCACCAGATTAGTTCAGGCATGTGCAGAAAAGCAGATGGCAATGTATTCTTCTTGATTTTATCTGCAAGTGAAGATATTTGGGCTTTGGCTTTGATATCTTCATTACTTCGTCTGTCCCACAGTGTACATCCTACCACCCACCTCAGACACTTTGTCACCATTATATCTAGCTTCTTCAACTGCTGTGCCTTCACTGCCCAGGTTTCTGAACCACAGAGCACGACTGTTCGCACCACTGTTTTGAATACCTTAGTTTTTTGATTTGTTGACATTCTTCTGGGACAGACAACTCAAACACTCTGTGCCAATTCGCTGCAGCCCTTCTGAATTTAAATTTGACTGCCTCATTCAGGTTTCCCTTTTCCTAAATCACCCCTCTTGGATACTTGAAGCTGCTAACCTGATCCACTATTTTTACTTCTATCTCAATTTTCAACTTATTTTGATTTTCCCCATTTGCTGCCATTACAACTACTTTATCTGTACTCACTGTCATCCCATGTGTCTTCAGGTTTGCATTCCATTCTACTGCCATTTGCTGTTCAGAGTCTGCCTGCAATACCATATCATCTGCATACAGCAGCTTTGTTGATCTGTCCCCTCTGTCCTGTTTGCCAATGTAGCCCATCACCACTAAGAACAGTAGTGGGCTCAGAGCAGAACCCTGATACACACCCACTCCCACTGGGAACCCCTCTGTGAGTGCAAACCCTGTTCATATTTCTATCATTGGGTTCTTGTACACAGCCTGTACTAATTTTACCCATGCTTCTGGGACTTTGAGCCATCACAGGACTGCCCAAATCCAATTTCTTGAGACATTCATGTGCATTCTTCAAGTCCTGAAATGCCTAGTTGGACTCTTTCCTCATTTCTACCTTCTTTTTGATTCATCTATTTCACTGCAAACATCAGGTTGATTGTGATGCTTCCTGATTTGAATTTGAGCTACTCATCTGCCATCTTGCTTTCTTCTGCTCTGTATATTCATTTATCAATCACCCTCTCCAGAACTAAAGTTACAATTAAAGTTTTTTTTAGACATAAAGACAAGGTATAATTTTGTACTGTTTTGGGAATACCTGAAATTACATAGTTTAGTACAGAGATTGCAATACAGATATACTTACTCTGAATAAAGATTAAATGTTCTCTGTGAATGCAGTCTCAAGCAACACATTTTGTGCTTCTGCGGCTTACCTTCTGGTCTCCATCACTGTATACTCTTCTAGAAGAAACTCCCACTTCCTGATGGCTGACCAGTCACACATTCCTGCCTGTTTGTAAATGTCCTGAGTTACCAGGTCAGCTAATTCAAAACCAGTCACTTGCAGACCAAATCTCAGTGGATTCAGCATTCATACGCAATTAAATCTGTGTCAGTGTTGATCTAGCCATACTTTACTAAAAAAGAGATCCTGGCAGTAAATGAAGGAAAGGAATTGAAGGGCCTGTTTCTCTACTCTGATTTATTACAGCATGTCTCCCTCTTCTGCTTAGGTTATCTTAAGCACAGAAGCATATAGGTGTGAGTAAGGCTATAATGGCTCTCCAGTTTTTTCTAAATCAGTGGTAAACATTTACTCAGGGCAGCCACGGTGGTGCAGCGGTTAGCGTTGACACCTCACAGCAAAAGGTTCTCTGGTTTGATCCTCGGCTGGGGTGCCTTCTGTGTAGAGTCTGCATGTCCTTCCTGTGGTCGCTTGGGTTTCCTCTGGGTGCTCCAGTTTCCTCCCACATCCCAAAGACATGCTGTAGGTGGATTGGGCACTCTAAATTGGCCCTAGGTGTGAGTGCATGTGTGTGTGTGTGTGTGTGTGTGTGTGTGTGTGCCTTCTGTGGAAGGTTGGGCACCAGGCTGGCAACTCAACACCGTAAAACTCCACTGCCAATCATGAGTGGGCAGGTGATCCGCTGTGGCGACCCCTAACTGCCTAAAAGCCAGAAGAAGAAGAAGTGGTAAACATTTACCCACCTTTCATATAGCTAAAGAAAGTCTGAGGTGTTCTACACTAGAGGTATGATCAGGATAGTCTGGAAGTTAGAGTCCCTACAAAAGTATGAGACATGATATTTTGAGTCCTTCTTCTATGAACTATAAAGAAAGGTTCCTTCTTCTAGGCAGCAAATTCCAAAATGTGCTGCTATCCCATGAAACTAGTTTTGCAGATTTTTGTTTGTATCCCCAAACCATCTATTGATTTAACTAATATATTGATTAATTTCAAAGTTCAGGAAATACTGAAGGATACAGTCACCTCAAAACTAGAGCCTTTATATGATCCAAAATTCACTGTAGTAGTCTTACATTTCTGAAAAGTTATATCATGTGATTTAGAATAACAAAAGGCAGTCATGTAGCTGTTTGATAATTTCAAGTCACTTTCCATACAGAACCATAGGTTCATAGGCGTATGCTAGGCTAATGACCACTGGGGCCTTTATAAGCTTAGCCATGCAACCTAAATGTATCACAGAATTTATTGTGTGCATATTGTCCAGTCCTGTGCAAAGTACTTATACACAGATATTATATATAGTTTCTTATCTATATTAGTTTATTAGAAATGCTAGGTTAATGACTACAGGCTGTATTCCATGAATAATGCAATTGTGATTCACTCATATTAGTACTTTTATAATTGTAAGGCTTGAATAAATTCTTCACTTGGAAGGAATTTTTGGGAGGATGCAGCTCTATGCATATCTGGGTAATGGTTTGCTCATTTTTTTAACTAAATCATTAAAGCATGGACAGAATTAACAATGCTTGCTAAAATTTTTTTATCAGTATGTAAAATATTAATTCTAAACCATCTACAGAATAAAGCACAGAATTAAAGAAACACTTATTAAAGTAAGTATACGACAGATGTGTAGATAATTTCTAATAAAAGTCATTGTTTTTCACCCTAACTTCATCAGCAGATTGCTATGTACGGCTGACAAAGATGAAACCTAAAGAACATGTAAGCTACCATCATGTCTGTGAAAATGTCTCTTAACAAGCACAACACATAGACAAGTTCAAAATCTGTCCTTTTTGTGAAAATTTGAATGTGTAGTTGTGTGCATTCATTAAGTGTTAAAAGGTGCTTTAGGATGCCATATGTGGTGTTGTCTCTTATTGGGCTAAAACATATTACTTTCAGTTAAGAACAGAAAAAAATACAATAGTTTCTAATAATGTAAGAAAATAAACAAAGGGCTATAACAGTCCTTGCTGGGCTTTATATTTGAAGCATTGTCACAATAACATTTGTGACAACATAAGGTTCTGACACTACATGCCCCTTTTACAAGCACAACTATACACTTGCTAGCCTGAAACTGCACAGCAGTAAATCATTTTTGAGCAGGCACTACATCCCTCAATGTTTCTCTACACAGCATGCAATGCACACTCTCATAGTGTGGAACAAATTACCAAAGTGTGGAATAAGTGCTAACAGCTAAACTAAAAAGTGTCAACTAGCCAGCTCACGCAATGTTTACAATGTATGTTTTGTTCTTATGAGGATGCTGAGGTACGTTGAGATATATGACAGCCATACTCATAGGATAACTGAGGGTTAGGAACCTTCTGGCACCAGTGCTGAAGTAGCATTCAGGTGCAATTTGCTATACATTCCACTGGAGGGTCAGCAGAGGAGAAATGGGAGCACCTTGATCAGTGATTCACACCTTTGGTTTATTTGTTTATTCTTCTCACAGGATTGTATGCAAAGCTGCACAGATTTTCTGAATATAATTAATGACAAATATACTCAGTTTATTTTAGATACCTGTGCATCTGCAAGTATAATTTCAACCACCGGCACCTCTACCCCCACCCCATACACATTTAGTTCTGGTTTGTCTACCTGCCACTTGAACATTTTACAGGTAAGTTCTGAGTTTTGAAACATTACCCAAAAAACGTTGAGTTCCCCTGATACAAAGCATGTTATTGGTCAAGTAAGTGATAATGCAAATGTATAGTTGTACCTCAGTAACAAATACATGCATTCTGGTGTTGTGCTATTATTTTGCGATTTTACCAATACGTCACTGCTGTATGTACTGCTTTTTTCACTAATATGTCTCTGTTTACCTTTATGGTTACATGGGCCCCATATCTGAGTAAGCATAGATTTGGTTTATCTTACCACCTAATGCCATATTTTTCTGTTACAGACTGCGCAAATGAACCCATATGCTGACAATTGTGTTTACCTAAATCAGAAAGTTTTGACCGGATACAGGAATTCATCCAAAATGGGAAATAGCTCAACAGTGTTACATGATACATGTCAAATACATCTCTCAAAATTATTTGTAGTATGTTACTTTCAAGAAGACAAAAAGGCTTAATTCTGCGAAACGATTTGCAAAATCAGCAGATATACAGATTTATACACAGCCTCCCAGTTGATCAGTGCAAATAAATAACCACCACAATTCTGGAAAATGAAATGACATCACACTTTAAACATGTAACATGAAATACTGGAGTTATTGACACCTGAATTCTATAATGAATTGTAACACTATACAAGGTGTTAAAATGAACATGTGTGAAGATGCATTACATTACTGAATTTCATAAGTGTGAATTATTGAGGTTTTAAAAAATCAGCAGCCTGCCAGAATAAATTGGCTTACAAAAGTCAGTCGTAATCCAGTGAGCTCAAAATAATGACATTTCTTCCAATATACCCAAAAGGATGAAGAGCAGAAAATTGTATCTAGGCTCCAGAGATAAGAATATGCCCTAGGGATAGACAGAGTCTTGAAATATTCATGCAGGTTGTACATTGGCTGTCAGGAATGTCTTTTCCCAATAGCAGCATTTAGGAACTAATGAATTTAGTTTACATATCCTTGTACTACTCTTCAGATGAATAAAATCCAGTATTTACAGTTTTTGAATTGTATAACCAGCAGGTTGCAAATGTTACAAATGTTGGTCAAATCTTTTTAAGGTTCCCTTTTCCAGTTTTATATATTCATCCTAGAAACTAAAGGAATAAGCCATGCTTTTATAATACACAACACACACACATACTCACACATACTGCATATAATCAAAATGCTGTAAACACTGACTTGCATCTGTATGCATTTGTGTGTGCGTATTTGTTCATGCATGTCAGTGTGTATGTGTATACAGAAGCTTATCAATAAACGTGTGTAGCATGTGTGTGTGTGTGTGTGTGTGTGTGTGTGTGTGTGTGTGTGTGTGTGTGTGTGTGTGTGTGTGTGTGTGTGTGTGTGTCCGTGTGTGTGCATGTGTGCGTGTGCACACACAGTGGACACCATATCTTTTCTAGGTTCCTTAATCTCTGGTTTAATTTAGCATATTAAACAAATACAATGTCTAAGCTTACACTGCCTGCAGTATAATAAAGCTATAGACTGAATGTTTTTGTTAAGATAAGACTCTAATTAAAATGATTTCCCCATGGGCTGGCCTACCCAATGAGCACCTGTGTTAATGCTGCCTGCAGTGCACAGAACTCAGGAATGATATGAAGTTAAGACTTATCAGTGGCCATGCAGGCTTTACGGGATTATAGACCAAGAGCACAGATCTCTGCATGTGTTTGGGGGAGGGGTTAAGGTGTAGTATGTAGCATATTAAGCTTTAGTGCCTGGTAATAGAAACTTACCAATGACAGACACTGATCGGGGATTTGGCAGGGGTGTGCAACAACCAGTGATATATGGCGTGCAGGTTTGGGATAATACAACAGGGAGGCACTGCTAAACAGGTAAGTGAACAGAAATTTGTAGTAGTAGGCTTGTGCTTAGACACATCTAACTCCTCATGTATAACTACTTTGAAATTCTGGTCTGTAACTATCTTGTGAACAGTGGATGTCAATTAAAAAGATGCAATACAAAGTAATGTGTTTAGTAAGGAGTCTTATTTGCATTGATAGGTCATTGTATTTACAATATTTACATTGCTACTGGCATATATTGTAATACTGAAAATCCACAATACTTAGGCTTCCAACTGAAATGTCAGGGCTCAAAATGCTAAGTATCAATATGCAAAAAAAAAAAAAACAAGCAAAAAGGCAGAAGAAGAGAGAATATTGAACATTGCTCTTCTCCTTTAAACTTTTTTTTTTTGCAGGGGGGGTGCAAGCCCCACACTCCTCCCCCCATATATAACAAGTCTGAGATCTCCATACATTATATTCCCTTTTCTTTTATGTATGGAGATGTCAGACTTGTTATATATTGGTGGAAGTGTGGTGCAAGCCCCACACTCACCACCCCCCATATATAACAAGGCTGAGATCTTCATACATAAAAGAAAGGGGAATATAATGAGAAATGAAATCTCTGACATAGTATATTTAAGTCTAGATTTTAGGCAATTCAGTCTATGGATTACGGGATTCAGTCATGTTAGTCCAGATAGTTCAGTCCATTACAGAATATTGCATTCTAAATTTTTACAACAGCATTCAGTTAAAGAGATGTCACATTTCCAATCTCAGTCGTAAGCCTCAGTTGTAACTCAGGCATAACATTAATATGCCTCCAGATCTAAATGATTCTATCTTTTTAAAAAGTTTGTTGAAATAATTGAAAACGGGCGGCCATGGTGGTGCAGCAGTTAGCGTTGCCATCTCACAGCAAAAGGTTCTACGGTTCGATCCTCGGCTGGGGTGCCTTCTGTGCGGAGTCTGCATGTCCTCCCTGTGGTCACGTGGGTTTCCTCCGGGTGCTCTGGTTTCCTCCCACATCCCAAAGACATGCTGTAGGTGAATTGGACACTCTAAATTGGACCTAGGTGTGAGTGAGTGTGCCTTCTGTGGAAGGTTGGGTGCCGGGCTGGCAACTCGACACCATAAACCTCCACTACCAATCATGAGCGGACAGGTGATACGCTGTGGCGACCCCTAACCGGGAAAAGCCGAAAGAAGAAGAAGAAGTTGAAATAATTGAAAACAGAGTCGTAAATGATGGGTCATTGTAAATGAATGTGTGATTACATATGTGCATATGTGTTGGATTAATTCTGATGAAGTATTGCTTTATTAAAGAAAAGTGCTAAATGCATTCCATTAATATTATTCTTTTAACTCGTATTGCAATCGTTGCATTTGTACAGCATCTATGAAAAAAGCTGAGTGAACTAGAAGCAAGAAGGAGACATAATAATATTCTCTTCAGAGAAAAGTATGACTTTACTAATGCACTATAAATACATTTATTAAACTATCGGGATACAGTAAAATCATTAAAGCTGCCAAAATAAATCAAATTATACTTGACAAAATGTTTAGTTGAAGTTTCTGTAGTCTAAAACTGCAAGCAGACAATGTTCTTCTTTCTGCCAATTCCTGATTAAGTACAACATTTTTTTATGCATTCTTATAGGTTCATAGATTCATAGGTAGGTACTAGGCTATTGGCCCAAGGGCATAAGTAAGCCTAGCCAACAAAGTTCCCTGACTTACGCCAACCCAAGAAAGTTAATTTCCTGTGCCCCTGTCGAGCAGAGCCACAGAAGTGATCCCCGGCGTGTATTTCCTATTTCCCATCCACTCATCAAGATTTTTCTTGAAGAGTGTTAATGAGGAACTTTGCTTAACATAGATGGGTAGCTTGTTCCAGAGTATGGGAAGTCTCTGGGACAGGAATGTATCCCTCCAGCAAGTCCTGTTTATTGTGGTGACAAGGTTTAGGTCTCAAGAGCATGTAGCTCGGAGGAATTGGGATTTTTTTAGGTGTAGCATGTCCAACAGCTCTGGGTTTGACATAGCTTTATATGTTAGGCAGAGATCACCTCAGAGTAGGTGATATGCTACAGAGTAAAGCTGGAGTTTTTTGAGATGATCAGTGTAGGGCATCTGTTTGAGGCCAGTAATTCTCTTTGTGAGGTACTTCTGTGGCCTTTCCAGCTGCTGCAGATGTCTTGTGAAGTACATTCCAAAAGGGGCATTATACTCTATAATGGGTCTAATGAGTGTTGAGTAGAGGGGAACAATTACCTCTTTTTTCCTGGATGAGAACCCTTTTGTGATGAGGTGTGCTATGTAGAAGGATTTCCTGACTACTGTGGCAATGTGATTATCAAAGGAGAGACGACTGTCCACCTGGGTCCCAAGGTCTCTTATCACATATTCGGTGTTAAGAAGAATGCCGCCTATGTGGTAGTTCATGGGTACAGAGTTTTTGCCAAAGGGGATAATAATGCACTTTTTGGCATTGAGCTTGAGGCCATGGCTCTGACACCAGGCATCTGTCTCAGTGAGGCCCTTCTGTAGGATGTCCACATCATTTGGGGACTTGACTATAGCTCCTAGTTTGCAGTCATCTGCGAACTTCATTAGCCAGAGGCCTTCCGTGTTAGCCTGTACTTCAGAGAAGTAGATACCAAACAGGAGAGGTCCCAGGACTGAACCCTGTGGTACTCCACTTGTCACTGGTTTTAAGTCATATTTGGAGTCTGCAACTTTTATAGTGTGGGTTCTGTCAGTGAGCCAGTTAGCAACCCATCTTGTTACAGGGATTTATACCTAGTTTAGTGAGTTTAGCTATAATTCCAGAATGGGGGATGGTGTTGAAAGCCTTGGCGAGGTCAGGATAGGCTGTGTAAACCACCTTACCCTCATCTACGGTTTTGGTGACTGCCTCAAAGAAGTCGACCAGGTTCAGAGGCAAGATCTGGCTTTCACAAACCCGAAGTGGGTGGGGTCCAGAGTTTGGAGGTTACCAATGTCTTTGTTTATGAATTCCATGATGATACGTTCCATGGCCTTGCAGACGAGGCTCATCAGGCTAATAGGGCGATAGTTCCCAGGATCAGTGGTGGCTCCCCCTTTGTGAAGTGGGATAACTGTTGCTGTGCGACATTCAGTGGGCACAAAGCCTGAGGCTATGATTGAACATGGGGCTTAGGTGGAGAGCCAGTTCGTTCTGAAGTTCGTGTAAAATGCAGCCTGGGATGTGTTCCAGTCCCATGAATGCCGTGTTTTTGGCTTTAGAGAGTGCTGCTTTTACCTGTGAAGTTGTGATTACAGGGACTCTGCATTCTTCCTGTATAGATAAGGGCCCTTTAGGGGGTGAGAGGGGGGTAAATTTAGCACTGAACCTATCTGCCAGGATGTTGGCAATATCAGTTGGTTCTGTAATTTTTGTGCCATTGTGCTGTAACTCAGAGCAGATCTGGGTGTTGCCATTGAGATTCTTGACATAGCTATAGAATGATTTGTGGTTGCCCTTAGAATCAGTGGAAATCTTGTTTTCATAGCTAGCTTTGGAGGATCTTATAAGGGATCTCAGCTTCCTGCTGAGGCTGACTGGGGAGCTCCTCTACTCATGGGATTTTACTCTCTTTTGCAACAATTTCTTCCTTCTGTTGTAGAGTTTATGGCAGGGGACCACCAGATAGGCCTCCTTTTTTTGGAGGATAGCATCTTGGTTCTGCTTGGGATAGCACGATCCATGCACTCACGTAAGTGCTTATAGAGTGCATTTGTGTAGGATTCAGCAGTCATAACTGTATTGTCTATCTGCATGGGTGTCATGAAGTTCATCACTTCTGTCTTAAGAAGCATGAAGTTGGCTTTGGAGAAATTTTTTACCATGGTTTCCTTAATGGGGAGTGGGGGTGGGATGTGGATATCAAGGGTGATTAGCTTATGGTCACAACTGACCAACAAGGATTTGACTTCAGGTGTGGAACACCGGTCACTCATGTTGGTAATGACTAGGTCTAGGATATTGTTTCCCCTGGTGGGGGTGTGGCTAAGTTGATCCAGGGCATTGGAATTTATGAATTCCAGAAAGCGCTGAGTGAATGAGTTAGTACATGAGTAGTTTTCCCAGTTAATGGTGGGGTAGTTGAAATCGCCCAATATTAGGGTGTTTGCTTGAACCCTAATATTTTCCACTATATCAAGAAAAGAGGAGTAGGAATCCTGGAGCATGGTGGGGGATTTGTAGCAAGCTACAGTTTGGATTGAAGTTTTGCCCAGAGTTAGTTGCACTTGGATAACCTCGGCTACATTATGCTGAGCAACTAGCCTGGAGGTGTGGATATCCTTAATGAATATGGACACACCTCTGCCTTTGGTGTTCCGGTCCAGGTTAGATGGCTGAAAAGTGCTCTCTGAAGTCTTGAACCAGGTGTCAGTCACTGCACAGACATTGATGTTCTCCATTTTAAGGAGTGCATTTTGAGATTTAGACTTCTAGTATTGAGTAGCATTACCCTCAGTTTTTGCTTGCCTGTTCCTGTTATGGTGGTGAATTTGTCATTTGAACCTTGCTTAAAAAAGGCACTATAGGGTGGCAAGAGCCTTTGTCAGTATCCGGAATCCCAGGGGTGATAGGTGCAGGCCATCTCTGGCAAAGCATTGTGGTCTGTCGACCATGTCGTCCCAGGCAGACAGATACTGGATCCCCTTAGAATAACACCAGAAGCATAGCCAATTTTTGAAGTCAATCATTTTGTCCTTGTACTGCAGTATCATTCTGGGTGATGGCAGGATGCTACTCAGGGCTAGGGTCATACCTGCCTGGGCTACAAGATCAGAGAGTTCTTCCATGTCTCTTTTCATGTAGTTCAGGGAGGTACATCTCAGGTTATTCACACCAACATGGACAAGGACAGAGTCATATTTGTACTTGTTATGGAGTGACCTGAGTGCATGGGTTATGTGGTGGATCCTGGCACCCGACGGCAGCTGACAGTAACCTTCTCCTTATTTAGCCTGGTGAGTGGGACATCAGTGTGCCTGACTATAGAGTCACCTATGACTAGTGTGTTGGGTACGTTGTTTTGCCTTATTGGCTGTGGTTGAGTGGCACACTGAGTCTGTGGGCTATGTGTCATTTGGGTTGTGTTGGTGGTGGGAGGTTGCTTGCATTTCTGCTTTGGAGGTCTTTGTTGCTTGAGCAGATTATTACTGAGAGCCTCCGCAAATGTTTTTGTGTTTCTATGTGTGGATTTTTGTGGTGTAGGTTTAGTGGGACTATGTGATGAGTGTGGTGTGGTGCAAGTGTTTACCTTCTCCGCTTGACTATCAAGTTCAGTCTTGGTTGGAGAGAGCTTTACCTCCAGTTTGGCTAGATAAGTGCATCTCTCACAGGTTGTAGTGTTGGATTGTAGGAGGAGAGGGTTGTCTGTGTACATGAGGCAATTTCTACATTGCCCCAAGATGCCCAGATTCATCAGATAGACAGGCGAGAACACTGGGAGCTGACCCATGGACATGTCTGAATAAAAAAATATTTTCCTCTAGATAAGTGAGGAAAGTGAGTACAAGAGCAGTTTTTTTCTAAGCAAGTGAGGAAAGTAAGTACCAAAACTGTTTTCCTCTAGGTAATGAGGAAGGGTGAGTGCTGTAGTAATTTGTAGTTTATTTAGTGCTTACAACAAGTTCTGAACAAATGCTGAGCACAGATAAGCAAATTCAAGTGCTAAAACTAAGAATTTGTATCTGGATCTTGATGAAGATAGGCTACCTAGTGCTTACCACTCCCACTGATAAGCTAAAAGGCTTCCCTCCAACACAGAAAGGCTTGGGGCACAGAAGCTTGCAAACAGTCCTGCATACAGCAAATCTGTATCTGGATTCTTCAAATTTTTTCATGGAACATTTACTCATATCAAATAATATTACAAAGATGCAAATGTTATTCTAAGGAATTATCTTTGCATTGAAACCTGACAGAGAATATTTGCATAACTATTTGTCTTTTCAGGACTTTTTCTGTTTCTAGGCTGCTTGTGGGAATAGTTTGAAACTGCTCATTTTGCTGCATTTGTTACCTTTCCTATAAGATGTGGTTCCCTTTAGCAGGCTATGCAATTTATCCTAAAAGTTTAATTTAGTCTTATTTTGTCTTACTGATGCTGCTACATCACTCGTAATAACATCTTAAACTTCGTGGCAAAGTCAATAAACTACTAGATTTCTTTTCCAACTTACTAGGCTGTACTAATTTGTTGCAAACAGCAAGTGGAGTTCTGCATTGTGTGCTTGTATTAAGCTCTCAGTGTACATATACACCACTCTTACAACTATCGGTTTCTCATTTACTCGCTTTATTACTCTCCTTTAATGCTCCTTTCCCATCTTGCCTCTCCTTAATATTACTATAGTGCAGTTTAAATGGTTTGTTTGTGTCTTTCGGCTTTTCCCGGTTAGGGGTAGCCACAGCGGAACTCTGGTCCACTAATGATTGGTAGTGGATTTTTACATACCAGGTTACCAGCCCTGATACATAACCTTCAATGAAGGCACGTTCCATTCACGTATGCCTCCACACAGAAGACGCTCTAGCTAAGAATCGAACAGGACAACATCTTGCTATGAGGCGACAAGGCTACCGCAGCACAAATTCATTTCAAATAGGCCATTTTATTGAAAATTAATTTTTACTTCATTTTGTTTTCTTCTTTGACAAAAAAGATGTCCTTTTCTTAATTTTTAGCTATGTTTCCATAATTTGCCTTACTGGCATCTATCATTGGCACTCACGAGTTGCAGTATGAATCCTATTAATGTGCATTACAAGCTTTTGTTGATCTTTTATTTTGAGCAATTAGAAGAAAAAGAAACATCACACTTTCAGTTTTCAATTTACTGCAAAGCAGACTTTTTAAGATTTTTTAATCTTTGACATAAATTTAAATATGATTTCATTATAGAATCCACATGTCCTACATATGTAAAGGGTTTCATCTAAAATCTCCTTGTAACATTAAAATATTGCCTTTTTTTTTCTGCAAGCTAATCTGGGAGTTAACATTCCTATATGTCAAAGCTGATCTCATTGCAACTCTCTCCTGTTTTTATTTTATGTAAAACTATTAGTCAAAATTTATCCAGAATAAAGTATGAGGTCTGGTTCTGCATTTCACTTTTGTATTTCCAACCTGTTTTTCATACACTCCTTTTCTCCAATAAGCTAAAATGGAAACACTTGTGTTCCATTTTTCAGAATAATAAACCATTCTTTGTTCAGACCCCCTTCAATAAAAAAGCACTGCACCAAAATTTCGTATGACGAACTTTTATTGAACATTCGTAATCACAACTTTATTGAAAACATTCTTAATCACAAATCAATTGATCTCACATAACATTTATTAATCACAACGTTAAAATAACATCCATGTAACAATTTAACAGAGCAGCGTATCCCGCTCACCCTGCCCCAACGTAAGCAGCATTGTCTCAACCGCTCACTTACCCTTACTCATCAGAAGCAATGTGCCATTGCTCACTTCCGTAGCCAACCAATCTCCTTTCCCAATCCAAGTCAAAACCAGAGGAGAAACAGAAGAGGGCAAGCCAGCCCTTCTTCTCCCCCAACTACCCAATCCACATATGAAATTAATCAATTTCCTTCATGTAATAAAAATATGGGGGAAGGATGGGCTGCAAGTTTATGCCTACAACTAATCTTCCATCGCTGTTAATTTCACATAAATTGCTTAAACCACTGCTTATGCTTACTTCACTTCCTCCCCAACTCTCTTCCCTCTACATTAATACTTCCCTAACCACTACTCCACCCAAACTCTCTATTCCTACCCTATAAATCCCTCCAAAACTCTCTGCCCCTCCATTAAACTCCCCCTTTCCTACCCTACCCCTTAACTTACCTAGCCACTCAAAGTGGCTCAGGGCAAATTAGTTTGTTTATTGACAAGACAATATTTTGAGAGCTTTATTACTAAAGTGTTTGCTTCTGTTTATACTAAATTGATGTATTTTTGCCTCCTAAGCCTTCCTTATGCAATTACTGCTGGTTCATGCAGATTTACTTTGGTTTACTCTAATTGCTGATAGTATAGCTCAATGTTCTTTGTTGTTGCTGCTTTGACTTTGGATGCTTTAATTTCTGATTAAAAATTACAGCTTCTTTGTTTCTTTCTCCTAGGTACAGGACCATGTTCAAAGTTTGCACTTCTAAACAAGTTTTCTATTTGCAGTGAGGGCAGTGTCTTTCTGAGGCTCTCCACAAGACCAATGAAACTGATTCAAGACCGGGACAGTGGGCAAAGCCACTGAGTGAGGGAATTTAAGGTAAATAAGGTGATAGCTGTCTGCCTTAAAAATCTCAACTTTCATTTTGTCAGTAGTTTGGAATTTGTTTAGCAGACTGAGGTCTTGCTAGCCAGTTTTATATATATATATATATATATATATATATATATATATATATATATATATATATATATATATATATATAGATATACGGATCTAGGACTATTGAACGAAAGCACATTTCACTGAAACACATTTGACTATGCACAATTCACTGAAAGCTCAATTCACTGAAAACACAATTCACTGAAACACATTTCACTGAAAGTTATATATGGCCTTTTCCCACTGTAGTGCATCCCTGGAGTTAGTATATATAGTAAGGGAAGTGTGGGGGGCACCACCCCCCACATTGGGGGTGTGGGGTGTGTAGCCTCCCTACCTATTTTAAATATTTTGAACTATATACATGGATTCTTGCAATTCCAATAAATTACTCTTTTCTGAACATAATATATATCCAAACTATGTGGGGGAGCTACGCCCCCCACACCCCCTAATGTGAGGGGTGCCCCCCACCTCACACTTACTATATATACTAACTCCAGGGTCACACTACAGTGGGGAAAAGGCCATATATAACATTCAGTGAAATGGGGTTCAGTGAATTGAGCTTTCAGTGATTTGTGCACAGTCATTTGAGTTTCAGTGAAATGTGCTTTCAGTGAATAGTCCTAGACCCATATATATACATGTATATTTGTGTGTGTGTGTGTGTGTGTGTGTGTGTGTGTGTGTGTGTGTGTGTGTGTGTGTGTGTGTGTGTGTGTGTGTGTGTATGTCCATGTGGCATAAATATGATCACCTCAATAACATAGCATTAGCATAATTCAAGTGATCCAAGTATAAAAAACTTTGAACTCTTGAACTGCGGACTAAAGAATTTGGAAATCAAGTTTAATTTTTGAATGTTTAGCCTTAGTATATATAATTAACAGGAGGTGTGGGGTGCAGAAGGGCTTGTGCCCTGTCAAGAAACAATGTTACAAAGTTGCATGCTCTTGAGTTGTTTATTAGAGCATGTACAGTGGTGTTTTGTTTTTTTTTTTTTTTTAATTTTATATATGGATATAGGGCAGCTAGTTGAATGCTCAGCTACAGAGATGGCCAGAATATTGACATTGCTATGTCAAAACATGCAATGATGACATATTCTCCAAATGCTATGGGTATTACCCTGCAGTAGGCTAAACCAAATACAATTTTTTCCCCCTCACACCCCCCTGTTAGTTATATGTATACTAACTCTGAGACTGTGCAATACCCAGGAAAAAGGGATATTCCCCAAGCCAAGTACTGTCAATCTCACTCACCTGTAGATCATCTGTTTCAGTCAGCCAAACAGCCTTGACCACACAAATATGCCCCTTGCAAAAACAGTTACATTTGGTTTACTCTGCTCTGGACTACTGCATGCACAGAATATGTCAAAGATTCAAAGTAAACTTTATTGTCATTTAGGACTACACATGTGTAAACCTAAATGAAATTACGAGTGTCAGTCACCATGAGAGTGTAGAAGAAGCATTGAATACAACAAATACAACAACAAGACATATCAAGTAAAGGAATTAGAGACTAATGACTATGCCACAAGGATATAAGAAAAAAGTTAACCCCCTATGTAGTTATATAAATACTGTACAGTAGCAGCATGACAGGTAAGATTGGTTATTGAACATGAACTAAAATTGTCACTCTTTATGTATTATTATGTAAAGCAAGTAACAGGCTATTGCACTTAAATGTAAGTATATAACTAAGTAAATAAATAAATATTGCACATTCCAACAAAACACTGTTATTTATGTTAATTTCTCGTGGAGTCACTAGGGCTGGTGTCCGAGTTAATAAGACTCATCACCATTGGGTAGGAGCTGTTAATGAATCTGGAGGTCCTACAGCGAATACTGCGGTACCTCCTGCCAGATGACAGTTGAGTAAACCAGCCGTGTGCAGGGTGGGAGGCTTCATAAAGCATTTTGTGAGCTCTTTTAAGGCTCTTTGCTGTGAATAGCTCTTCGATTGATGGTAGACTGGTATCCATGATTTTCTCAGCAACTCTCACCACTCTCTGTAGCTTCTTACTTTCAGCTACTATACAGTTCCCAAACCAAACAGTGAAGTTACAGGTAAGAATGCTCTCAATAGCTCCCGTGTAGAAGGCGGAGAGAACAGCAAGTGCAAGCTTTTCTCTTCTGAACCTTCTCAGAAAGTGAAGACGCTGATGGGCCTTTTTGACCAACTGACCAGTATTCACACATCGAGAGAGATTCTCTGAAATGTGCACTCCTAGAAATTTTGTAATTTTAACCATTTCCACCTCTTCACCATCATTCTTGAGTAGGCACTTGACCTTTTCCTGAAGTCAGTGATGATTTCCTTTGTTTTATTGACATGCAGGTCTAGATTGTTTCTCACACACCAATCCATCAGAGAGTGGACCTCATCTCTGCAAGCTCTTTCATCCTCTCCTTTGATGAGGCCCACGACCATGATGTCATCTGCAGACTTGATGATATGATTGGAGCTGTGTTTTGCAGAAGAGTCATGGGCAAGGATAGTGAACAGCAGCGGGCTGAGTACACATCCCTGAGGAACACCGGTGTTGAGAATTATGCACCCAGAGGTATTATTTCCTATGCATATCCTCTGTGGTCTGTTGATCAAGAAGTGTAAGATCCAGTTACAAAGGTGCTTGCTAATTCCAGGGTTGACTAGCTTGCCGATAAGCTGCATGGGAATCACAGTCTTAAATGTCGGACTGAAGTCTATAAACAACAGTCTGACATAGTTGTTCTTTCCCTCTAGATGGTCAAGTGAGAATTGCAATGCCACCGATATGGCATCAGCAGTGGACCTGTTTGCCCGATAAGCGAACTGCAGAGCATCAAAGGTTGATGGTGGAATTTTTTCCAGGTGCTTTTTAACAATCCACTCTAAACATTTCATGACATTAGAAGATAAAGTAACCAAATCTGTAGTCATTTAGACAAGAGGGACTGGCTTTTTTTGGGAAGAGGGATGAGATTTGTTACTTTGAAGCAAGAAGGTACTTTTTCTGGAGCAAGGGGGGTTGTTGAAAATATCTGTCATAACTGAGCAGAGTTGATCTGCACACTCTTTTAGTACTTGCCCAGTATATTGTCTGGGCCAGCAGCCTTCCTGGGGTTCACTTTCTTTAGCTGACCTCTCACTTCCTCAGAATTAAGACTGAGCACCCCCTTATTCTGGCCAGTAGGTAACCTAGTTGGAAGCAAGTTATTTTTCTGTTTGAATCTACCAAAGAAGGAGTTCAGCATGTCCAGGGATTCAGTGCTATCTTCACACTGAATTGCCCTAGTTTTATAATCAGTGACCTGTTGTATCCCTTACCAAAGACTCCTAGTATCCCTCATATCCTCAAAGTAACTCTGTACCCTTCTTCCATACTCCCTGTTAGGCTCTTTAATGCCTCTTTTTAGATTTGCTCTGGCGTCACTTAAACCTTCCTTGTCTTTTGACTTGAATGCTGCATTCCTTGCCTTCAGGAGTTCATAGACTTTACTAGTGGGCCAAAGGCTTTTAGTTTGCTCTAATTGTGATACCTTTGGTGATAGATACATTCTCAAGACACTTTGAAATGTATAGCATTACTGCTTCTGTGTTGTCATCTATGTTTACCTGTTGGTTTGACATGGCTGCCTGTCTGAATACATCCCAACAGATGCTTTCAAAACAGTCTTAGAGACATTCCATTGCCCCCTTGTGCCAAACCCTGATCTACTTCACTGTGGGCTTTTCTCTGATCAGAGCAGGTCTGTAGGCTGGTCGAAGCATGATGGTAAGGTGATCAGAGCATCCTATATTAGGTTGTTGTCCAGCCTTGTAAGTTCCTTTTATGTTGGTGCATGTGCTGTCCACAGTGCTTGTACCTCTTGTGAGAAAGTCTACATATTGATAATAGTGGGGTAGCACCTCCCTCAAATCAGCTCGATTGAAGTCACCTGCTACCACATGTGCAAAGTCTGCTTGTTGTTTCGATGAATTAATGTCGATATTCTGGATGTCAGCATAGCTGGTCATTTGATCAGCTGCCCTACATTCATAGGGAATCGTAACCTTCCATCAAGCATGCACATTGTTCAGCCACCATAGATTAATGCCTAACTATTGAAAATACATAAATATCAGTCCACAAATTAATGAAAACACAAGAGAACACAATTTTTTTTGCAGGGGGGCAAACCCTGCTATGATCCACACATCCCCTGCTAATTATATATTATATTATATACCAACACAAAAATCATAGTAGAGTGGAGAAAAGACTTATTCCCTGATCCCCGTTGTACCACTGACAAGTGAAAAAGCAAATACATTTTGATCATCTGAATTGTGATTAGCTGTACTAGCTGTTTGTCAAGGTGATGAGCTGATGCAGCAACAAAAAGTTTTTCATATATATATATATATATATATATATATATATATATATATATATATATATATAAACGACAGCTAGAACCACAATTGCCCACTCCCACCTAATCTCAACTCTTCTTTATGCCTCACCCATATATACTAACCTGAAAAAAAATAACCTTCTCAAACTAGCCAACTCCTACAATAACATTGCGAGATTTGCCACTGGGAACCCCTTCAGAACCCACCACTGTCAGAATCTACAGCAGCTAAATTGGCTCGAACTTCAAAACCAACTACAACTTTCCCAACTTACCATTGCCCATAAAATCCTTAATCAACCTAATAACACTCCTATACTTTCAAACCTCATAATCCCCTACACAAATCTCAATACTTTACGCTCTTCTAACAAACTTCGAGTTAGCATACGCAAATCAAACAACTTGGCAGGGGATTCTCTATTCTCAAACACTGCAGGAAAAAACGGGAACCTACTACCTAGTGAACTAACTTCACTTTCTTCCCTACCCCTCTTTAAACTGAATGCCAAAAGACACCTCAAAACACATTGGTTATGGCCCTGCAGCAACCCTGACTAATCTTCTGTCTTTACTACTAATATCTCCATGATCCTACTTGTATGCTAACTCAATACTGCTTGCTATTTCAGAAAGGCGTACTGTAATCTAGGATACTTAAATGAATTACCTTTTGTGAACATCATGTACTATTTACTGTAAACTATCTGTTGTATCTTATTCTTAAATGCATTGTTTTATGCTGTATACCAATTATTTTGTAATCTTTTCTTCCTGTTACTACTGCTTTGCTGTCTTTGTAAATTGTAATCCTTTATTATTCAGCTTATTGTTAAGACTGCTTTTTTTATTACTGCTTTGTGATACTTTTGGAGCATTTCTCCCTGGGCCTTTAGTGAAAATGGACATATATCCAGTTAGACTAGCCCGGTCAACAAATGTAAAATAAATAAATAAATATATATATATATATATATATATATATATATATTTATTATTATTTATTTATTTTTATTTTACATTTGTTTACCTGGGAGGTCCAACTGGAGAGAGCTTTCCATTTTCAGCGGAGGCCCGGGGAGAAACTCTCCAGAACAATTGCTACATATATATATATATATTTATATATATATATATATATATATATATATATATATATATATATATAGAGAGAGAGAGAGAGGGGGGGGGTTCCCAAATTTATAATGTTTTGCATTGACTCCTAGAAGTGGGAAAAGGTTCACTTGTTTTAAACATTCAGCTGTTTTTTTACAAATTTTTAAACTTGGGTGCAACCACCTTAAGTTAAAATAGCAATGGAATTTTCTGAAGTGACCAGAGAGATGTTCTGTGGAATGCATTTAGATGCCTCAGTAGATTACCATAATATAAGCATATCCTTCTGCTGTCTGAAAATACTGCAAATTCTGCTTTACTATGAGATTAGCAAATGTTATTGCATTTATTCATTATAGTTAGCAACAAGTTATACTTATTCTAGTAGAAGGAAGGTATTTTTTGAGAAAATGTTCATAAAAGATAAAAAAGGATCTACCTCAGACTGGTCTATAACATGTTAAATTTAAATATGTTCAGAGGGAAATAAAACACATGGGAATGTATCAGTGAGGTATGCCAGTCATTCCAAATCGGAGCCATTATACCTCTCTGAATGATCTTTTATCATTTTTTACTGTATTTCATTAAAGCAGTAGGTTTGAAAAAGCATTTTGAAAGCATCCATTATTATATATTTTTAAGTTATAGGGTATTATGTTTGATCAGGTTCAACAGCTGGTTATTTATGCTAGTTGCTGCAGGATTTTGCATTTATTGATTACAGCTGTGTCTACCCCATATAAATTGTTATCTTGATTTATGCATGCATCAATTAGTATGTCAACTATCTGTGTTTCAGTGATTACCCTTTCTCAGAATTTAAATTCCTCAGTGCTGAATGTGTGACTTTGAATCACTCTGTCAACAATGTGATATAATTCAAAGCTACCTGTCAGCATTTTGTTAAACTTTAATAATTCAATATTGTGATGAATGCATTGAACACTTGAAATATTTATGCTGGCACTGGAGAACGTGATAGCAGTTAAACAGAGGAATTTACTGACCATTTACAACACATACTATTTTTTTCTGTGGAAATAATATTCTGTGTTGTACTTGACTGCTATATGCTAGTAAAATGTGGATTTGAAACAGTGCAGGATTTAATCCCGGTGGAATTTACTTATTAATCATTGCTTATTACTTTCTTTCTTCAATATTTGAGGACAGAAGCACTGGGGGGGGGGGCTGATATTTGGGCTAGCCACATTTACATGCAGCAGTGAATCCCTGTATTGCATTACATAATGCAGATGTAAGACTCAAGACATTTGTAAAGTGCTAGTGATATAGATGAAATGAAATGCACATTACTGATTCTCTTTACCATACTGTTTCACTACACAAAGAAAGACAGAAGAAAGAAAGAATATTTGCATAATTAAAGTTGAAGATAATTGACTGCGGAATGAACTGTGATAAATTTCTGGTCCTACTTTGTTTGTCAGTGGCTGGAAATCATTGACAAAATACAAGGTATATCACAGTGCCAGTACCAAATAGCTGTATTTTGCATACACAGGCATCATGAAAAATATTACCAGACGTAGGTTGTTAAAAACATATGGTAGAAAGTCACAGAAATGCAGCTGATTGTAGGAAACAGTGCATACAGCAGCATTATAAACTAAAATATGCCACGAATGAGTATTGTATGAAAATGTGCGATGCAGTGAAACTGAAGTACCAAGGTTAGCCCAAAGCTATTAAGTGAGAAAATACATATATCGATAGATGCCACGCTATACAACTTCAGAAAGTTCAAGTGCAAACAATTTGTAAATACTGCTGTAAAAGTTGAAAAAAAAGGAGAGAGGTAGATTAGAGTCTATTCATTCATTCATTCATTCATTCATTCATTCATTCATTCATTCATTCTATTCACTCATGCATTCATTTATTCATTCATCGCCTGGTTACCTATTTATTTCAGGTCAGAGTAACAGGAGACTTTTGTCACAATACTTAGTAGAAGAAAAGCAAAGCAAATGAACTAGTCATGGATAGGATGTCCAAATGTAGGATATTAATGCACCCCCCCCCCCCAACACACACACACATTCAGCGTCACTGACACATAGCACACATGGTTGCAGTCTGGTTTGTAGGAACACTATCATACCTACAGCACATCTTGGGAATGTGTCAGGAAACTATAACCCCTCCATTAAAAATCCATATGGATAAATGGAGATCATACAAGCTGTACCTAAATGGCACTACTGCTAAGAACTAAACTGTAGAACCAAGTACTGTGAGTTATGTGACAGTTTTATGTGGCAGCAACTTCTCATGCTCTAGCCAAGAAATTGCTATCAGAATTTGAGTCTCACATGATAAAAGTTATTCCACGATTACAGTGATGTTCAGCGTTGTGCTTTTCTACAGTGAGATGTATGGCACAGATAATGACATGTACAAGGAATTCAATGTCAGGTCTCAACAAATATTGGAAAAATTTTATCACAACCCTAATTGAATCTCAGCAAAAAAATATAGTTAGGAATAAAACAGTACTGTTTTTATACCAAACTCCTCCATAATGTTCAATTCCTCTATAATCAAAAAAAAAAAAAATCTGAAAAAAATCTTTAAATTCTACTCTTACCTGCATAGATGTCGCAAGTTAATCTGCAATGAATGGATTTTACATGTGCATGCATTAATTGCTGTATGTACAAAAGTGATGCTAATAATATTGAATATTCTCCTCTATACAGCTGCACTCTCTGTAGCATGTACTAGTAAATTGCTACAATTACTCACTTATGTATTTGTCATAAAATCCTATAATAAATATGTTGAAATTGGGAAGACGTTTATATGCGCATTTAAAATAAGCTGATCAATCTGTTAGACATGCATTTAGATATGCATACATATATATTACAGAACTGATAATAATGGTGCTCCCAGTTGCAGATGATTCCTGACGGTTGACAATATCACTTTCTGGGGGACCAGGAGGGAGCCAAACTAAGTAAAAGACCAAAGTACTACACCTGCCATTAAGATAGCTGTAGTTGTATCAAACTGTCAGTGGTTTGGATCCCTTCTCTGACAGTTTCTACTTGCCCTGTGTTCACTGTGGTCTGAACACTATGGTGGAGATCTCAAAGGGAAATGCAACTGGTGTTAGTTTGTCAAACACCTAGGTCCTTCGCCATGGGTCATCCAATACTATTTGTCCCCTGTGGATAGAGTCTCTTGGTCTAATTGTGCCTGCTCTCTGAAAGACGTTGGAGAAATTAAAAGCAATGGAACCACAAAATCTCAGGTGGTCACTTCTTTGATCAAGTTCTTTGCTGGCGTTAAGTCAGACGGGTGCTGTTTTCATTGCTGAATTTTACAGAATTTTATATACATGCAAATAGGGCTTCCCTTTGGTTTGGGTCTGAAACCCCAAAAACGTTAACTGTTGTTTTTGCAAAAATATTTCCTATGAGTGTAAATGCATTTTTTCATCTCAGTAACTATCTTTATTAAGAATAGCTTGATTGGATTATAATGAAATCTGAGCTTAAATGGTTAAAGAGAAACATTCTTTGTAAGAGGTGGACCTCATTGGCAAGCCCTGAACCCCCAAGAGCACATGGAGCTCAGTAATCAAATCAAAAGCTTGGTTTCTTGTGCTACGATAGCACATGTTCTGTCTTGTATTTGGATATTTGGTACTTTTCTGCTAGCGGGACAACAGCTTTTCATCTTGTGTCCTGTTTTCCTTCAATTTCAATGTTTTACCTCTGCAGGCCGTCTGACTCTCTCTTTTGCTTAAACAATACCTCCCACCCCATCCCATCGTTAATTTGAATAATTTGTTTTTGACATTCCCTTCTTATTTTGATTCCCTGGGAAAAGTATCTCTCTTTTTATACAGTGCCGATCGGAAAACTCAACAACAATGGGGTCAGAAGAAGACAACAAAGGTGCCTGATAACAGTAGGTGAAAACGCTTTATTAATGTTAGGTGCTGTCATATTTCAAAGCTAAATGACTTGTAAGTCTTACCTTTAACATAGTATTTTCACCTTCTGTTTACAGGGGATACTTTTTTTATTCTAGTAATTCTCATCTTCATTGCTCAAAACATTGCAGCACAACCTATGTTATAATACGCAGAAACATTTTAAATATCGTGCTGTACCTTACAATCATTAAGACCAACAACTGGTGCATTATCGTTTTATTTTCTGAACCAAAAAGAAAAATGAAACTGCAATGCTTGGCATTATTGATTTATTACTTAATCAAATATTTTATGAGGAGCAGAAAAAATCTTGCGAAATCAGAGACAGTTGAGATAGGTATGATTCTTCAGCATTAGCACTGTCACCCATGTTCATTGCAAGTGTTTATGAACACATTCTCCTCCTGATGTATTGAGAATAACCAGACTGTCCCACTGAACCACATTTAAGTGGTTACTGGTTAAATTACAATGTAGGCACTTTTTTTATTTATTTGCTTATTTCATTTATTTATTGTTTTTGGTCGTTTCAGATTACATCAAAGCCATAACTATTGTCCAGAAGAGAGAAAAAAAAAAAACAAGATTACGGCACAGATCAAGAGTAGAACAAAAACAAGAGTTCTTGACAAAGATGAAAATAAGGGGGGAGGGACAAACAACCAAATTAGGGACTCTTTTAAAACATGATTTCACTTCACTGAACAGGTTAAGCAGAACAGGACTGTAAAACAAGCAGTACCGACATGTCAGACAATGAGTAGCAGTCCAACAACGAAGACGACAGCCGAGAAAAAGCTACTGCCCTGTTAATGGAAAAGTACCGGATATTTTAAAATTACATCTTTTGTTCCAGGCTGATCTTGTCAACATGGCAATCAAGCTGAGCTGTGGGAAATCTAGTTAAGCTGTCCCTAGATTTGGAGTATCTATTTCGATTTCTGTTACTATTCCATGCATGCACTGAGTTCTCTCAGTCCCTTTGTTAATTTAATTGTTTATTTAATTGATTTATTGCAATGTCATTTGCACATCTGGTGTATGAAAAAAGCTGGTTTTCTGTTGTCAGCATCCCATTCAGTAGTGCTAGAAATGCACACCATTTTCTCTCTATATCTTTGAGTAATGTCTGATTTTCCATAATGTCCCTGCCTGTACACTGATCAATATGAAGTAAATACCTAGGTGTCTGGCTTGACTTGTCTTTCTAATGATTACTGTATGTAGTCAGTATTGGTGAGGAAATGTCACTCCCATTATGTGAACATGGTTTCAACAGAATACTGCATAGTAGTAAGGCAAGTGGGAGTTACGGAACCATTACTGCCTCCCTCTATTATAATGTCCTTCTTTGAGGGCCTGATAGGGCCTTGCCTGCCTGCACATTAGGCTGTAGCCTCTGCTGGCATCATGCATTTGTATAGCATACTACATACCAGGATAAGGTGGCCCACTTTGTTGGAAGAGTAACACAGATTTCTGACTTCTGGTACAGAAAATGGAAATGTTCTTTCAGCCAACCTTATATCTGCTCCACAGACTTCCATGTCTATGCATGTGAATATTCTGTGCTTTCTCTCTTTTATTTGAAGATGCCTTTTGGGATACCATTGGCTATGGTAGCAAAAGGCATTAATTATCTCTTGTGAATCCAAGACATATCATTTGAAGGTCTGCTCTTTATGTGTCCCTTTCTGCTTATGACTTCAGTATTTATACAGTAACTTCTGTCCTTTTTATTTTTTTGAAATATCATATATGGATTTCTTAACCTGTAACGCTAGTTGTAGATTAAACTCCATCACAATTCAGTGAAGTGAATGCCATCTGAGTGATAAAAATCTGGATAGGTTCTCCCTAAATCTGGGTGATCAGTTACAGAAAAACAACCTGCCTTGCTGGTTCTGCTACCCTAGGGTTCAAAAATTACTGAGTAATTTTAATGGCAGCTGGTGTGATAGCACCACTCCAAATTAACCTTGGTAAAATGGCTAACCAACCTATATATTTTATTAAAAACTTCTCACATAAAGCAACTTGATCTGCCAATATTTTTGGGAGAAGGATACATTTTGAGATATAATATAAAAATTGCCTCCCAGATGAATCAATGAAACCTCAGGTATTTTGTTGTATGTAAAAATTTTATTGATGGTTGGCAGAAACTGGAGCTATGATAAGCCTGGGAACCCTTGCCATGCTACTGTACATTGGGTAGAGTCAAGCCCAAGATTCAAGACATTTGGTCTGATTGCTGCTCTGTAGATGAAGGAATGGACTCTGATGAGGAAACATGAATGTAAAATGAAAATGTAAACAATATCATCTAATATACCTGAGGAAAACATCAGATTTCCTTCTGCCTGAGTGCTTTATAATTTCCACCAGTTTCCCCTCCTTGGCCTAATCTGATGCACGTCCTATTCTAAATGAGTGGGAACTGTACCATTCAGGGGAAATGGCCTGGCAAATCAATGCTTTCCTCAGCATGATGTTGGCATCTGAGGGGGTTAATGGCCTCCCAATGGGTAGATGGAATATCAGTTCCCCTGGGAAAATCATCATTTAAAGATTGCTTAGTAGCCAAGGCCCATTTAACTGCCAAAGTTTCTGATCATTGTAATGGAATTTGGTGGCCTGGTCTGGCCTGCTCAAATTTAGATTTGTAGTGACAGGAGTCCACTAGCACTGAGTGCCCCAGTGCAGAGCCAGTTAAATAATGTAGCCCATATTGCTGAAGTATCAAGGTCTTTGACTAACTTTTTAACTCCTTTTATGACAATCGGAAATAGTCGAACTCCAATGGGGCATCTAGAGTCTCTAGGACCAGCATTTTTGCAACTCCAGATTTTGCATAATCTGTTGATGATATAGTCATGTGACAAAGTGAGATGATCTAGGCATCTTACCAACCAACTTAGGGCCATGATTTCTGGGAGCTAGGGGAACTCTGAAGGGTGTGCCTGTGTAGGAGATGGTGACTCATGATGTCAAGCATCCAGTGTTGATCTTTTACTGGCAGTGACAGGTCCAAGGCTTTGAATTTGGATATGCAGAAGTGCAGGCTGTCCTGGTGTAAGCCCACAAATTACACAGTAAGGAGACTATCAGACTTCTCTAAGGAGTCGAATTTGTGGCGGGACTGGCATGGAGAGGTGCTGAGGTTTTGGAGTGAGTAAACAAAACCTGGAAATCTGGTGACAGAATAAGCTGCCAGTTATAGAATTACAAACACCAGGTACATGTATTGCAGGGAATGTTAAACTGATTTTTAAATTTAGCATAACTAGTAACCTCAACACATACTGCACTCAGTTTGGCCAGGCAGGTCTCCCTGTAAGAATCTGGAAAACAGCTTGATTATCAGAATTAAAAACCAACTTTCTGTCCCTGAACTGCTCTTGCCAGATGTAAACAGTAGCCCATACAGGGAGAACTTCCAGGAATGTGATATATTTCCTGATTTATTCAGGCCAAGAGGATGACCATTGTGCCACAAACCTTTTTCCACCCAAGTAACCTCCCATGCCTGTACTGGCCACAGCTTCGATGAAATGTTGGAAGGAATCAGAGGAAAAACAGTATGACAGTCACAGAGAGACCCCACTGAATTGATTCAGGAAAACTCTCCACAGGTATAGGTCATCTTTAACCCTTTTTTGTAATTCTCACCCAACAGTAGTTTGTTCACCTACTTCTTAATAGGTTTTCCAAGGAACTTTAGAATGTCCATCCCAGGGAAATTGTCCTGCATGCAAAATGAAGTAAACCCATAAGAGTTACAACTTACTTTTGCTTTGGAACCAGCTAGAAACTCAAGATGGCTACTTTTAGTCATTGTATTTTGTCTCTGGATAGCTTGAAAGATTTTCCAACAACATCAATTTCTAATCCTAAAAATATTATTCAGTGATTCAGACCTTCCATTTTATCTTTAGAGAGAGGAACCCCTGGTTGATCATATAACTCCATGAAAATATCCATGGTGGCCCTTGTACCTTGGCTCCATCCCCAATAATAAGAAAATAATCAATGTATTGAACTGCAGTTTGCTTCATGGCCCTTTGCTGCTAACACCAGTATAAAGCTTTGCTGAAGGACTCAAACATAACACAGGCTGTTTAACTACCTATTGTCATGGCCCTATCAAAATACAACAGGCCCTGGAAGGAGAGACTGATCATTGGTCAGTCTTGTTCATGTATGGGCAACAATCGAAAAGCCAATTTAATGTCAAGCTTACCAAACCAAAGTTTTCTACATTTCTGGGTAATAGTTGCCTCATCATTCAGAGTTGTGCTATTTACCCTAGCATCTTCCTTTGCAATAGACTCATTTACTGAAGACCCACTTGGGGAGGATAGGAGATGGATGAGTCAAAATCTGCTGTCTTTTTGTTCTTTGGGACTAAACCGATGAGTGAGGTCATGAATTGCTCCCAAGATGGAGTTCCAAATCGGACGTTCATGCTTGTAACTCTTCATTAAGAATGTCTAATACTATGCTGTCTTTCCCAATTGTGGATTTCAAATTCTTAGCAATTGTATTATTATAGGTAGCATTAATTTTAAGCTTAGGTAAACCCTAGAATTAGGGATTTTGCCACCTGGAGAATGGGATAAAATTTAAGTTGCTGAGCAAGTTCGTTTACTTCAGTGGATGAGTCTGTTGACCTTTTACCATTGCTTCTCTCCACACTGCAGAAAAAATCTTTTGTTGCCTCAAAAGGAGCTTCTTCCTCAAAAGGAGCCTGTCTCTTTCATTTAAAACTTATCTCCATGGTTTGTTCCTAGCATTGGCCTCAGTTGGATAATTTTTAGCCAAAAGTTGAATACTGGGTGAGATGTCCTACAGTATGAACATGTGTGAGAAAAACAGCAGGCTGGCAAATAAACAGCTGCTGCTACTGAAGGCCCAACAGTATAAGAATTCCCATTGATTCCAAGGTTACTTGGAGAGGGTCTGTCCAACATAGCAACTAACCAAGAATTGGGATGATGCTGATCCCACCCTAGAGATTTGTTGACTGATTTTAGTTTCCTGAACCTCTGATCATACCTTAATCATGCCACACCTCCACGAATTTGATGAGGCCTCTTTGATAGTTAACACACAAGAAATTAAGGATAAAGACAGCTAAGGGTTATTTTCAATAAGCACATCCATAAAGATTAAAACCCAGCTACTCCTGAGTGCCAGTTTTTCTGGTTTCCTATTAAGTAAGTGAAAGCTTACTATAGCGAACGCTGTTTAATTAACAGCTAAATGTCGAAATGGAAAAATCCCAAAGAGACGTAAAAGTGATTTTTTTTCCCAGGAACAAAAAAAAATCACTGTGCTGTTTTTGGGGCGTTGTCATTTCCTCCACTGTGGTGCGATCTTGGAGTTGGTATATTTAAGCAGGGGGAGGTGTGGGGTACAACTCCCCCACCACATTTGTGTTTGTTTGTTTTTTTTGTTTTTTTTGTTTTCTTTTTTGTTTTGTTTTTTGCAGACCAGCGATTTTTTTCCCTGGGGGAAAAAAAAAAAATCACTATTCCATTTGTTCAGAATTTTGTGTTTTTGTTTTTTTTCGGTCGATTATACAGCATTCGCTATTTTAAGCATTTACTGTTATAATACAGACCCGTTTTTATGTGTCCTTTTGTTGGTGAGTGATTTACCTGAGACTGCCATCAAATGTTTTGAACTAGATTTTTCATGTTCTAACAACCTTTGTATCCTGTCTGCATTGGCCATCTCAAAACCAGCTCTGTAGTTTCCCCCTAATGATTTTGTCTTTAATGGTTTTGGGAATATCGATGGTTATATGTTCACCTGGGGAGTTAGACGTATCCAATTAAGTTACACTTGTACTGACTGCAGGGGACATTGGTGACAACCTAATTAGACTGCAGTGCTTGGCCTGCAAAATGCCCTCACCACTGCTCAACCCACTTTTTGCTTAATCTGGATTATCTGGGGTAGGGGAGCCACCTGTGGGCAACTAGAATCCCTTTTCTTCCTTTGTTCAACTGAGATGCTGAACCTTTTTTCGAAAACTAAATCAAACAATTCATCCTTCCTGGCATTTGGAAGAAACTCCAGAAATTCCTGAAGGTACTTCATCCTGAGTTTAACTCAGAATAATCTCTATCACATTCATTAAAGGAACTTTCATTACCTGTCTCTTATAAAATGGTTGTCATAACTGTTTCAGATTGTCCTTCCAATTCCTCTGTGGTTTCTACAGACTTCTGGGATCTGCGTCTGTTCTTTTTGTTTGGGTTATCCAATCTGGCTGCAGCATGACCTCTCTTGGACTCCATTGTGGCTTGACCACCTTCACCTACTAATTCATGAAACAGCTTTTCTGCTGCAGAGGTTCTCCTGTTTATAGTAAGAGTAATAGAGTTATAGTACCCATGGATTAAAAATCCAAATGCCAATATTATGCTCAGACTACCAATATTCTACTCAATGGTGTGACTTACATTCTTGTAAAGGTACCCTGGAATATATGTGCAAATATATAAACATCTTTTATATAGTAATTGCCTTCTTATAAAGCAAGCTGACTGACTCAGCCTATGATTCCCCTTGATGCAAACATGATGCAAAGCCTAATGTCATTCAGCTGTACACATGCCATAAAGAATTACTATACCCAGCCCGAAGCAGACATTGCATATAAGAATTGTTGTTGTAAAATTAGTGAAAGCATGATAATGTATATACCACAGAATAACACATTTTGAAATTCAGTAAGAATGGGTAGCAACTGTTTAGCCTTCATATCAGCATATTTTTTTCTTTTTTAAATAGAATCAAGGCTTACTCAGTTTACATTGCTGTTGGTGGGGGGTGGAAGGGATGAAAAGAGTCCAAGACTGCAAGATAGTGGTGTTAAATATATATAAAATATCATTTATGTAGGAATCAAAATATTCCACAAAGGTGTACCAGTCAGTAAATATTTTCATGGAAGAGGGCGTAAGGGCTACAGTAATTTAATTATAATATCTGTAACTGGTAAATAATCATTAAGTGTTGCTGGCCAATCATGGCTAACTGGTAATACTCTATTATAAAACAAAATGGCAGGTAAAGACTGTGCTTTTCAGTAAAATCTAGCACTTAGACATTGTGACCTAAAATAGAAAGTCAGCAAGAATAAGAATAAAACTCAGAACCTTGTAGCTGCAAGGTAAATACCTTTACTATTAAGCAAATCCCATCCATACAGAATGCACCTAAAACAACCTGTGGTAAACTGGTGGCAAGTATCAAATATATTTTACCTCAGGACTGAGCAGTTTTGTGCACTTGTGCTTTTACATGCTCGCACCTCTAATAAGATAAAAGGTACACACAACATGTTACTGCAGGGGTGTGACATCTTACAGAGTTGTGCTTTCAACCAAGATAACTGCACCACAACAACTCCCTCATGTCTCATATCCATCACTTAGTACTTTAAATTATTGTTTGCAACCAAAACAACCCCTGGCCATAAAGGAACCCTTAGGCACACCATATCTCCATGAAAAACTTTCCAGCATAAAAAAAACTCATAGACCCAAGTCAACAACCAGAAAATACCCCAGGCAAACAATAACTTGTTTTTGCGGTATAACAATGCAATTGAGTTGTTACCAAATCAAGAACCCTCTTTTTTATTATATATAAAACATTAAATTATTCGAAGATACTTTTCATCTGCAATCATAAAATGCCTGCAACATAATAGCAGATGATGCCCCACTTACTTCACTACCCAAACTCCACCTCTGCTTGGGATTCCCCCAAGTTATGGCATCCATGTGAAGCAAGAGGGATGGACAATCGCAGACATAAACAATGAAAAATAAGACTCTGGACTGTCCTTGAACCTGCAACATAATACATCATTGGCAGTGCTCACCCCCGCTACACCAACATGCTGCCAATGTACTTTAAGCTTTAACATCTTTATTATTATTATTATTATTTAAATTAAAGAAGCTGTGATTCCTACTCACTCCCCATCTATATATCCTATGACTGTTGCTTCTTCTTTCTAGCTCAACCCCCATAACTACTGTTTACTTCCACTTGGCTAACATTTACTTTCATTTCTCCTATTAGCAGCTAGTGTGTTCTTAAATCCTAGGCAATCAATTGGTCAAACAAACTGTTCTGAAACGGTATTTCTTGTCTGTAACATAATTAATTTGTTTGCTTTTTAATTTACACTGTTACATATCAAGCATTATTAATATTGTTAATGTTGTTAGTTTTCTCCACTGTATGTTAGGAGCTTTTCTCCTCGGGTCTCTGCTAAAAATGGGTTTCTGGCCCAGACGGACATTACCCAGTAAACAAATATAAATTTACTAAATAAATACTCATCACTGTTGATCAGCTCAGCTGACATCTTTGCACTTCACAAGGAGCAGGAATTTGAGAAAAGATAGAACTAAGACAAAAACCACATATTATTGCACTGAGAGCCATGTTTAATAGTTGTACTACTAATTCCATTAGTGAAACAGCTGATTGAGCATCACAGGAGAAAATAATACAAAGTCACTCTCCTGGATGACATCAGTCCTACAGCAGATGAAAATGGCATTTGCTTGATCAAACGCTGTAACAGTATTTCAGATTTAGAGAATATGTCATATGTCACAGCAAAATGTATATGTTAAATGAAATCCATCTATCGCAATATCCTCTTTTGTGTATTGGCAATTCTTGTACATTGTTTTTAGAGACAGGAGGACAAGCAAACCTCATCTGCATTTTTCTAAACAATAGGTAAATGTGTTAGGCATATGCCTATACTATTGTGTTTTCTGAAAATCATTCACTCAGCGCTATTACACCTATTGGCACAGTACTGTACTAGTTAGTATTGCTGCATCATAGCACTTATTTCTTCAGTTTGCTTCTCTGCTGTTATGCCTTCTACATGGACTCTGTATGTTCTCCCTCTGGCTGAATATGTAGTTTCTGGCTGCTCCCACTTCCTGCTACATGCCAAAAATGTGCTGCAAGGAATTGGCATTCATCCAAATTGGTGATAGGTCTACATGCACTGTGCAAGATTGAGTGAGAGTGAGTATCCTACAATTGGCGGGTTCCCTAATCAAGATTAATTCTGCTGTATTTTGCCCACTTAGTGGCAGGAGAAAGTTCCCTTAGCTCATAACTAAATTGAATGAACAACCAAAGAATGAACAAATGATGACTTTAATAATTAGTGTCAGATCTATGTGTGTGTATAAATATATATATATATATATATATATATATATATATATATATATATATATAATGAATAATTTATTCAATTATGCTTTTTTAATTTAAATTGTGAAAGTTATAAGCTTCTTCTAGTCTTTTTTAACTCTTTGCAAACTATTTGCTTGTACCATTATCAAATTTCATTATCTACATTGCATATTAAATTTGTCATCTTGCTGCATAGTTTAGTCTTAAAAGGTAATCATATGGTTACTCTGTGAAATTGCCATTCTAGTAAAGCTATTGCCCTTTTGCTATCTTGTTTCGTTAACCAAAGTAAAAATAAGTGCATACTGAATAGCTGGGGAAAATAAAGAAGCTCACCAGTTATGTGACACCAGGTCCAACATGACAAAAACAGCTTTCATTTGCAGTGTATTGATTTGATTGATTTACTTAAAAGCTGTTCTGTGACATTCTTGTATTGCATCTGGATCTGGTCTCCCCTTTATGACATATGGTTCCTGAAATAGACTCTGCTCTCCCTTTACACTCAGCAGGATAAGCATGTATTAGAAAATTAAAGAATAAATGTTTTCTAATATCAATACATCTCTTATTAACTCTACTTATCCTTTCCAGAAAAAGTGCATGGCATGCCTCATTTCAGTCACAACTTTAAATTGTAGAAAGAAGAGAATGATGAACATAATAAACCAATATCCTTAATACAGTTAAGTACAGTTTGCAGTTAAGAAAACAATATATATATATATATATATATATATATATATATATATATATATATATGTGTGTGTGTGTGTGTATATGTGTATATGTGTGTGTGTGTGTGTGTGTGTGTGTGTGTGTGCATAACTATATAGACACACACACACACACACACACACACACACATATATATATATATATATATATATATATATATATATATATATATATATATATATATATATATATATATATATATATATATATATATATATATATATATATATATATATATATATATATATATATATATATATATATATATATATATATATATATATATATATATATATATACAAACACACACACACACACACACACACACACACACACACACACACACACACACACACACTAACCGGGAACAGCCAAAAGAAGAAGGTCTACTTCAAAACATTGAAATTTCATAACGTTGAAACTCATAATATTGAGACGAAAACATCGAAATCCCAAAACACTGAAAACCCAAAACAATGAAAACTTAGAACATTGAAAGTGTGCTTCCTAATACTAAAAACTACATTGCACATGTAAAAATGACGAAAGGCAACAACAGGAACCTGAATCAAGGACCAACAATGAAAAACCAAGAGAATTTATTCACAGACACGTCCACCGACTAAGCGCTTTCACCTAAAAAGGCATCCTCAGAGTCGGTTAGAACATCACAATCAACATATATATACATAATTAGAACTTATTAAACAATGACATCACATTTTAAATGCACCAATGAGCCCAAGCACTGCCTCAACCCAATTAAAGATACAAAACCTATTCTAATACAATTCTAAAAAATGTTAAAAAAGAATTAGAACACAGAATAAATCACAACAATTAACTGCATACTATGACTTGTACATATACACATACACTTATATGTTAAGAAAACTTACAAAAATATAAATATAAATATAAAATACATATATCTCAGCCTGGAGACCTTGAACATGATGACTCTATTAAACAGAATAGAATAGGTGCAGCATAATACAATACCCTCACCCTTTGAATTAAATACAACTTGCTTTCTGTTTTAACACTGGTTTGATGGATATACATTCATTGATACCCGGACACCTCATGGCATTTAATCTCACCTGCCATTGAACTTCTAAAAGGGCCACCTTGTTGCTTATATCACCCCCTTGATCCTCATATACCCTGTCAATAACAAAAAACAAGAACTTTTTGAAATTCTTGCAATAACAACTGTGTATAAACAACGCATTATGTGCATCCTTACTCTTTATACTGCGTACATGCTCACTTATTCGATCTCGCAACCTACGTGTAGTCATCCCAACGTAGAATGCGTCACATGTACTGCAAGAAGCCACATAAACTAAACATTTTGTATTACAGTTACACTGACCTGGGCATGCAATTGTACGATCAAAACCTTTTACAACCAAGTGTGTACCCTCACTAATGAATCTACAAACTCTACAACTACCACACTTAGACATAATTGATTTCCTGACCCTGGGCACCCTTTCCATAATTGCTTTTAAGTTAACACCTTTACTAAACACAATCCTAGGTGCCTTCCCAATTATGTCCTTAGTGTCCTTATCTAAACAGTGATTCCATACTTCACGTACCGATGCTGCAATGACAGTGGCCTTCTCATTGTAGTTAAGAATCAAACAGGCTTTGTTCTTCCCTATATCCTTATTCATGTTATTCAACTCCATACTACTCGCCCCATTAACTTCACTTCTCAATATAGGTTCAAAAACAGTGTTCCTTTTCCTGACTACTTCCTTTTTAACCTTTAATAAAAGGTTAAGTGGATACCCCCTATCCATAAACATACCCACAAGCTTGTACATTTCCTCTCTAAAAAGAATATCATCACTGATTATCCTAGATAACCGTACCATTTGTCCCTTTGCCACCCCTCTTTTTTGATAATAGGGGTGACAACTGGAAAAATGCAAAAAGGAGTTGGAGTAGCTATCTTTCCTATATAATGTACTAGCCAATCCTTCATGATCCTTAAAAATTGTCAAATCCAAGTAGTTTACCCTATCCACACAATATGTATATGTGAATCGCAAAAAAACTAGTAGAGGAATTAATGTACTCCATGAACTCAATAACACTGCTCTCATCACCATCCCATAGGATGAGTAAATCATCCAAGTATCTGTTGTACAACACTACTTTCTCCCAAAATCTGGATTGAAAAATACAGGTTCTCTCCCATGCCAATAGTACAAGGTTTGCAAAAACTGGTGCGCATCTTGCACCCATGGCTACTCCCGAACACTGTTGATATACCTCACCTTCAAATTTGATAAAATTATTTTTCAAAACAGTTTCCATCAAATCACAAATGATATTAATCTTGCTTTTGTCAAAACTGGAACTAAGCAATAAGCTGTCCCGAAACATTTCCATGCCTTCACCGTGCGGAATGACCGAAAACAAATTCACGACATCTATTGTCAAAAAACAAAAGTTCCTAGTACACTTAACAAAAGCCTTCAACCTCTCCAAACAGTGCCAAGAATCCTTGATGATATGAGCTACATCACTGACAACTATTTTACACGCTTCATCTACAAATGCTGCAAGGGGTTCAGTCTTGGAACCCCTGGCAGATACGATTGGTCTAAATTGTAGCTGCTCCAGCCCTTTATGTACTTTAGGTATACCAAAAATGTTTGGAGTAACAGGGTATCTAACTGTAAGAAAATCAAATTCCGACTCTGTTATTTCACCTTGAAATAGGGCATCCAATAAATACAAATCAATTCTTCTATAGGCCACGTTCATTTCATTAACCGATACCCTTGTATAAGTATCTGTATCTGCAAGTAAACCCATCATAGATGTCGAATAATCCATTTGGTTCATCAACACCATTCCCCCCCCTTTGTCTGGTTTCATGCATCTAATACTGTTCGAAGATTCCAGCTCTTTGAGAACACTTCTCTCTGCAGGGGTCAGGTTATCAGAACTAACATCCTTTCTCCCACATATCCTCCTAACCTCGAACTCCATAAGATTTTCCAAGACTGAAACCACATAACTACTAGGTGGTATGAATGTACTCTTCCTTTTTAACTTGGAATCACAGTTGTCACAATCCATCCCCTTCTTATCATGATAATATAGTTCCAGATTTAGTCTCCTCATAAACAACTTAATATTAATCAAAACCTGTGAGACATCCAATCTGAAACTAGGTACAAAACTAGTTCCTTTAGTAAACAATTGAAAATGTACATCCCCAACTATCATATCAGTGTAATTATATATAAAAAAACCTTGTTGTTTGATAATTTTACACTCAACACATGTCACAATGGAATTGTCACTTGCACACCCATTTATGATGTCTTTTTGTCTGCACCCCAATCCATTACAACTGTTATCACTGGTACAATGAGGCAATACTGTTTCATATACATTGCCTATATCATCAGAGTCATTCACTTCCCGATCATCTCCATTGACTGAACAATTGCTGTTGTTACTGTTACACATAACACCATCATGTAATATCCTGCATTCATTACAATACACACCCCCCCCATTATTAACACACATTAAAACATCAGTGTAATTGGGCTCAACACATACATTTTTAGCATCAATGTCCAATTTGACAAAAGTCCCTAAAGCCTCCTCAATTGGTGGCCCCTCGGACTGCTGTCCAAATGTCTGTCCACCCTCATCGGTCTCCGGTCTTTGTTCCTCAGTCTCTCGGACCTGCGGGGTCCCGTTGCCTGCTCCATTGCACATGTAAATAACATTCTCTTCACCTATAACAACACCTAAGTAACAAACACACTTTCTACTACATTTCTGCAGGGGGGGCAAGTTACCCTGCACCCCCCCGTAAATTAAATATACCAACTCCAAGATCGCACTATAGTGGAAAAAAGTTAATTTCTAAACCTCAGGTTAGGAAATTAACTTTTTTCCACTGTAGTGCGATCTTGGAGTTGGTATATTTAATTTAAAGTGGCTGTGGGGGGGCAGAGCCTCCCACATGGGGGTTGCAGAGGGCTTGCCCCCCTGCAGAAATGTAGTAGAAAGTGCGTTTGTTAGTTAGGTGTTGCTATAGGTGGAGGGGATCTTACATGGGCAACGTAGTTTTCAATGTTATGAAGCTAAGTTTCAATGTTCTGAAGTTTCATTGTTTTGGGTTTTCAGTGTTTTGAATTTTTGATATTATGGTCTCAATGTTATAAAATTCAATGTTATGAGATTTCAATGTTTTGAAGTAGACCTATATACATATATATATATATATATATATATATATATATATATATATATATATATAGTTTACTATTGTTTGTACGAACAACATTCTATCGGCTGCAATGTGCCGCAAACAGAATGTTGAATGCACAAACAGTTTTGTACCAGATAGTCGACTCCACTTATGTGAATGCACAACTGCATGCACATATATGTAAATCGACTATCTGCATGGAGATAGCGGTACAGTAAGGAGTGGAAATTCATCCACATCAGCACTGTAGTGTGATCTCAGAGTTAGAATATATAAGAAGGGGTGGTGAGGGTGGGGGCACAGCCCCCCTCATGGGTGGTGCAGGGGGGGCTTGCCCCCCTGCAAAAACATGATAGCCATATAGGAGTTTGATTTACATCAGCTTCTAAACAGCTATCACGTGGTGGTTTCGACAACAATGTCGAGTCAAATGCGTTGAGCATTTGGTTCGACATTGTGAAAGTTATTTTTTTTTTTTTACTTTCGGTATTACCATTTGTTTATTTAAATGGAAACTGTTTTTCCGTTCAAATAAGCAATAGTAAACCTATATATAAAGATATATATGTATATGTATATATATATATATATATATATATATATATATATATATATATACACACACACACACACACACACACACACACACACACACACAAACACACACACACATACACATATATATATATATATATATATTATATATGTATGTATGTATATATATATATATATATATATAGAGAGAGAGAGAGAGAGATACGGTTTACCATCAGAAGGTCGAACCTGACCCCATCAAATGATGGGATCATCGACTACTTCCAGAAAACCGACAATGTCAAATTATGACATTGTCGAAATATGACTCGACTGACTGTCGAATAAACCTCGGAACAGGCTTTAACATGGGTCAAGATGGGGGCAAGATTCGTACTTCGACAATGTCGGGTTCGACATTGCCACCGTTCAGCCTCCAGACTTCAACTGAAGTGGGTTCAACCGAACCCACTTCGACCTTCTGATTGTCACCCTACACACACACATACACACACACACACACACACACACACACACACACACACACACACACACACACACACACACACATGTATATAGATATATATAGATATATATATATATATATATATATATATATATATATATATATATATATATGTGTGTGTGTGTGTGTGTGTATTTGATCACCTGGCATAAGTTACATTTCTTCTGCCATATTACTGATTATAGGTTTATAGGCAAGTACTATGCTAGTTGCTCTTGTTGGACAGTTTTTAGCTTAGTTAATTTCCTTTTTTGTGCTTAAAATAATCTGTCCCATTTGATATAGATTGGCCTTACCCATCCCATGGTATTTTTTTTATATATATTATCACAATTAAGCATAACTGAGATGATAACATAAATATTTTGAGGGGACGCATATATGGGATAAAGCATTTAGGAGCTGCCTCTCTCCATAAGTAGTACAGGAGGTAGTCCTGTGATTAATTTTCTGTTTCCCATCCGTAGATCTAAGTTTCACTTGAATATGGACAGGGATGAATGTTGTTTTGTGTGGATGTGCAGTATCTTCTGTGAGATATACCCATCCCTCCAAACCATTCTGTTGATTGATGCAGAGGAGGTTTAGATCCTTAGAGTGAGTATTTCTGATGCTGTATGACTTGTTGATGTGCATTAAATTCATCAGTAATGGGTCAGAGGATGCCTTGTATGCTAGACACTGGTTACCTCTTAACATTCTGTAGGATACCAGTTATGGTGGAATTGCTTTGATTCAATCCATGTAGGACATGTTGTTTAGGCCTTGTATCCTTTTAGTAAAGTATCCTTGTGTGTGTTCCAGTTGTTGCATGTGGCTGGACAGATACATGTCAAAGGGGGCTTTATATTCAATGACTGGCCTAATGAGGGTTCAGTAAAGCGGGACAATGACATCTCTGGGTATAGACACAATCTCCTTGTTTATAAACTGTGCAATACAAAAGGACTTTCTACGTAAAACCCAGCAAATATTCAATCTTATGGTCTATATTGTCCATCGCCAGGAAAGAAGTCACAAAAAATTGGAAATCTTCACATAGTCCATCTTTTCAAAATTTTAAAGATCTTCTCAAGGATGTTTCTATACTCGAAATGTTGACAATTAGATCTAGATCCTCAAGGAATATAACATATAAATATTGGAAGAGTATATCTGAACTATTAGAAAACCAATAACCTGAATGTAAAATCAAATCCTTTTTCTATTAGCCTAACAGTAATATTTCATTCTTGTACAGTGAACATTTCTGTATATAGTTTATGGTATTATTGTTTATTAAACCATTCTTTTTTTATTTTTATATAACGTATCAAAAATATGTACAATTATTTTAATAACTGTGTATATTTCAGTTTTTATTTCAATAAAAAAATTTATTAAGGAAAAAAAAAAGGACTTTCTACCAGAATAAACACATGTTGGTCAAAATCTAGGTCACTGTCAACATAAGTTCCCAAGTCCTGAACAAATGGGTCAACTCTTTTGGGTGCATTGTTAATGTGGTAGTTCCCTGTGGTAGATGACTTCCAAAAGGATACAATAATGTCGTTTTTGGCATTAAGTTTCAGCCTTTGATTTTGGCATCAGTTATTTATTTGCATCAAACTTTCTTCAGGATGGCTAAGTAATTTGGGGATTTAAGGACTGCTCCTTGGGCTTGCAGTCATCTGCAAACTTATTCAGTCAGAGCCCATTGGAATTAATATAGGTAAACTCCTAAAAACAGCTTTTAAAAACTGTAACCTTACTATGGTATCAGGTATTCAGTCTACCACTATAATAACATACAAAATACAAAATTCATTCCAGGAGGATGACCTGTTCTCCCTAGTAGAGACACGCACACACACACACACACACACACACACACACACACACACACACACACACATATCTATCTATCTATTTATATATATATATATATATATATATATATATATATATATATATATATATGGTTCTACCTGACTTCGTCGACAGCGCAGAAGACCGACATCGAACCTGAGCCAGAAGATCGAAATCGAAGAAGACCGACGCGAATCGCGAGTGGCAGAACATCGACAATGCAGAAGACCGACACGACGGATGACAACACCAACGCCGAGGATGCCGACATGGGGAAAGGCTGTGTGAGTAGGCAGGTAAGTGTGGAGATTGACGGTCTGTGGGGATAGGGGTGGGTGAAGTGAGTTAGGGTTAGGGAGGGGGAGGGGTGGGTTAAGTGAGTTAGGGTTAGGGAGCGATAGGGGTGGGTTAAGTGAGTTAGGGATAGGGTGGGTTAAGTGAGTTAGGGTTAGGGTTAAGTGAGTTAGGGTTAGGGAGCGGGTAGGTAAGTGTGCGATAGTGACGGACCTTAGGGTTAGGGTAAGGTTTAGTGTGGGCTTGTAAGGATTTTGGTGTGCTTGTGTTGTGTGTGTGGTTTGTGGAATGGGGATGTGTTTTGTTTTAATTGTTATTGTGGTGTGTGCAGTGTATGGGGTTTCGTGTTTGTGTACCGTCGGTTATTTCGTTGTCGGTTATGTGTGGTTTCGTGTTTATGGACTGTCGAATATGTGGTGTCGGTGATGTGGTTGTCGGTGTTGTGTGGTTTCGACTATGTCAGGTAGAACCATATATATATATATATGTGTGTGTGTGTGTGTGTGTGTGTGTAGATATGCTAGCGATCAGGACGGCTGCTATGTTCACATCCCTAATATCAATACACGTTGACAAACACACATCAACATGCTACTGCGCATGCTCCAAAACTAATCCTTGAATCATCTGTCTGTCTTTCTATCAAAAAAAAAAAAAAAAATATATATATATATATATATATATATATTTGGAGCTAGGGTTAATGCACCCATCTCTGCAGGTTTTTTATTGATTCTAATTTGTGCTTTCTCTGTGCTGGCTTTCATCTTTCTAGGAACATAATATCATCAAAATTGCACTCATTGCACTGCCGACTTTTAACCTTAACAAAAGACAATTATTCTGAAATTAGCTTGCTGTGCTGTGATGACAGAGTAACCATAGAAACGACAATATACCAGGATTTTCCTTCAACTGCTTTTTATGGGGAAATGAAAATGATTCCACAGCAAGCTCCAAGGTATTCCTCATTGAACTTTTAATGAATCATATCATGGGCAGTCACATGAGAGATGACATTATTGGAGTAAAACTGTTTTCTGTTGTGCATGTAAACATTATTTTCAGCAAAACATCACACTCTGTGATATTTTATACATCTGGTAAGTTACAAATGTAATGAGTCTTTTAGGGAATTCGGGTATTATCACAATACCAGCACATATTCTCTCAATTTCACGTCAGAAAATGTTCTGTATTTTCATGTGTGCCATGTGTGTGTGTGTGTGTGTGTATGTGTCTGAATGAGACAGAGAGAAGGTGAGAGGCAGAAGAAGAGAAATGATGAGGAAAAAGGGAGAAAGTGTACTGCGGTATTAAACACATTCACTTAATTGGAAATGCAAATGACTTCCTGAAGTGATTTTTTTCGATATCATTTGAATCCCGTTTCCAAGCCAGTAATATGCACCCTTCAGATATGAATAAAACATTAAAGGGACAATACCAGTCTCTGTAAAACACAGAACGTGTAGTTTGAAAACATTATGTTGGTAATGATTATGTCCTGGCACCTGCTGATAAAGCTTGCAATTTGATTCTGATTTTTCTTTGTTGTTTCTAAATCTGGAAACTGCAAGACACACCAGTTATCACCTACATATGCACTTAAGCTTGCCTTCATCATCTCTTCAGCGTATTTCTCTATTTCAAGTTGTCATCCACTCTGTTGGTGTGTAGAAGGCGTTAAGGAGAATACTGTGTTTTAGTGATAATTAAAATATATAATAATGCTAATGTACTGAACATGCATATTGAAAACAATTTTGAGGAGTTCAACATTATAAACTGAACTCGATCAGGTGGAACCTTGTCGAATTTGTACTTGTGGTATACTGAAACCCCTTCTGCCTCAATTTTCACATATGGCTTGATACTCTTGAATTTAATTTCCTTAGGCTTACATTAGCAAAAAAGAAACAAGTTAACATGCATAAAGTAAGACTAAACAGAAACTGCCTATTGTAAGACATCTGAGAGGCCAATGTATTGTACATTTGTTGGGAGCATACTGCATTGATACATGAGTTAAGATTATTAATCACCCATCATTCCATCTGCTAGGATATCTGTATGGCACTGACTTATAGCTATTACAAAAATGATATTCTATTGTCAAGCAATTTGAATTGAATTTTCAGTTATTACCACATTTCCATTATAGTAATTTAATGCATGTATTTATGACCAAATTAAAACAGTCTCTTAAGTACAGAATACTCAGCAAACAGACAAGTTATATAACTAGTAAAAGGAGAAAAAATGTAGGTTGTGGTAAATGACTGGTCTTGCCTAAAATTATGTCTTGTGTTTTTCCAGTGCAATAATTTATATTTTAGAAATTTCTGGCATTTCATGGAAAATGAAAAAAAAAATAGTGATCCTGGATATCTGCTGTACAAGCCAAGCGGCATAAAATAGGTTATCCATGCATATACCGTATACATTCATTTGTTATTCCCATAGCCATAGGTCCAGATAACATAGCTACTGAACCATATTATATTATGTTATTTCATACCATATGTACGCTGATTTGGAAGAAAATTTATTTATTTATTTATTTATTTGTTTATTTGCAGTTGGTTTACCAGGATAGTCCATTGGGCCATTTGAACCCGTTTTCAATGGAGTCCTGTGGAGAAAAGCTCCAATAGCAATCTAGGTTACAATAGTTTAAAGATTATATTTATACAAGGGTTGTAGTTTTGAGCAAGACATTTACAGTTAAAACAGCAAACATTGAAAATAATACACACTAGTGATGAGGTTGGAGTTAAAACTGACTGGCAATGGAACATTGCATTGTACAGCTGAGAGGCATTTCTTCTTAGGAACATACAGTTCATAGTTACAGTCTGATTCATTGTTTACAAATCGCATATAAGTAGTAACAGTCTGATGCATTATTTACAACTAACATATAAGTACTGGAATATAAGTATATGGAGAGATGATAGAAGGAGAAAGTTTTTGATGAGAATAAGATTGAAAGAGAAGAGAGAAAGGGAGAGAAAATCTATGTGAATTTCATGATCAGAACTGTAAAAAAAGTCAAGGTCTGACCCTAGTAGTGTGAATAAGTGAGGCAATTATTGCTGTTGACAAACTGTGGGAACTGGGGGATAAGAATAATTAAGAAAAGGGTGAATGGGGCGAAGTTCCTGCATGCAATGATGAGGGTGTAAAGGCCACTACAGAAAATGGCTGCCAATAACTTCCTTTTGACATTGTTTGTGCTGCAGAAGATTGGGCGAACAGAATTTGGGCTTTCACATTCTGGTATCAATCCTGATTTTTTTTTTACATTGCCAAGTAGTTTAACAATTTATACACTCACTTTAGAAATTATAAGATTGTGGTATCTTTCCCATCTCAGGAACTTTGATTCCTATTTTGGTAATGACAGTGTAAGGCAGCATCAAAGAGGTATAGAAGTTCAAACATGCCTTACTTGTGCTTAAAAATATACTGGTACAAAGTTATTAAAATACATGTTGCTTTTGTTAATTGAGATCACAGACATTGTTTTAAAGAAAAAGTTGTCATAAAATACAGACCATACTATAATCAATTTTCTTAGAAAATGCTTGCACTACTTCTCTTATAAGGTAATGAGAGAAGAAAACACAGTGTTAAGTACATAGAGTTTATTTATAAAAACTGATAATTCACTCTGTACTGTAATACAAAGTAGAGAACCTTATGAATACAAGCTTCTTGACATTACACAGGGGTAATGTTGTTTTATACTTTGTTCATGAAATCAGTTTTAGTAAAGATACGTTTGTGTGTGTGTGTGTGTGTGTGTGTGTGTGTGTGTGTGTGTGTGTGTGTGTGTGTGTGTGTGTGTGTGTGTGTGTGTGTGTGTGTCTGTCTGTCTGTCTATATATATCTGTCTATATACCTTTATCTATGGGTATTATATTATTCGCCTCTGCATGCAGTTTGTGACATGCTGAAATGCTGGTGATTTTCTACAGTGGTATAGTTTGTCAAATTATATAAAAGTAGAACTTCAGTAGATTTATTGTTACATAATTTCAGGGATTTTCCCCTTTCTAAGAGGTTGTGTGACCGTAGAGTTTGTATATTTAATTTCAAGGGATGTGGTGGTAAAGCTCCCATGTTGGGTGGTCTGGGAGGTGAAGCTCCCTATGTAAAACTTGTTTTTTTTTTTTATTTTGGTGATTACAATTTTAAGCTATTGGTTTAGCTGTTGAGTTTGTTTGATACTTTGTGTTTCAAATAATATATATATATATATATATATATATATATATATATGTGTGTGTGTGTGGGTGTGTGTGTCTGTCTGTCTGTGTATGTGTTTCTGTGTGTGTGTGTGTGTGTGTGTGTGTGTGTGTGTGTGTGTGTGTGTGTGTGCGCGCCCTTGCACTGAAATAAACAAACAACTCCGGAGCGTAATAAAATCCACCAAAGCCAAAGACCAAATTTGATGCTAAATTAGCTACATTGTCTCCAGCTATCACAAAAGACCAGGTCCTAAAAGTGCTATCAAAAGTTAAAATTACTGCATCAATAGGTCCTGGCAATATCCCTGGATGCATCTTAAATTGTATGAAGCATGATTTAGACAAACCACTAAAATACTGTTTAGCTTCAGCCTCCATACAGGTTTTGTACCAAGGAAATGTAGAACAGCTACAGTCTTTCCCCCTCAAAAGGGAGGGTCATCCACAGTTGAAGGCAGTTACAGAACCATAACTGAGCAAACTCATATACAAAGCACTGGAAAGACTTACCATGACATTAGTCAGTCAGGGCACAGGAAACCTCCAAACACTGACTCGTCTCACTTTGGATTCATCAAAGGTAGGTCACGCTTACTGAACCTGCTGGATTTTTTTGAAAATGTCACAAAGTGTACCTCTCAACTGTCCAGATTTTCACAGAATGTCCAGATTTTTGCCTCATATTTTTGGTCTGTTCCTCATAAAATTTGTGATTTTCCAGATTTTTGTGGCAAGTCAATGAGGACTGAATTCAGTAAGTAATGGCAGACATCTGGGTTTCAGATTTCATATCCTTCAGAAAATGCATAGGTTCATAGGTTCATAGGTTCATACTAGGCTATCTGCCCGAGGGCATTTACAAGCCTAGCCCATAGTTTTGTGGCTTACGCCACCCCTTTAGTATGGGGAACTATACCCATTATTTTGCTGTGCCTCTGTTGAGCAGTGACACTGAGGTAATCCCTGGGGTATATCTGCGATCTCCCATCCATTGGTCAAGATTTCTCTTGAACAAGGCCAGCGAGGTGCTCTGCCTCACATATACCGGGATTTTATTCCACAGCATAGGGAGTCTTTGGGTGATGAATCTATCCCTCCAGCACGTCCTATTAATAGCCGTGTCGAGGTTTAAGTCTCCCGCCCTTGTGGCTCTGACGGATCTAGATTTTTGAGGTGAAGCATATTCATCAAATCTGGGTTTGACATGGCCTTGTATGTTAGGCAAAGGTCACCTCTGAGCAAGCGGTGGCGACTGAATAGAGCTGGAGTTCTTTCAGTCGGGCAGCATAGGACAGATGTTTGAGACCCTTTATCCTTTTGGTGAGGAACTTTTGTGGCCTCTCCAGCTGCTGCAAGTGTCGGGTCAGATACATTCCGAATGGGGCATTGTACTCAATCATTGGTCTGATGAGTGATGAGTATAGGGAGACTATGACCTCCCTTGATCTAGATGAGAATCCCTTCATGATAAGGTGGGCAATGTAGAAGGTCTTCCTAACTACTTTAGCTACATGGGTGTCGAATGACAGACTACTATCAACCTGGGTCCCCAGGTCCCTGATAACTTCTTCTGTGCTCAGTGGATTGCCACCTATTTGGTAGCTAGGGGTAACCTTGTTTTTCCCGAAGGGTATGACTATGCATTTTTTGGCATTTAACTTTAGGCCATGGCTCTGGCACCAGTTATCAGTTTCTGTGAGACCCTTCTGAAGGATATCTGTGTCAGATGTGTTTTCTACTATGCCGCCCAGTTTGCAGTCATCTGCAAACTTTGTCAGCCATAACCCTCCTGTGTTTGCTTGTACTTTGGAAAAGTAGATGCCAAACAAGAGTGGGCCCAGGACTGAGCCCTGTGGTACACCACTTGTGACAGGCTTTGAGTCTGACATGGCGCCAGCAACTCTGACCCTGTGGGTTCTGTCACTCAGCCAGTTTGCAACCCATCTTGTGATGTATGGGTTAACATTTAAGCTGATGAGTTTTTCAATGATACCCAAGTGGGGTATTGTATCAAACCGCTTGCCCAGATCGAGGTAGGCTGTATGGACTGCCTTTCCCTCATCAATCGCTTTGGTGACTGTTTCAAAAGAGTCAACCAAGTTTAGAAGGCATGATCTGCCTTTGACAAAGCCAAACTGGGATGGATCCAAAGTCTGCAAATTCCCTATGTCTTTATTTATGAGGTCCATTATGATCCTCTCCATGGCTTTGCAGATAAGGCTTGTCAAGCTAATGGGCCGGTAATTTCCAGGGTCGGTGGAGGCACCGCCTTTGTGAAGTGGGACCACAGTTGCAGTGCGCCACTCCCTGGGTACGTATCCAGAGGTAAGACTATGATTAAACAGCTGTCCTAGCTGTGGGTTTAATTCCTCGTTGAGTTCGTGGAGCACACAGCCGGGGACACCATCAGGTCCCATAGATGCTGTGTTTTTTGCTTTGGAGAGAGCAGTTCTCACTTGGGCATTGGAGATGTTTGGGGGGCTGCAATCGCTTTGTATAGATATCTCTCCTTTTGTGGAGGGGAGAAGTTTGCACTGAACCTGTCAGCCAGTATGTTGGCAATGTCTGTAGGATCAGTAATCTTCACATCATTTTGAACTAGTTCTGAGCATATCTGGGAGTTTCCTCCCAGGTTTCTAACATAGCTAAAGAAGGCCTTATGATTGTCTTTTGAGTCTTTAGCTATTTTTGTCTCAAAATTTGCTTTGGATGATTTTATGAGAGCTCTTAGTTTTTTACTTATAGTGATCAAGGGTGTCTTACCTTTTAAGGATTTTGCTCTATCTTGTAGTAGCTTCCTCCTTTTGTTGTAGAGTTTGTTTATGGCTGGGGTCCACCAGACTGGACGCTTGCCTTTGGTACAAAGAGTCTTTGTTTTGCTTGGGATTGCCTTATCCATGCAGTCCTGCAGGTGCTGGTAGAAGGCATTTGTAAGTGATTCAGCGGCTTGAGTACTGTTTTCCGCCGGCTCGGGGGCCTTAAAGGAGACCACACTAGTCTTTAGAAGTGTGAAGTCGGCTTTCGAGAAGTTCTTTACTGTGGTCTTTTTTATTTCAGGTGGGGGTGGGATGAGGACCTCCAGCGAGATTAGTTTGTGATCTGACCTCACCAGTGAGGGGTATACTTCCGGTGTTGAACATTGTGCTCCCATGTTCATGATGATGAGATCAAGTATGTTTTCTCCTCTTGTGGGGATGGTGACTAGTTGTTCCATGGCATTTGAGTTTATGAATTCCAGGAACTTTTGGGCTAGGGTGTTTGGGCTTGAGTAGTGTTCCCAGTCTATATTAGGGTAATTGAAGTCACCTAGTATGATGGTGTTTGATGATACATTTATCCCCTCTAGTGTTTTCAGGAAGGCCATGTGAGGTTCCTGAGTTTGTGAGGGTGGCCTGTAACATGTTACAATTTGCAGAGCAGTCTTGCCTATGGTTAATTGCACCTGGATGGTCTCCGATGCATCGTGCGTTGCCACCAGTCTTGAGGTGTGGGTGTCTTTGATGAATATGGATACCCCCCCTCCTTTCTTGGTATTGTCTGGATTTTGGGGCCGGAACGCATGATAAGAGGTAAAACCTGATAGTGCTGGGGTGCTCTCAGGAGCCTTGAACCAGGTTTCTGTCACTGCACAGACATCGATGTTCTCCATACTGAGTGTACCTCTCAACTGTCCAGATTTTTGGTCTGTACCGCATAGTAACATAAGACATTTTATTGTAGCAACTTTCTAAGTTTAATATTTAAAATGTGTCCATATTTTTGGGCTTTGTCTCCCCATTATTTTTGGCTTTGTCCAGATTTTTTTCTGCTGAGAGGTTGAGAGCTACGCACCAAAGCAATGGATGAAGGTAAAATGGCATGCACCACATACCTCGACCTGGCCAAAGCTTTTGATACAATCCCCTACTCAGGCATAGTAGAAAAGCTTAATAAACTGGGAATAAAAAAATAGGTGAAGTTATTCCCACAAAGATACACATCACCAGTGGAGCCCCCCAGGGTTCTGTGCTGGGACCTCTCCTGTTTGGCATATCCATTTCTGAAGTAAAAGTCAATACAAAAGGGCTCTTGCTGACTAAGTTTCCTAATGACTACAAGCTAGAACTGGTCATTGAATCCACAAATGACTTTGCCATCCTGAAGTAAGGTTTGTCCCAAATAAATAACTGATGCTAAAATCATGGCCTGAAACTAAATGCCAAAACATGTATTACTGTATTCCTTTTATAAAAAAAGGAATTCTGTTTGGATCTAGGGATGCCATTGTCCCCCTTTACTTAGCCCTTCTTTAGGCCATTAATTTAATATAATGCCCCTTTTTGCATGTCTCTGTCCAGAGACATGCAACAACTGGAATGGACAGAGGAATACCTTACTAAAAGGATACAAGTCCTAAACATAGTTCTCAACCTCTTAGCACAAAAAAATCTGGACAAAGCCAAAAATAATGGGGGGAACAAAGCCTAAAAACAGGTACAATTGATAAACATTGCTCTTATAAACTTACAAAGTTCTAGAATAAAATATTGTGTGTTACAATGCATTTTATGAAGGACATGAACTCAGAAACTCAAATGTCTGTTATCATTTACTGAATTCAGTCCTCACTGATTTGCCACAGAAATCAAGAAAGTCACACATTTTATGAGAAAAGACAGAAGATATGAGGCAAAAATCTGGGGATTCTATGAAAATCTGGACAGTTGAGAGGTGTGGACCTAAATAACATGTTCTACCTGAACCAACTCAAAGCCTGTCACTGTCCTCAGTATCCTACAGACTGCTATGAGGTGACTATGGCTGGCATACAAGGGATCATCCAACCCAGTACTGATTGATTTACTGTACATCAGCAAGCCATATGGTATCAGAAATACTTTGTCTAGGTATCTAAGCCTTTTCTGAAACATCAACAGAATGGTTTGGAGGTACCGGTATATCTTATATAGGATACCACTGCTGTCTCAAACAGAGTCTCCATCCTCACAAAACAAAGTTCATCCCTGTCCATATTCAAACACAACTTGAATCTATGGATGGGAAACAGAAAATTTACCCCTGGACTACCGCCTGTTCTACTAATGGACAGAGGCAGCTCCTAAATGCTTAATCCCATGTATGGGTCCCTTCAAATATTAATTAGGGGTAATATATAATTACTGACCATGGGATGGGTAAGAACAATTGCTAACAAAATGGAACAGGTTAATTTGAGCACAAAAAAGGAAATTGGCTAGTCTTTAAAATGGCCCACAAGGGCAATAAGCCTTGTACTTAATTATGAAATATCTATAGCCATCTATCTATCTATTTATGTGTATGTATATATATATATATATATATATATATATATATATATATATATATATATATATATATATATATGCATATACATATAGACAGAGGTACATGTGTGTGTGTGTGTGTGTGTGTGTGTGTGTGTGTGTGTGTGTGTGTGTGTGTGTGTGTGTGTGTGTGTGTAAGTGTGAGCATTGCAGTAAGCTCAAGGGACAGTGGTAGTAGAATGTTTGTGCTTTTCCACACTGCTGACTATAGTATATTTAGCGATGAAGGAGTGTGACTTTTGTACAGGGTATAGCCCTTGTAGAAAATGCATTTCAAATGTTTGTTTTTCTCTTTAATTTTACATTATCCTTTCTTTTTACTATTGCAAACAATGCAGTAAGGATGATTTGACCTTTCTGCATTGTTTCACAATCTGAAAGTTGTGTACTTTAGTAATAAAGAGCTGAGGGATTTTCTTGTGAGGTTGAATTGGTTAGATCAAGTTGTTTCCGAGTATTTTGTTATTCTTTCTGTCAGACAGGACTCAGTGAGTAATTTACAATTGATTAAGTCTTGACAAGTTGATTTTATGCTATACTGGCTTTTTCATCACTCGAACAAAACATCAATGAATCCTTAGCAACCTATATCTATATTTATCTATGTATATCTATGGGTTTATGTCATATTATTAAGTTTGGGAAACACAACATTTTTATGGCCAAGACCGTATGTTTCAGTTTCAGAAAATTTGAATGTAAAAAAAAAATCTATGTTTTTGCTGGGGAAAAGCCCCTCTGCACCCCCTTCACCCCCTACAAATTATACATACCAATTCTGAGATAGCACAACTGTGATGAAAAGGGTAAATTCCCCATTAAAGTATTTATATGCAGATTGTAATACAGTGGGGTTGAAGAAATGTATGCTTGTTTCCCACTGTAGTGCAACCTCAAAGTTGGTATATATAATTTGCACAGCTTTGTAGGGGGTCAATTTCAAGTTTCCAAAGTTTGCAAAAACTTGATAATATGATATAAATCCAGATGTATATGGTTACTGGCTTAAGAAATTGAAGTCTCTTATTATCAACTTGGGTATGTGACAGACTGTGGTACAAATGGGAGTGGGAATTTGCCCTTTCCCCACTGTAGCGTGATCTTAGAGTTAGTATATGTAATTATATAATTAGCAGGGCGGGTGTAGCATCAATGCATAAATTTTTTTTTTAAGCTTTATCCATCTATCTAGATCATTTTTTACTTGAAAATTTTACTGTTTGATATTTCATAATGTAATCATATATTTCTCTCAATGTTTCTCTCTCACTCTATGAATCACTATATATCTGTATCTCTAGATATGTATATATTTATATGTACTTCCTGAAGCTGCAGATGTGTCACTAGTGATGATCCACAGGGTTCCATCTTGGATCCCTTCTTATTTGGTCACTGGTTGGCCAGATTTTTATATGACCAAAAAGTAGGTGCAGTTGTCAACTCACCCATCATCCCCTTATTCTTCATCAGGCCCTAAATTTATTTATTTTTATTTTTTTATTTTACATTTATTGACTGGGATAGTCCGACTGGATACATGTCCATTTTCAGCGGAGGCCAGGGGAAAAAAGTTCCAAGGGTAAACAGATACAGCATTACATAATACCAGCATTACATATTACAAACAGACTATTTACAGTGATTACATAAGTAAGCAAGTTAAACAAGTTCCACAGGTTAGAGTTAATCCCGAACGTAAGTCAGGATTAAATTAAATTACACAGTAAGATGGTTAACATATTTTTACATATTCTAGAGAGAGTTAGCCAGGCTTGATACATTGACATAGCCAGTTAAGTGCCAAATGTTGTTTGAGTCTAGTTTTAAATTGACCTAAGGTAGAAAGTAAGGTAATATCAGCTGGAGGAGAGTTCCAGGGTCTACTTACAGAGTTTGCAAAGAGAGAGTCACCGGCTGTGTTATTAGTTTTGCTAGTCTGAATTAATAGTTTGTTAGAGGATCGAAGTGGTCTAGAATTGTTATAGGGGTGATAATATTTTTAAGTGCAGGAGTATTGTCCGGATTATAGAGGATTTTATAGGCCATAATCAGTTGGTTATACTGGATTAGGCTGGGTAGTTCAAGCCACCCAAGCTGATTTAGATTGAATCAATGATGTGTCCTAAAAGGCAGCCCAGTGGCAAACCTGGCAATGTGGTTGTAGTAAACTGAGAGTTTGTTAAGGACAGTCTTGTTTAAATTCGAGAGTAGAGGGGATGCATACAGAAGGGTTGAAAGAAGGTGAGAGTGAGCTATGGCAATTTTAGCTGGAGGGTTTAGAAAGGCTTTTATTCTGTAAAGTGACCCTATTTTTTTATTGATGGTTTTGATAGTTTGGTTAACATGTAGGTCGAATTTCTGATTATTATCTATGATGACACCTAATAGTTTTGTAGAGGGGTCAGGGGAGATTATTGTGCCATCATTTGAATTTATGGTAAAGGTGAAAGTGGTAGACCTATGTGTTGGTGGAAATAACAGCATTTTAGTTTTTTTGGGATTTGGGATCAGACGACGTTCAGAAAGCCAGTTTTCTATTGTATTAAAGGTGGTCTGGGTAGCTGACCAGAACTCTATTGTAGATGTGGCCGAGCAAATCAGTGTAGAGTCATCAGCATATTGGATATAGCTGACTTTTGGAATGACAGTATAAAGGTTGTTAATGGAGATGGAGAACAGCAAGAGCCCTGGTATAGAGCCTTGTGGTACTCCAAAGGTGTTAGGTAGAAGATTAGAGAGTTTGTTCTGCCAGAGGACAGCCTGCTGTCAACCATTCTGGTAGGATTGAAACCATTGAAGGGCTCTAGTATCTAGACAGAATGTTTGCAGGGTGTGGATTAAAAGTTGGTGATCAACCATATCGAATGCCTTGGAAAGATCCAAGAAGAGGGGTGAGGATATATAATTACTGTTGCAATTATGGTTTGTGGTGTTGGTAAAGGCTAGGAGGGCTGAAGTAGTGCTGTGATGAGGATGGAAGCCATGCTGAGTGTCTGCCATAAGGTGATTCTGGATTAGGTGGTGCATGAGTTGTCTATGAATACATTTTTCCATAATCTTTGCAAGTGGAGAGAGTATAGCTATTGGCCTATAATTGGAGAATTCAGTAGAGCTGCCTCCTCTGTGAAATTGGATTACATAGGATATTTTCCAGATGGTGGGAATTTTAGCTTCTACTATGGTTCAATTGATTAGTATTGAGATGGGGTAAGCAATAGCATCAGCTGATTTTTGTAGGTACTCGGCAGGGAGTTGATCAGCAGAAAGTGTAGTGGGTTTTAATTTTTTGATCAAGGTATGGATAAGTGAAGTGGTGACTGGTTGGAAGCTGAATGCAAATAGGTTTCTAGTGGTGGTACTTTCAGGACCAGGGGAGCTAGGATGTAGTTGGCTAGCTAGGGCTTGAATTGTCTCAGTAAAGAATCAGTTAAAACTGTCAGAAACATCTTCAGGGGTTTTATCAATAATAGCAGCAGGGATTGGGGTTGAAGTTTGTCCAGGATGTAGTAGATTATTTAAACCTGCCCAAAACTTCTGAGGGTTCTTTTGATTTGCTGTCTGTAAATTACAGTAGTATTGTTTTTTGTCTTGTAAAATGGATTTTTTAGTTTCGATCCTGGATTGCCTGTATTTAATGTGATCTTGGGGGTCTTTAGAAGAACCCCATAAAGCCCATGCTTTGTTTCTAAGGGTAATTTTGAGTTTAGACTCTTTAGAAAGCCATGGTGTGTTAGCCACCTGGTGTGTTAGCCACAGGCTCAATGAAAATGCAGAGAAATGCAGTCATTGAGCCCTCCTGTTGTGCTACACTGAAGACATACTCTATAACTAGAGACCTGGGCCCCCACATAGACAATGATTTTTCTTTAACCCTCATGCCTCAGCTGTGCCTAGCAAGTCTTTCTGGCTTTCAGAGTTTTCTGCTGGAGCATCTTATCTAGATGAAAGGATATCCTTGTCCCTCTCAACTCCTTCCATGCTGGACACATTAGAGAATCCAGTGCAGTCTTTAACATTTATTTATTTAAGCATCTTGTACAACCTTGGCACCCCCAGTGATTCCTAGTGAAGAATATTTAGGGTTTAGGCCACTTAAGCTAGCCTAAGAGTCTAAAAGATCATGTCTTCTTCTCCATCTCTTGCAGGAATACAAGAGGAAAACTTTCCTTAGTGTATTGCACTATGAAAGGGTTTCTGCTATTTGGCCTTCTCCACAGTCACAAAATAAACAGTCTAACAAAACCTAGTCCAAAGACTTAAACCTGCATTGTAAGATCAACAACATATCTGGAAACAATAGTTTTCTTAATTCTTCCCCATCTTCTGAATAGACTCCTTGTGTACTTCAAGCAAAGTAACTCTCTGACTACCCTAAAAATTCAAAGCCAGTCTTGACAGCTTGATGGGTAATTGTAAATTTATGTCTGCTTTCCAGTCATAGGTTTAATATTTGTATGGAAAATTATGCATCTATAAATGGCTATAGAAGTGATTACAACTGCTAGTCACACAGAGTTGTGCTAAGCAGACTATAAGGTGAGAATAACAAAATGGAAACATTTAAGTCATAGCCACTCTGATATATCTGAAAATTTCCATGACATTTTTTATGTTGAGGTTTTATGGTGAAAGATGCATTAATGAGTAATGTATAGCTCATTAGAAGAAGGGAAAATAATTAATACACCATAGGCTTGTGAGTCTGTAAGTAAGTATATAGGTATGTTTAAATATAGATATATCTATATCTATATATATATATATATATATATATATATATATATATATACATATATATATATATATATATATATATATATATATATATATATATATATACATATATATGTAGGTTTACTATTGTTTGTGCAAACAACAGTCTGTTGGCAGTACTGCTGCAGAAAATCAGAATTTTGTGGACAAAATTTAAATGGATGGGCTAGTCGAACACACTTATGTGAATGCAGTAGTGCATTCGCATAAGTGTATTTGGCTATCTGCACGGAGATCGTGGTACAGTGCTCATTGGAAATTCATCCATATCCCCACTGTAGTGCAGTCTTAGAGTTAGCATATATTAGTGTTAGAAAAATATGTATTAATGTATATGTTTAGTGCTTATTAAAAGCAAAGAAGGGATTAATACATTTTTATTCTATTAATGTTATGACAAGAAAAATGAATTCATATGAAACTGCAGTGTGCTTTCTGCAAGTTGGCCTCTGACCCTGGCAGCTGCTAGCACAGCAAAAGTTAATGTTTATGCTTTCCACAGGTGATTATCTGCTGGGTCAGGAAATTAAAGTGTAAAATAATGAGAATCTTCTGCTCTATCCTGCTTGAACAATTGGCCTTGTACATGTTCCTAGATAACGCACAGCTGCAAGGAAGAAGTGATAACATGAAACAAAGAGTTGGTTAGAGAAATGTATTGAGAATTGTATCTGCTATTCTGCTCGAATTAGCTTAGAACCTTGAGTGGCAACTTTCATAAAAGGACATTATAACTAACCAGGTGGCTAGCAAGGCCACGTTGTTTACCAAAATTCTTTTTTAAGCAAAATGTAGTATCAGCACCTCTGATGAATAGAATATTGTAAGCTAAAATGATGTAAAATAACTTGTGACTTACCACGTCAGTCTGGTAGGCAATGGCTAACAAGAAAGACTATAAAAGTTGTGTACTTCCTGTTTTATTCAGACAAAATTCTGTACTTGTACTTTTTTTGCCTCCTGGTGTACACTAGTAAAGTACCTGAACCTGAACCTCCTGTGTATTGATCTCTTTATTACAGTATTTTTAATTTAACAGATTGGTCCTTGCGTACCGGAATCCCTCAAATCGGCTATGGATCAGAGCATAGCGGTGGTTGAAAACCGTATATGGTAGAAGTCACTGAAATTGTTCTTCTTGAGAGAAAAGACCTCCGACTGAATTGTCGTTCAAAGAGGCTGGCCACTTTCTGATCTGTGACTTAAGAGCAGATTTCCACTTCGAACCTTGCTGATCAATAACGGAGGCTCAGGTAGGGAGAAATTTTGCCTTTTTTCTGTTTTAGATCAGGGACTAGGTTACAGTAAATGTTGTTTTTTGTCAGATTTGTTATACAGATCAGGGACAGAAAAGTTACTTTTTTTTGGTCATAGATCAGGGTAACAGAATAAGGTAGGCAGTTATTCTAGATAAACTGTGAAGAAAAAACTAAAGTTGTGGTTCCACGTGCTAGGAAGGGTTACGTAACATTTTTTCAGTCAGAATAACATGGGAAATCAGTGCACTAAAACATCGTGAGATCCACCCCTAACTGAAGATGCAGAATACATGCAACTACAACGTGTTGATAATGTTAGATATTATGCAAAATGGGTTAACAAATATGAATTTGATGGTAAATTAGACAAATCTTCACTTGTTAAACTTATTAAACAGCTTAAAACTGATGCGAAAGGTCAGGTAAAAAAACAACGACAATTAGGCATTCCTCAGGCACACAGGTGGATTGAGGAAGCAAACCGTAGGGAACAAAAGAGTAATAATTCAAAAGCATTTTTCATAGGCAAAGAAGATAATAACATAGTAATAGCGACGGCTCCTCCACCCCCTCCACTTCCCTTACCAGGATATGAAGTGAGTGGACAAGCTGGTCCACCTCCGCTGTATCCTGATATCCCAGCAAAACCAAAACCGTTTGTTAGAGATCCCATTGAGACTAGGTCCCGAACACGTAAAACACAGGGGGACATAGAATCATATCAAATAGAGAAAAACTTACAAGCTGAGAGTGAGGAAGAAATATGTCCACTCATAGAAGTACCAAATCCACAGGCAGGACAGGTCAGACAGGACCGGACTCTCTTGGTATATAGACCATGGACACCAGAGGATACTGAGGGAATCCCCCATCCAAAAGTTAATTTTGCAAAATTCTTAGAAGATTTACAAAGCATGAGGTTAAGTTACCACTTAAATGGGGAAGAAGTAGAAAAAGTAGTTAGACAAATTGTAGGTCCAGATTGGCACATGATTTGTGGCACCTGGAATCCTCGTAATGCAGAATTTAAGCCCCTCTCACATAGTGACGCAGAACTAGACAACAGAGTGAAGGGCCTTACAGACCGAATCTCTGAAAAATGGAAACCTAGAGCAGACTGGACTTGTATTAATCAATGTATACAGCAAGAAAATGAAACGGTAGATGGGTACTTTGCCAGATTATTAGAATGTTTCAATAACCACAGCGGTATGACAATTCCCGAAAATCAGACGAATGACTCCCCATATGAACAATTGAAAAATGCATTTTTAAAAGGTTGCATTGCACCTATTAGTAGCTTCATTATGAAGCATATGATAGATCATCGAACAAGTAGGTTACAAGCCTTACTTGAATATGCTAGACATGCTGAAAGACACTTTAATAGCAAAAAGAAAAAGAAGGCGCAAGTCTTCACTGCTGATGACAGAGCTGAAGTTTATGTATTACAGTCTGGTAAAAAGGGTAAGAAAAATGCCCAGGGAAACAAACAATCTGACAAACGGTCAGAAGATTTTGAAGAGAGGAAGAAAAAGGGTGAATGCTTTAAATGCGGGAAAAAGGGACATCTAGCAAGGGATTGTAAACAAAATAAGAAGGTAGCTACAGAAGATAAGGGAGATGAGGACAGACTATATGATGGTACACCATATGAGGGTCAGGAGTCATCAAAAAGAGACAATAAAGAAAAGACAAATGTAAATGTGATAGAAGGAGTAGAGGAAGTGCAAGTAGACGTAGAAGATGAAGGAAATGAGATTTTAGCCTTAGCATTATTGAGCCTTGAGCTCTACCTAGCAGACACAAAACCGGAAGTTACACTTCTGGTAGAGGGGAAGGAAGTTAAATTCCTGTGTGACTCAGGGGCATCGCGGATTCTGATACACCCCTCCAGGTTACCAGAACATTCAGAATCACCTGATTATATATTAGTGATATAGCAATAACTGACCCTGTTTCAGGGATGACTCAAAAGAGTAAAATTGTTGTTTCTGCAAAATGTCCAGTGAACCTATTAGGTAGGGACCTTATGCAGATATTTGGCATAGCAGTAGTTCCAACTATGCAAGGTATGGAGGCACAGCGACAATGGATACTTTTGTGGTGCGACCAGAGGGTGAAACGTTTTACTGGTACAGCCAGGACTTTGAGAAAAGATGCGGAGATAGGAATCAAACCTATAATAGCAGCATTACTTAAGGAAGGAGTACTGGTGGAATCTCCTGATTCACCATGTAAAACACCCTTATTTCCTGTTAAAAAAGCAAACGGGGAATGGCGTATGGTCCAAGATTTACAAGCTGTAAATGATGCAGTAATACCTAGAGCACCTACGGTGCCAGATCCACACACTTTGTTAAATGATTTGAAACCTCACCAGAAATACTTCTCTGTGGTAGATATCAGTAATGCATTCTTTTCAATACCTATACATCCTGATAGCCAATATTGGTTTGCATTTACATTTCAGGGGAAAAGGTATACTTATACTCGACTACCACAGGGATATTGTGAGAGTCCAACAATATTCGCACAAGAAATGGCTAGTAATTTGGTGGGATTCACCTCACAGGGGGGTAGTCAGATTCTACTTTATGTAGACGACATCTTGCTAGCAGCCCCCACCCAGCAACAATGCAGGGAGGATACCATAGCACTATTACAATTCTTAGCAACACAGGGACACAATGTAAACAAAAACAAATTACAGCTTTGGAAAAAGCAGGTTAAATACCTAGGATATGTAATATCCAAAGAAGGTAGAATACTAGATGAGGATAGAAAAACAGCGATTTTACAAGCACCCAAACCAACGACCAAGAAGGAAATTATGTCCTTCCTGGGAACAACCAACTTTTGCTGGAGTTGGATTCCAAACTATGCTTTAGAATCTGCTCTGCTGACTGATTTGATATACAAAAAGCCGATGGCAGCACAAGATTTGTTACAATGGACACCTGAAGCAGAAATAGCTTTTTGCAGGTTGAAGCAATTGATAGCTTCTTCATTAGTCTTAGGACTACCAAACTATCATAAACGTTTCTTTCAGACTGTAGACTGTAAGCAGGGATATATGACATCAGTGTTAACACAACAACATGGGGATAAGCAACGCCCCATAGCTTACTATTCATTACAGTTAGACCCAGTGGCGCGATCCTTGCCCCACTGTGTACAAGCAGTAGTCGCAGCTGCAATGGCAGTACAGGCTTCAGCCTCAGTAGTGTTATTCCACCCTCTCACATTGAGAGTGCCTCATGCAGTCGCGATAATTTTACTGCAAGAAAAAGTAGCATATCTTTCTCCTGCTAGACACCTTTCCTGTATGACTATACTGTTGAGCCAACCTCATATGACAATTGAATGATGCACGACATTAAATCTGTCAACTTTGCTCCCAACCCCTGCGGATGGCACACCGCACAGTTGCCTGCAGGAAATTGAGCAGAAAACATTACCCAGACAAGATCTCACGGATATTCCCTTGGATAATGCCAAGGTGACATATTATGTGGACGGCTCATGCAGAAGGGGCCCTACAGGGAAAAATCTAGTCGGGTATGCAGTAGTTACAGACACTGAAACCTTAGAAGCTCAATCCTTACCACACAACTTATCTGCACAAGCAGCAGAATTGATTGCCTTGACACGAGCTTGTACTTTAGCAAAAGACAAATGTGTAAACATATATACTGACAGTCAGTATGCTTTTTCTACTGTAGATGCTTTTGCGCAACAGTGGAAAAATAGAGGGATGATAACATCTAGTGGCAAACCAATTAATCATGCGCAATTTATTTTAGATTTGTTAGAATCCATTCAGTTACCTACCAAAGTAGCTATTTGCAAATGCGTAGCTCATACGAAACAACAGGACAGAATTTCAAAAGGTAATGCGAGAGCTGATACAGCTGCAAAGCAAGCAACTTCAGACTCAGAAACGTTTCTTCTAGATAAGGAATTACAACTCTCTGAAATTTTAGATCTAGAAATGTTAAAAACAATGCAGACGCTTACTACAAAAGCAGAAAAACAAAAATGGGAAAGACAAGGAGCAATCCTTGAAAACAGACTATACATCTTTAAAGAAAAAAAAAGAATTTTGCCGTCTAATCTGTTTAGATATGCAGCTTTGTTGAGCCATGGGCAGTGCCATGTCTCAACAGGGGGGATGGTACAGTTAGTAAACCGAATATTCCAAACGTATGGATTTACAAATTATACAAAAAAATTTTGTACAGCATGTCATGTTTGTAATAAACATCATGCACAAGGGGCATTAAAACCTAAACAAGGGAATTTTCCTACACGCCATATCCGTTTCATACCATTTGTATGGATTTTATAGAATTGAACAAATGTGATAACAAAAAGTACTGCCTTGTCATTGTAGATATGTTTTCCAAATGGGTGGAAGCTTTTCCAACCAGAAACCCAGATGCAACAACAGTGGCAAAAGCCCTCATAAAGGAGATTATTCCTAGATTCAGCATACCAGAAAGGATTTATAATGACAATGGCACACATTTTGTGAACCAAACCATACAGCAGTTGGGACGTTTCTTTGGGATTTCCCTGAAGAACCATTGTGCTCATCACCCTCAGTCTGCAGGACTGGTGGAGAGGCACAATGGAGTCCTTAAAAATAAACTTAGAAAGTTAGTTAGTGAGACACAGAAGAACTGGGTGTACTGTCTGCCACTGGCACTGCTGAGTATGCGAACAGTTCCAAATGCAAAGGGTTTAACTCCTTTTGAAATGGTGTTTGGGAGGGCATATTATGTACCTCAGTGGAAAGCTCTCATGCCTGCAGAACAGAAGGCTGATAGTTCACTATCTAGTTATATGAGGAAACTGTTAACAAATAAATCTCTTTTGCAGTTTAACTCTGTTTCAGATAAGAACAGACCAGACCATTGGAAGCGATTCTAGCCCCAGGCACGTGGGTCTGGGTGAAGGTAACAAAGAGGAAGAATTGGGCAAGCCCGAAGTGGGAAGGACCGTACCAGGTATTATTGGCAACGCTTACTGCGGTCAGAGTAGCTGAGAGGACTTCATGGATTCATTTGACACATTGCAAACCGGTAAAGAACTTTCAACTTGATAAGAACATTGTAACTGTTACACAACAAGAACAAAATGACCAAGAATAGAGCAAATAGAAATGCGGAGCAACCTCAAACATGTTGCATAATCATCTTATTGATTTTACATTTATTAACTGTACTAGCGACAATTTTCTTTTTGTTGTGGTTTTTCCTTTTTTCAACCACACAAGTAAAGTTGGATAAATGTGATGAATCACCCATAGATTGGCATCCAACTTTAACACGTACCTAGCAATTAAACGTGTATATGCTGAGACTTTAAACATTTCAAACTGCTGGATTTGTACAGCTATACCAACAGCATATGGGGGACTGCTAATGTCCGCTATTCCTTTAGGGATCAATGAGACTTGGGAAAATCTGCTTTTTGACACTACAACTGTGAGATCACAGAATAAAATAGCATTGTATTTACCTATTACACAAAAGGGGACTGTGTGTTTTTATAAAAACGATACTCTCCAGGTGGGCTGGAGTAACTGTAGCATAACAATATCTTATAAATGTTATATTAAGACTAGTAGTGGGAATACTGTTTGCAATACTAACTATGATTCATATTTAAACTAAATGAAAACGACATTGAATGAAATGCAAAGAAATCCTGTTTTGTTTAAACAATTGTCAATCATAGATAAGAAAATGTTTCATGCAGGGCGAGTGCGTATTAGCACTAAAGTTGAAAACTGTTATTTTGTGTGTGGGAAAAGGGCATACAAATGGCTACCTGAGAATTGGTCCGGCAGTTGTTTTTTGGGTTACCTGGTTCCGGCCATATGATACACTGCAAAATCGCCTCTGGGAAAAATACGGAACGTAAGAGATGTTACCAAGAAAACTGAAGATCCAATCAAGAAACCTGTGAATCCAGTAGGGCGAATTGAAGCAAGCTGGAAAGACCATAACTCCGTGAAGGACAAAGACAAATTGACACATATGGACTTGAGTGACGCTGTTATATCTTGGGCAGGTATACTCCCAGCATATGGCGCAGTACAATCGATATGGGAGCTGAGAAAACTGTCAAAACTTCTTGAAGTAATGAGTAATGCAACTTTTTCTGCTCTCGAATTAGTGACTGATGAACTAAATGCCATGAGAACTGTTGTGTTAAGCATGAGATTAATAACCATCTGGAGGTGATTCAGCAAGTGTCGGCCATGACCAAACCAGGCCCAAACCCACTGACGGACTTTTTCCAGATATTGTTTGGGGGGGGTACCATCCTAATGAACATTCTGATTGCCATCTGTGCAGGTTTACTCCTATTGGGAGCATGTATTTGTTGTGGAATTCCCTGCATGAAAAGATTAATTAAATATTTCATAGATATGTCTGTCTTTGAAACCCTGTATCAAGACATTGAACTTGAAAAACTGGTTCCAAATGAAATTCTTTCCGAAGTCTAAACTGAATGACTCTCCTAACTGCAAGTCCTAAGTGGAAGAGGTTAGGAGAAGAAATAAAACTGTTTATGCTTTTGAGAATAGAATAAAAAGTTTTAACAGGGGGGAAAATGTTAGAAAAATATGTATTAATGTATATGTTTAGTGCTTATTAGAAGCAAAGAAGGGATTAATACATTTCTATTCTATTAATGTTATGACAAGAAAAATGAATTCATATGAAACTGCAGTGTGCTTTCTGCAAGTTGGCCTCTGACCCTGGCAGCTGCTAGCACAGCAAAAGTTAATGTTTATGCTTTCCACAAGTGATTATCTGCTGGGTCAGGAAATTAAAGTGTAAAATAATGAGAAAATTCTGCTCTATCCTGCTTGAACAATTGGCCTTGTACATGCTCCTAGATAATGCACAGCTGCAAGGAAGAAGTGATACATGAAACAAAGAGTTGGTTAGAGAAATGTATTGAGAATTGTATCTGCTATTGTGCTCGAATTAGCTTAGAACCTTGAGTGACAACTTTCATAAAAGGACATTATAACTAACCAGGTGGCTAGCAAGGCCACGTTGTTTACCAAAATTCTTTTTTAAGCAAAATGTAGTATCAGCACCTCTGATGAATAGAATATTGTAAGCTAAAATGATGTAAAATAACTTGCGACTGACCACGTCAGTCTGGTAGGCAATGGCTAACAAGAAAAACTATAAAAGTTGTGTACTTCCTGTTTTATTCAGACAAAATTCTGTACTTGTACGTTTTTTGCCTCCTGGTGTACACTAGTAAAGTACCTGAAACTGAACCTCCTGTGTATTGATCTTTTTATTACAGTATTTTTCATTTAACAATTAGTAGCGAGGGTGAAGGGGTGCAGGGGTGCTTGCCCCACCTACAAAAATGTGATCTATCATATGGAAGTCTGATTTACATCAGTTCCTATACAGCTATCACATGATGTTTTCGGTAACAATGTTGACTCAAATGTGTCAATCATTTGGGTCGACATTGTGTCTGTTCGAAATGCTTGTGTTCAGCTTTACTTTTTGTTTTTTCGAATGGCAAATGTTTTGCTGTTCGAACAAACGATAGTAAACTATATATATATATATATATATATATATATATATATATATATATATATATCTCAAGTATAACTATCCCAAACCAACTTCACAAAATAAAATCCAAAAAGTTCACCCAGCAGAGGGAGGAAGATAGCAACCAGTAATGAAACGATGATTTAAAAAGAGCATAAATGTCAGTTCAATACTTCACCAACAGGACCACGTATTCAAGATGTAAAACTCCAATTCCAAAAATTGCAAATGATTCAAACAGCTCCAAATATCAAAGAACACAGGTTTAATATGTTAGCGCTTTCACGGACAAGGCCGCTTCTTCAGTCATTACAAGAACAGGAACTACCATCACAATTTATATACACACATCCTGCCAAAAACAGGAACTGACATCACAATTTAATTACACACATCCTGCCTTGCACTTAAAGTGATATACATAGCAGAAAGAGGAATAAAATAATGAACATTGTTCCTATCCTAGATCACCCTATACTCATGTAGATGTATACTATAAAATAAAATAAAATTATTTAAAGTAATAAAATAAAATAATACATAAGACATAAAACTAATTTAAAGCGATCTAGCTTTTAAAATCGGCTTCAGGGGAACCGATTCATTCAGTCCCCTGCCTCTATGGGCTGCTAAACGAAGAATCCAACGTGTCTCCGCTTCCTCTGTCAGATTTGAAATGTCCCCTCCCCTGATGTTAATGTGTTGAACATGCACAACCTGAAAGGTAAAATAATGATGACTTCCTTCACATAAAATGTGCTTAGATAAAGCACTACTCGTTTCATTTCTAGATAAGCAATATAAGTGATCTCGAATGCGTTCCCTGAGAGACCTGTTGGTCTTACCAACGTAGAACTTAAAACAGATCTGACAGCATGCCACATACACTACATTTCGTGTCAGACAGGTAGAATTACACCTGATCTCCCATGGTGTACCTGTATTTGAATCTCTAAAATAAGCAGATTCATCACTATAAGGACACTGCGGACAAGAGCCGCATTTAATGGTACATTGCTTCAGTGGGACCATTCTACTTTCTCTGCTAGGAGTTAAATCTGGAAAGCACAAGTGCTGTTTCAATGTCTTTAAATTTTTGTGGGTAAAAGTTGGACAATTCCCCACTATTTCTTTTGTCTTGTCATCCACTAGGAGCATGTGCCAGTTGTCAGTTATTGCCTGTTTAACTGTTACTATGTTGCTACCATAGGGCAGCACTAGAGGTAACTTAATCTTGTGCACTGTACTTGTTTTTCTATTTTGTGCCAAAGAATAATAGGGTTTACCCTTACCATATCTTAGGTTATGTGTGGAGATACAAATTTTAGAAACTTCTTGATTATAATACCCTCTACTTAAAAAACTTTGGCTTAATTTATCAAGTTCATGTCTGAAGACAGAGTCTTCTGAACATAATCTCGAAATCTTTAAAGCTTGTCCCACCACAATGTTATCAAATGTTTTCTGTGGATGCATGCTTGCTCTGTGTAAATAACTGGGCCTATAGCAAGATTTCCTGTATACCGTGGTAAATAATTCGTCTTTGCGACGATACACAGTCACATCAAGATAATCTATTGACTCGACTGAAAACTCCATAGTAAATCTCAAAAAGCCACCCATGCTATTTATCATTAATAAAAAATCATGTAATAGGGTACTTGTACCTCTCCAAAGAAGAAAGAGGTCATCCACAAAGCGTCTATAAAAGACAATATACGGATGGTTGAATATGACCTCTTTCTCCCAAGCTACCATGACTAGGTTTGCATAAGAATTGGTGCAACTAGTCCCCATAGCTACGCCACAAAGTTGTTTAAAACACTTATCCTGGAAAATGAAAACATTATTTTCCAATACTATTTCAAGAAGGAGGCATAACAAATCTGCTTCTGAAGTGCTAAAACAATCCACTAACAATTTCTTGACAAGCTGTATGCCCTCTCTATTAGGGATGCATGTAAAAAGTGACACAACATCCATGGTAACAAGGAGTGTGTCATTCAAATAATCAAATGTATTCACTGCATTACATAAATCAGATAGAAACTGACTAGTATCTTTCAATACATATGTATATCTACAAAGGACTTCCTTTAGTCAAGTGTCTAAATAAATAGAAATCGGTTCAGTAAACCAGCCTGAGCCGGCCACAATGGGTCTAAATGGAGGAAGTCTGTCATTTTTGTGTATTTTTGGGAGCCCATTTATACGTGGAATCAAAGGAGATTCAACAAGAAAGTATTTATAGAGCTCTGGTGTTAATAGACTAAGAGTTTTACATTCTTCTAGAGTATTTTGAATACTAAGTATCATACTGTCAACTTTGTCAAAAGATAAAGATTCATAGGCATCACTTTCTAACAAATGTAACATGGACTCTACATAAAAAGTTCAATCCATAACAACAATAAGACCTCCCTTATCAGCAGGTCGGATAATAATACTGTCATTATTTTTAAGATCTAATAATGCTCTACGTTCAGATACTGATAGATTGTCATCCAATGATGTATTTGGATTGCTAAAATTAGTGTACACAGGGACACAGGGTCACAGGGACATTAGTTTGGAACATATAACGATATGTTTTAAATAATGATGAACTGTCTGTCCTAAACAAGGGTCTGAGTTTTGTTCCATCGAACACCATGGACATAAGTGATGCCTTATTAGCTGTGAGGCTATTTGTGAGAAACATCAGTCTGAAAATGATGTTTCCTGAGACAAATAATGGAAGGTTTGACACTTTTAAAAAAAAAAGCTTGTATGATCCACATTTACAATCTAATCTAGAAGTATTTTGAGAGCTGTAGAGAATGATCTGTACACTAATTTTAGCAATCCAAATACATCATTGGATGACAATCTATCAGTATCTGAACGTAGAGCATTATTAGATCTTAAAAATAATGACAGTATTATTATCCGACCTGCTGATAAGGGTGGTCTTATTGTTGTTATGGATCTAACTTTTTATGTAGAGTCCATGTTACATTTGTTAGAAAGTGATGCCTATGAATCTTTATCTTTTGACAAAGTTGACAGTATGATACTTAGTATTCAAAATACTCTAGAAGAATGTAAAACTCTTAGTCTATTAACACCAGAGCTCTATAAATACTTTCTTGTTGCATCTCCTTTGATTCCACGTATAAATGGGCTCCCAAAAATACACAAAAATGACAGACTTCCTCCATTTAGACCCATTGTGGCCGGCTCAGGCTGGTTTACTGAACCGATTTCTATTTATTTAGACACTCGACTAAAGGAAGTCCTTTGTAGATATACATATGTATTGAAAGATACTAGTCAGTTTCTATCTGATTTATGTAATGCAGTGAATACATTTGATTATTTGAATGACACACTCCTTGTTACCATGGATGTTGTGTCACTTTTTACATGCATCCCTAATAGAGAGGGCATACAGCTTGTCAAGAAATTGTTAGTGGATTGTTTTAGCACTTCAGAAGCAGATTTGTTATGCCTCCTTCTTGAAATAGTATTGGAAAATAATGTTTTCATTTTCCAGGATAAGTGTTTTAAACAACTTTGTGGCGTAGCTATGGGGACTAGTTGCACCAATTCTTATGTGAACCTAGTCATGGTAGCTTGGGAGAAAGAGGTCATATTCAACCATCCGCATATTGTCTTTTATAGACGCTTTGTGGATAACCTCTTTCTTCTTTGGAGAGGTACAAGTACCCTATTACATGATTTTTTATTAATGATAAATAGCATGGATGGCTTTTTGAGATTTACTATGGAGTTTTCAGTCGAGTCAATAGATTATCTTGATGTGACTGTGTATCGTCGCAAAGACAAATTATTTACCACGGTATACAGGAAGTCTTGCTATAGGCCCAGTTATTTACACAGAGCAAGCATGCATCCACAGAAAACATTTGATAACATTGTGGTGGGACAAGCTTTAAAGATTTCGAGATTATGTTCAGAAGACTCTGTCTTCAGACATGAACTTGATAAATTAAGCCAAAGTTTTTTAAGTAGAGGGTATTATAATCAAGAAGTTTCTAAAATTTGTATCTCCACACATAACCTAAGATATGGTAAGGGTAAACCCTATTATTCTTTGGCACAAAATAGAAAAACAAGTACAGTGCACAAGATTAAGTTACCTCTAGTGCTGCCCTATGGTAGCAACATAGTAACAGTTAAACAGGCAATAACTGACAACTGGCACATGCTCCTAGTGGATGACAAGACGAAAGAAATAGTGGGGAATTGTCCAACTTTTACCCACAAAAATTTAAAGACATCGAAACAGCACTTGTGCTTTCCAGATTTAACTCCTAGCAGAGAAAGTAGAATGGTCCCACTGAAGCAATGTACCATTAAATGCGGCTCTTGTCCGCAGTGTCCTTATAGTGATGAATCTGCTTATTTTAGAGATTCAAATACAGGTAGACTATGGGAGATCAGGTGTAATTCTACCTGTTTGACACGAAATGTAGTGTATGTGGCATGCTGTCAGATCTGTTTTAAGTCCTACGTTGGTAAGACCAACAGGTCTCTCAGGGAACGCATTCGAGATCACTTATATTGCTTATCTAGAAATGAAACAAGTAGTGCTTTATCTAAGCACATTTTATGTTAAGGAAGTCATCATTATTTTGCCTTTCAGGTTGTGCATGTTCAACACATTAACATCAGGGGAGGGAACATTTCAAATCTGACAGAGGAAGCGGAGACACGTTGGATTCTTCGTTTAGCAGC